>NC_053517.1:92255567-92569160 GCF_016920715.1 Anopheles arabiensis
CGCTTGTTAAGCGCATACCTTTTGTCGTTTTGTGCAGATCATGCTGTGCACAGGGAACATGCGACACGATATGATTGTTATTCCAAAAGGGAGAGTTAAGTAGCATAATAACAAATGTTGCTTTTTTATTCACCAGTTACCGGGCGTCTCCATTATGGTTTTCAGTATGACATATATGATTAGGTAAGAGTATATATTAATTTATGACATTTTAATGACAAAAAGTGTTTTGGTACGAACGAAAAATATCATGGAAACGTACATGTTTTCATAAAAAAAAAAAAATTCATAAAAGTTTATTTTGCATTTCAATATTATTTTGTTTTAGAAAAACGATGTTCTTACCATCAGTAGCATTGTCCAGTTTTGCTACCAATGCTTCATCATTTTTATCATCAACACTAACATGGGTTTTCTTTGCTAAGCAAAAAGGCTTTCACAACAACAGATGACAGTTCATACTGATGTACTAGTACCATCAGCGCCATCTGTAGCGAAAACAAGGAAAGCATCTACTTTGTTCTTTCCATTCCTTTCAAGGTTTAATCATATCAAAATGACTAAGCACCTGTAGATGGATGTAAAAAATGATTAAAAAAAAAACAACTTCTGAACAAAGAACTCCCGAACGATTACAGTGCAAAAAAAAAAAACAAAACAAGGTACAGTAAAAAATAAGCCCACTCGGGCGATGTAAATGTGCGATAAGCGACATTTCTTTGAACACCGGTGTGCAGTACACCGGAAGACGGGTGGGAGTACGAAAATTCAATCATCTTAGACACATTGCTAGCCCACCGCCCGGCCGTACTACACGAAACACCTTTACGTTCTTCCCTTTCCATTCTTACGGTATGGGGGGAAAAGTGACGCAAAGCGGCAACCAATACCGGCGACACTCGTCAATGTGGAGAGTCATCTGCAGATCGCTTCCCGTCAGGGCTATGTTAATCGACTGAGAAGGGGACACACAAGCGGAAACCTGCAAAATTGTGTAAGTGACGCCCGCTTACAGCATACAAGCGTGTGGAAATTGGTTGTGAAGGTGCACATACACACACCAACACACACACATACATCCACAGCACACGGTACCGGCACACTCTTTCGAAAGCGAGCTTCCCCGATTTGGCTGATATATTCAATGCAAATGATAGCTGAATGGGAAGCGTTTGAAGTGTCGTCGTACCCGGACGAGGCCGTGCCGATGGTCCGATCTTCGTCTCCGCGTCTTGCTTCTTCAATCGCAAGGCAATGCCGATGGGGTGTAAGAATAGAAGACGGTGTGCTTCTAGATAGTGGTGGTCTGATGGTGCTTCAGGCTGCATACAGCAGGCACCCCGGCAATACCGGAGCGGTGCTGTGTAGAACGATGATATCGTAGAGTTTATTAAATTATTCCACATCGCATCGTTGCCCCGTTGCCGTGCCCTTCCGACCGACAATGGTAATAATGGCGCTCGGTAGTAATAATAACGGGTAATAGTGGTTGTAGTTGCGGTCGTAATAGTCACTGTCGTCGTCGTCGGCGTCGTCTTCGTACAGCAGCATTCGGCGCCAGCCGGTGTGCAGGGGAGGGAACTTTCGAACTCGACCGTACATGAATCTGTGATCGGATGCAGTAGGTAGCGGCAATAAATATTGTAATACTTTTATGGGGTTGGCAATTTAAAGGCTGTGAGTAAGTTTAAAAGTAAAGTGGGCTTCGATTTTTTTTGGTGAAAAGTGATAGAAGGAAGTCATGGCTGACCGGATGAAGGCTGGTTGGAATTGCGCTCAATAGGGTAATGATTTAGTTTGATAGGCAATGATACAGAGCAGTGGTTATCTAAAATGTTTTATCATAAAAGAAAATGGGTCACACATCGAGAAAGTAGCCCGCTAGGGGTACATTACAGAGAACAAGTGCTAATGGTAATGGCAATGAGTTCGTTGAGGCTTTACATTGTTAGAACGCGAGCATATGATAATCTAGAACTGAGCAAGCACTTTGGTTTGAACATTTTTACAACTTATGCTCCCAGTTTACAAATAAAACTTAATTTTTAATATCCATATCTTTTATATGTCTTTTGCAATGATAACGTCGTCATGTTTGGCATATTTCTACCGTTTTACTAACGTTACAACAAAGATTGAGCGCAGATGTTTGATCATTATTTTAAATGATTTTGGCAAGTTCTGATATCAGATTTTTGTAATTTCAAAATCCCCACCAATTAAGCCCATAAGACTTGTTCCGGCTTGCGCGAGTGAGTTTTACGAATAGTTTAAATTTTAATAGGCCTTTAGCTCACATACGCGCGGTACCTCACCTTCAAACAAAGCCAATGCTGCTGCTGAAACACAAAGAAACAAAAGTAACAATTTCAACTCGTCAAACTTTTCCAGTCCCCCACTTCAACTGCTTTTTCATGCACGATGTATTACGAAGCAGCATCATTTGTCGTGCAAATCCATTTTGCCGCAACAAACATACACACACACACACATACACACACACACACACACACACACACACACACACACAACTTCAAAAGCCTGCTTCGGCCTTCAGCTGCGGCATGTTGCCTTCCCTAACGATCGTGTCGCCAGAAAGCAGAAAGCAGAAACCGTCTCCGCTAACGTATCGCTGCCGGCATTCTCCGGCACGATGTTGCAAATTGAAATAAAACTTGACTTAAGTCTTCCCTGCCCTGCAACCATGCCTCTCCCACCTAACTGGCTGGCTGTTGATATTTACACTACTTATGACAATATTTTCCCATTTTTACTGCTCAAGGCGGGCTTGGCAGGCAAGTCAAAACTCTTCATCTCATATGCGAGATGTGTGTATCTGTGTGCATACCAAATGGTAGCAAAATAGCAAACGTGTATGTGTGTGTGTGTGTGTGAATGGCTGTTTAGATGTTTTTTTCTTCTCGTTCGCTATTTGCCAGCATTCAAATATTTTTCCTCTCAACCACATGGCACATGCTTTGGTTCGGGGGGGCAAGCAACCGTAAGCCCACAGGGCAACAGACAGCCACTCTTGTGTCAGTGCACACAAACAATCAGTCAGTCGGATCTCTGTCAGGAGGGTGGGTGGAGGGGGGAGGAGAAAGGAGAGAGTGACAGGTACGCACTTTTTGAAAGCAATGGAAGCGAGGGAGAGAGAGAGAGAAATACCGAACAGGACAAACAAAACGGATGCAAAAAGTTAAACCTTCTTGGCGAGCAGGTTGAAGCACCCAGGACGCCACCATCATCTTTTATGCTCATGACGCGGCGTCTCTGTGCCGTACATATGTCTGTGTATGCCACAACAACACAGAGACTGAGAGGGAAGGAGAGAGAGAGATAGAGTATAGGAAGTACCAAAAAATGAATATTTAAATACTCCCTACCGGCGTACACAGACGAAGACGACGGGATACCGTTCCCCACGGGCATTAGTACCGGCACAAAACCATACCAAGCTTACTTCTTCGGTAGCAGAAATGTGCGACAATGTGTGTGTGTGCGTGTGTGTGTGTTTACGTCTCTCCCTCGAAAGGATCGTTGAGTGTTGTTTTATCGTTATTTGAATTTTACCGCCTTTTTGCCATAACAGCCAATCGGTTTGTTCTTGCTTTCGTTTCGCTACAGAAGGAAAGGCCCAGTAGCTGGTCACAATGCTACTGCTGATGGTTCCTTTCCCGGGAGAGTCGCATGGAGAGTTGTTTCGTACAACTCCCAAATGAAAAATTATGTCCATCCCGTTGCTTGTTCGGGGCGGATGTGGTTTTCCAATTGTTGCGAGCAGGAAGAAACCAACTTCCCAATACGTAAAGTCGTTGAAATCTATTCTTCTGATGCTCACCACTGTGTGTGTGCTTGCTGTCCTTCACTGTCCCTTTATCTCTCTGCTTGTTGTGTGTTTCTCGGGGCAGAAAGTTTGCTGGTGGTGCGAATCGTCGCCCACTCCGTGATTGTACATTTCGCTTACCCGGGAGGATAAAAAGCGGACAGGGGAACACGGCCACGACCGGAAATGGAAGTGAGATAAAGTTGAAGACTAATGGGCAAACTGTAAATCGGTTCACTTTGCACATCGTCCCCCAGACCTTCTGCCCCCACCTTTCCGGAAAATGGATTTTCTGCCTCCCCAACCCCCTTCCCCCTTGGGGAAAAGAACGTTGTTTTTTACAGCCCTCACACCCGTTCTTCGCCCGTTGCTGTTAAATTGCTGGCGACGCTACAACTGGGCGGAAAACAAATGTGCCTCCAAAGGCGGAACGCCAAGACGCCAGTGTCTGTTTCTTGTGTCGTGCCGCTCTATTTTCAATGTACTTTTGCCGTTTTCTTATAACTTTCTTCAAGTCCTGCTTTTGCCCGCAGAAGCCATGTCTCGTTTGCTCACTTACTGGCAGCACGGTTGAGAGCAATGAGAGGGCCCAACGCGCGGAGAGAGCACCGGGGGAACGATGCGCGGGAAGTGGTCGTTGGGTGGGAAAAGTTACGAGCGGTAAAGATTTTCGGCTGGCGGGTGCGCTCTTGAACTGGTGCAATGGTGTAATGGGAGATAATCCGTGTAAGAAATTGCATTGTTGAAAGAAAGTTCTGGAGTTGATATCGCTGGTCAGCGATCGAAAGACGAGCATCGTGCTCTGCTTGAGCTCGAAACCATCCCTGTCTTGAAGCAAATGCTGGAAGTTACTGGGAGAACGTAGAAGGGAGTTGGTTTGTGGTTACTGCTGCTGCTATTGCTTCTGCTGCTGCTGCTGCTGCTTTTGGCTAATGAAAAACTAACATTTACGAAAACTTGAGGAACCAACTAGCGGAAAAACCACAACCAATGAAAAAGTCGATCAGTGTGGGCGTGTGTGTGTGTGTGTTTGTGCACTGTATCGGCTGTATGTAGTGAGTGTGTTGATGTGTTTTATTGAAGTAGAAGAGGTGGTTAAGCTGAGTGTACGTGTGTGTGTGGGCGCTGACCAGTTGTTGACTGTTGCTTAGTGCTGTGGTTTAAAATAATTCCTTGAATTAAGTGCAGCGCAAGGGCAGAAAAAGCAGAGGGGGGCTCTAAATTTATGTTGAAGTAGATAGCATTTCATTAGTGAGAGTTCGTGCTATTTAATATGCTTTAAGTAGAATGTGGTCGTAACCTTTAGAACCGAAATCATTTATCAATTAAATTATTTTAACTTCAACAGCAAAAAGTTTTGATTGTTTCAATCATTTCAAATACTAATTGGAGCTTTGCTCTACTGATTGAATAATGATGAAAAATAATATTAAAACGTTTTTAGAATAATTGCTATGTATAATGGAAGCATTTCTTCAAATGGCGTTGATTTAAAAACAAAGATTACATATGTTGTGATTGATTTAATTCAACCTAAAAATACCAAAAAACACCATTTCCATTCTACTAGCTTCACGCACCGACAACGCCTCCTACAAATTTAATTTGGAAAGTGCTCGTAAAACATAGTTTTACATCCTTTCGCTGATTGGAATCGATGAAGGGAAAACCAATTTATTGGTTTTGGTGTGCGTTTGGGTTGCCTTTTCACCCAGCGCTGTAGCGGAAACGTTTGGCAGATAATCTAAAGCGTTTTGATTTGGTGAAAAGTGTGTGCCGTGTGCAAGGATGCGTGTTTGTTTTTTGTTCATTCGATCGTTTCGCTCGTGATCGAAATAGTCACGAAATTGATTGGCCTGCGCGGAAGAAGCTAACAAAGCGAGCGATAGTTTTATGTTCTTTTATCACAAAAAAAGGATACCACAAAGGATGGCGATAAGTTAGGGCGTTGCGAAAAACACTCCCCAAAGACCGACAAAAACACACTTTATCCGCTTATCGCGTTTATCTTGAAGGGGGAAGCATACAAATGCACGCAGGAAAAGCAAAACAGTTCTCCAAATTGGAGTTAGCGGAGTCGCTAACGCTCACACACACGCCCGCTTTGAGTGGCAGCATAATTAATTGTGATGTATGGAAAATAAAGCAGCGATTCCCACACTACTACTACTACTACTAATATCACGGCTACATCATGCTCTAACGTAGCATTTGCTTCCTTTGTTGTTCTATGCGCCACAGCGGGAATGCCCCGGCGCCTCCGGGGGTTTTTGGTAAAAGTCAGCAAAAAACAACAACAGATAACGTAGCGTTAGCCGATATGGCAGTGTCCGTCCATCGGTGCTGCCAGGCGCACGCCACCGCAAGGCGGTGTGAAATGGAAACGATCTGCTCTCGGTGGAAATGGATGGTCCGATCATTTGTCAATTCCGTATCCGATTGCGTGCGGCCCGGCGCTGGTGCGACACCCCCCCGGCAAGGTGTCGCTGATGATTAGTCATCGTGGGTGGGAGCGATGTGTGTGTGTGTGTGCTTTCCCTTGTCTGTTAGTGCCGTAGTGTTGAGGGAAGTTTATGTATGGATGTGTCTATTTGTCCTTCAACCTGGGTGAGGGAACCACAGCCGGTCGACGGTTTTGGAGGGATGAATTTTTAAACGTCAAACTGTCCTCAACACAAATGAGCCCCGAAGCTGAGTGGTGCGAGTAAATGACAGTTATTTGTGTGGTAATGATGGCCGTTTAACGATCGAATTGTTGGTGAATGTTTGTGGGCATTTTTGTGTTCTACTTCTAACTTGCCGCTGTTCTACCCACCAGCCATGTCTGTTTGTGTCTGATTGACACTTGAAAGCGAAGCAATGTATAATGAATACATCGTGATAGCTGGCGGCTTACTTGGGAGGTTGTTGGCTCGTGGGGCGTTAATTTGAAGTTTAATGGTACACCGACTAATGAACTACTGCGATGTAACAGACAGCGAAGAGTGAAAGAAGAGTGTGACAGAAAGAGTTTTTATTAGTTTTAATGCACGTTAATCTTCATTGTTATTTGTCAAAAAAAAAAAAAAGCTTGCATCATTCGAAAACATGATGGTGGTGGGATTCATTCGCTTTCATTTATTTTTTAACTTTATTCTACTCTAAAAGGTTTCTCTGGCGAGATTAGGCAGTAAAATTGATAATGGATGAAAGAACTTCCAATAAATTTTGCTTATCAATTGTGCTCAGTGGGCTCAGTGTCAGCAAATTGCCCGTGAACCATTTGAAACGATTAAAACAGAGCTCTAAAAGGCACGACTTCTCTTGAATTGCTTTTGTTTTTATAAAACTTTTTCGGCCTTCTTAGAACATTTGTTCCACTTTTACAGATTATGGTTTTCAGTAGAGTTAGTACATCGAGCAGTCGTGATTTCTTGGTTTGCAAAAATAATGTCAAAAAGGTCCGTTGAAACTCTTTTTCCGAATCATTTCAAATGTCCCCTTCTAATGCTCCCAGAAGCTTGGTTTGTGGTTAGCTTTTGAACCCATAAAGCCATTAATAAATCACAAAGAGGTGTCTTCCAGGGATTTGAATTTATACAAATAGTTTGCCGGTATAAGCATGAGATAGCATTGCACAATAATATTATTGAAATGATGACTTCAGCACAATAATCCAAAACGATCACGTTTTAAGACTCAACTTTCGACGATTTGTATCCTGGGACAGGCCTGAACAGTTCTTTCATTACACTAATTTCACCCGAAAAGCTAACGCAAAAAAATTAAAGCAAAAATTTAATCTGCTAATAATTCAGAACACCCTATTTCCCTACTGCTTAATGTGACATGAATTTTCATTCTCAATCAAACCTCAATCAAACAGATTCACGGCCCATATTGTTAGCCTTTTTCGAAGGGATGCTCCAAAATGTATGCATTATTCAAAGATGACACATCCCACATCCCCATCCCGGCCCGGGGTGATTCAACAGATGCTCACCGTGTGGTGGTTTCTTCATTATTTCAATCAATAGACATCCCATGAAATATTGGTCCATTTTTCCATGGACAGCTCAGCCTTTTCTCCGCTCCAAGTTCGAAACCGGGCAGCAAGGAAGCAAAAAAAAAGGAAGGTCTCTCGCCGTATGCCTTCCAAACGAATTATGTCCAAATGTCCAGCACGTTTGAAGGGTTTCGGGTTTCTGTTTGCTGCTACTGCTGCTGCTGCTCGTGGCTATTTCTTGCAGCTTGCCTTTCTCCTTCGCACTTTCTCTCTGTCACTCGCTAGCAACAAACGTAGATCGGATTTATGTTCCTTCTACTGCGGGTAAGGGGTTAGACAAATAGCAAAAAACCGACTACCCATCTCTCGTATGCATGGCAAGCCTTGCCAGTCTCTGGACACGGGTGTCAATTTTCATTGGCTTCCAATGAGCAGAGGAAAAGGCGTACGCGTGAAGAAAAACAGCCAATTTTACCAGGACACTAGTGAAAGGACGAAAAAAAAAAATACGCAACCATGCGAAAATTGGCAGCTGAAGCCTGTTGTCCTCCAACTCCGATGTCGGGTGGATTTTTCCGATCATGGTGCGGGCATAGTGACAAACAAAACCTCTTCGCACCGTAAACGAAACCGTGTCAAAAAATGCTCAATATCAGCCGCAAAAAAGGGGGGAAGCGAAAAGAAAAGCATAGAAAAGGGACTGTAAAAAATTGCTTCTTGCACCCGGTCCCGGTCCGTCATCGTTTGCAGCAGCAGCAGCAGCCAATTTCGGACTGCTTGTAAGCAGTAAACGAAGGGCCAGTCACCCTTTTCATGGGCAGTTTCTCGTACATCCGTTCTACTGGGTTGATGTTGCGCCAGTGCAGCGCATAGCGTAAGAATGGTTTCGGGACAGTTTTTCTCATTTTCATGCAACACAAATCCTAAAAAAAAAAATGAAAAACCGATCTCCTGTTTCCGTTATCGACGGGAGTGAAAAAAGGAGAAAAGCTTCGTACATACGATTGCAATACGGGTTGAGAGAAGTAAAAAAAATGCATACAGGGAAATGGAAAAAAGAAAGGGCAGAAACGGTCCGAAATGTATTCCCATAAACGGAACGCTGTTTGTGGCAACTGCGCTTCCGAAACGCCAATTGTGGCTGACGATTGCAGTTTTATTTGCGGGTGCGCTCCATTTCATCCCCCGCGGGAGGGTATGGGTTCGGTGTCCGCACTACACCCAGCGCCTCAAGTTACAGTTGTGGCCGGTCACACTAGATCACGGGGCGAACAAAAAAAAAAAAACACACACGCCGGATAGGGATAGAAAGACATTCCTTGCACTCAAGCCACCCGAGTGTGGGAGAAGTTTACGATCCGCTCCCGGAGCGACGATCGAAAGGTTTTTGAAAAGTGGTCTGGCATCGGGAACAAGCAAAGCAGGCAAGCAAGCAGCAAAAACTATTGACCCAGCCATGTGGCCATAAATTATGCCGCAAAGAGAAAGGGGAAACCTCTGCGCGGATGAAAGATTGCTGAGGTTTATCTTCGTTTTCCCAGAAGGACTGCTTTTCGTTGTGTGCCGGAGGAAAGGGCGAGATTGCCAAATAGCAATAGATTTGTAGCTGTTGCGAAGTAACGCAATAGCAGTGCAGGCGCATTTCTATTTTTTGCTGCTGCTGCTGCTGTTGCCCTGCAAGTGCTTCGGGCAGCGTCTCGCGAGTGGCAGAATGCGAACACAGCAAAGTTTTTGCGTGCGGTGGGGCAACTCATGCGCAAGATAATTTGCTAGTTTTGATTGCCCCGAGGGGGCCCCATTCCATAGGGAATGCACAATGGGAAATTCTGGGCATGGTGACATGGTTGGCATGGTTGTAACAAAAATAACCTATGTTTATTCACTAAAATGTCTTGGATTGTTGGTTACTTTTATAGCATTTTGAGTAGATAAAGTGGTTGTGTGCAATATTTTTTCTCACTATTATTGGGATTTTTGAAATTATTTGCCATAATTGTATGAGGAATCGAATTTACGAAAAAACTTTGTTAAAAGACTCTTCACGCTTCACTGAATATAAAACTGTAAATAGCCTTGTATTTGTTAAATCAGATAGAAAAAGTAAGTTCAACAAAAGCTGGTAAAGAGCAAGTTAAAAAACAGTAAAAAGTACAAAGTGTTGCATACTTTTAGGCGTTTTTGTGAACCCAGCAATACATTTTTGCAAATATTTGCTTTCATACATGTGAGCATTACCGATAATTTCACATTTTATGTAAGTTTTGTGCATCAAACATATTTGTGCGCCTGATGATTAGAATCAACTTTTTACGACAATTACTTTTCTTGGAAATGTTTTGAGTCCATAGTCCATCGTACAGTTGGATTCTGCTGGAAGCCTAGATCGGCTTAACGCTTTTTGTCGACTTCTTATCAATCGGCAGGTGGTCGTTACTTCTTACTTTCCGCCGTAAGCGCACCAAGCAAACATATCGTGAAAACGTAAAAAACACACATACGTAAAAAACGAAAAAAAGGTAATACAACCACTAAACTGTGCAACAACAGCTGCGGTTCACCGTTCCTGTGAGGGCGTTTTATGTACACTCACACTAGTTTGCGAATTGGCTCAATCTCAGGAGAGATTGTATGGGTGTGTGTGTTACACTGTTCTAGTTTTTTTTCTTCTTTTTTGTTTACATGCCACACCGCCCGCATCTCGCACGATAGGGCGGATAGTTTGCACAACTAAACCAATTAAGACAGCGCACTGCATTGTTGTGCAGCCGTGCGGTGGCCAGCTGCATGGGGCCGGGACAGGCCGCGGGCAGTTACATTCATTTTTATGGTTTAGCTTTCGGGCTCGCGTACCAGCTAGCCATTATGATGGTGCTGGTGGTGCGATGCGGTTTGCCTTCGACAGATAGCTCTCGACCAGTTGGGTTGGGTTTTGGTCTCTAACCATTCGCTTTAATGGTCGGGGTAAGTCCGTGTAATGCTGCTGTTACTTTTGAGTGCCTGTAAGTACAGCGAAATGGGGACGGACGAAATGGGTGGAATGAAATCAACTAAAAGCTAGCTTTTAGTCTTGTACCAATTGGAAGCTGATGCGCGTCGCATGCATGCGTTGGAAGCCATCGTAAATTAATTATGAGCTGTGAAAGTCGAGCCGTAATTTCTGATACAATAAGTGCCATGCAACAAAAGGATATTGTCCGGGCAGAAGGAGGAGGCACCGGTTCCCCAGCAAATGTTTGAACAAACCTTGAAGCTTTCCAATTAAACTCATTTCACTCATTTCAATAAATAATTGACATGCGCGTTTTCGAGTGCATCACTTCCGTGGCCGACTGCTGTTGTTGATTTGCTTCCAAAAAGCCAAACTCATTACTCATACGTCCCAGGCAAGCGCTTATTCAGGCGCAGCACGCTCCCCAAAACCGTGTACACATATCCGTAATAACAGATACGTTAATTAAGCGGCCAGTTAAATAGTTGACAGCTTTGCAGGCGGGTCTTTTCAACGCAGCACAAAAGCGTCCTGTTTCCCCCGCCAGAACGGTGCCGACACAGGATTTCAACAAAACACACGGTACCCCCCGCCAAACCACACGGTGTGTTGCGGGTTGCCGCACTTTCAGGCGCCCGTGACAACGGTTAGTCAAACACGGTTGGGAGTGCTAAAAACGCATCTCGCTCACAGACGAGACACACGCTGAAAAGCTAGAGTTGAAATGTTTCAAAACAACTCAAACAACTAGCAGACGGTACGGGGCGTAACGTGGGTCGGACAAGTTCAATTGAATATTTGCACCCGCCAACGTTCCTGATTCATTACCCTCGCTGCCAACGTTCAATCCCGTACGTGTGGTAGGGTGTGAATTTTGTGTGAACAGCCCGCGAACACACCCATAGAGGACAGTTCAACGGTAAAGTTTTACGCACACGGAGCGCATTACCAGCAGAGTTTGGAAACGAGTTGAATCGATGCGACATCGGT
This sequence comes from Anopheles arabiensis, assembly GCF_016920715.1. Classification (NCBI taxonomy): domain Eukaryota; kingdom Metazoa; phylum Arthropoda; class Insecta; order Diptera; family Culicidae; genus Anopheles; species Anopheles arabiensis. The sequence continues at coordinate 92,267,358 of NC_053517.1, forward strand.
GCCCCAAAAACGCGCCATTCCTCGCATTGTCTATCAAGCACGAAGGAAAGTAGGGAAGAAAAAAAGGAAAAAAGCAAGTAGCTGCTGACAGGATCACGAAGGGATCGCGCAACCGGGAAGCGATATCATAATGAGCGAGCAAAGTCAGACAACGTTATTACAGTTTTTAATTGCGTTTGCTTTTGCCACCAATCCCGCCACCGCTGGGGTGCTAAGGGAGGAGGAGTGCTAATCGGTTGTGAATGAATTTTCCCTGCGCGATTTTTGCGTGCAAACGAGCGACCTCCGCTTTGACGTTCTTGCGCCACCCTCCCCGAAAATGCAAGCCCGGCGCAACCAGATGGTGTAAAAAGTTGATTTTAGCTCTTTCGCGCGCTCCAACGTCCAGCGAGATGTTGGTAGAGTGTGTGTGGGAGTGAACTTTTTTTTTCGGGCGTTAAGTTTCTTCGCTCACTGAAACTGATCCTTAATTGAGGCACCAGAGTGTGCAGTGGAGCCAAAGACAGCGGCGATGATGCGCAAGTGTCGACTGTTTCCGGAACGAAACCGGGGAAGGAAAAGTGCCGTCGAAAGCGAATGATGCAAATTTCCATTGCAAATAGAAAGTGAAGGAGTTTCTCCTTCTTTTGGTATCGTGGTAGTACGAGCTAGCCTGCATACGGTAATGCCTTCCAGCCAGCACCGTTGTAAGTGTCTTAGTGCTTAACTTGCTAAGGAGCAGTTTGGCGTTTTTCTGATGTTGGTTTGGATGCGCGACGTAATAATAAAAAGCATGCTGACGTTTCTTGAGACAGCTCGAAAAAGCAGCAGCGAGGATTAAATTTGATACCCAGCATGGGCGGATAGTTTTCCTCTCTCTCTCTCTCGCAAGCTGCGGAATAATTTCAGCTCGCGGAACGGTGTGGGAAACTGTGCAGGAAATTGTGAAGGGCAGCAAAGAGGAAGAGACAGCAACATATTAAAAATAGATTATGCAGATCACATAATAATCAAGCAGGCCGAGTGTAGCTGGCTAGCGGGGGGGAAACGTGCACTGGTGGCGCTGGTGCTTTAGTACTGCCATAAGCGATGGCATAATTAATGCATCACACAGCCTACTCGCGAGTAAACCACGAACCGAACGGACGAACCGACTGGACGAGGGAAAGTAAATCCACACACCGCTGTCTCGTTTGCTCGGTGGCGTAAAATGGCGAAAGCGAAGCGAAGTGATAACGAGCTCCTTAGCCGAGACACCTTCCACCCATTTGTTTGTGTTCGACCAAATAGCTCTCTCTCTCTCTCTCTCTCTCTTTCGCTCTTTGTTATTAAGGATGCAGCAAATGCGGTTTGGCCTAGAACGGCACTATCAAACAGTCGTGCCGGCAAACCAACGGCTATGTTTGAGCTTTAAATTAGTCTTTGGTGGCAAAACCGTGGATGTTTGAGAACTTTGTTGCACTTTAACACTTTAACAATTAACACTCACGGACAGTGGCAAGAAGAGGAAGATAGGGGCACAATTGCAATCACGCAAATGGTGGTGAGTACACTGACTCCCTTCCTTTCGCTCACCATTCCCGTCGAGTTTGCCGATGCCGTGCTTATGCCAAATATTTAAACAAGGTAAGCAAAGTTTCGTGAGCACCACACGAAAGCCGGAACCATCCCCTAAAGCTCGCCAAACCCCCAGCTCAACCCAATCGCGGTGCGGAAAGAGGTCGTGGCGTGCAAGAAATTTTGGTTTCGCAAACAACGTGTGTGTGAGTGGGGAAGGAGGGGTAAAAATTGTAGCAAATTGCCACTTGATAGATAGTGGGGCTTGTAGTATTTGCTTTTACCCTATCCGGGACTTGCAAACGATAGCAGCAGTAGGACGGGCGCGGGCGAGGTAGTATCAGGATGGATTGCGCTTTTTTAATTTCCGCTTTTAGCAACGGGCTGAAGTTGATTAGGGTGAGCGAAGGGTGCAACTATTTATGCACCATTGCACAGGTGTTGGGGAGCAAACTTATAGGAATGTGTGGAACGTCTTTCAACTGCCGGCAACAATGGTGGTATGTAGCGTGTGAGTTGTATGTATAGTTGTTTAAACTAATTGCCATACATTCTACACGCTGGGTGTGGATGAGTGGAAATAGTGGCACTTTATTTATTACAACAATTAACGGTTAATGTGAGCAAGCGGTTTTGATTTATATGGCCTGCCTCGAAACGGTACCTCTTTGGGCGAATATTTGCAAAAGGAAATTGAAACATGATGTGAAAAAATAAAACTTTAAAATAAAAAAAATACTTCCATTTCTAATTATTTGAAGGCTTAACATTTCAGCACGTCTTGCGTAAAGCGAATATTTTGAATAACAATTCTGACAATTTGAACTACATCCCGAAACGTGCACAAAATTAAAGGATTTTCTGATATTTAAAGATGAATTTAATATAAGTTACAAACATTTTATTTAAAATTAGCAAAAACATATAAAAATTTACTTTTCGAAAAAAAAATGGAATATTGCTATTTAAATCCTCTTAAAGTTACTGACATGTTATTTTCGGGCTAAAAATGCTTCTAAAAAAGTCTATTGTGTTATGTGGATTGCATAACTACTAGGCGTTGTTCCATAAAGTGGAGAATAAACGCTTCACTTAATGCGATTAGAACCATTTTCTATGCAAGTGCAGCTTAGTTAAAGAATTGTTAAATTGCTTTAAATTCACAGCAAGAGCTTTCCCCAATCTACTGCTTTAATTTTAAAAGAACCAATTTTGGGCGGAACAGTTTCAGCTTTAGTCCTGTGCTAAGTACACGAGAGCTAAATACCGGTCGAAGAAGTGATTGCGTTTGAAACTTTCTGCCACTACCGTTCCAAACACATACACACATACACACTCGAGGTTACCACTGCCAACAACACCCAACGATAATAGGTTTCTTGTTATGGAGTTCATCCGAGAGTCTGCTACACATTGAAAGAAGTTGATAAATAGTTTATTTCCCGTCGTCACCGCCGCTTAACATACGGGAGCGCCGGAGTCGCCGTAAGAGCTCATTTTCCTCCCACTTGGTTAAACGCCAATTTCACCCAAGGGAGAACGCTGCTGGCGAACGGGTAAGAAAGCTTAGAAGAAGTTGTTGAGCGGAAAACGGATAAGCTTATCCCGTCATGTGTTTCGGCTGTAGTTGTTTACACACACATATACACACATACAAACACACACACACGATCACAAACGCATACAAATTCGCTCACTCACTCACTCTCCTGTGTGCGCAACGTTTCGAAACTAACTTCGAATGTTGTGTTTTCCCCCTTTTCACGGTTTATTTTTTCATTTTAGAAAAGGGCTGTAGAAAACTGTGGCAAATTTTCCACTCGCTTTCCATCGGTGCAACTCACACATCTACACACATACACACACGGACACCTACACATATTGTTCACGGGAGCTTGGCTGAGGCTTGGCGCTTTTGTTTATTTTGACTTGCTCCAAGAAATAACCACAGGCGGGCTCGATCCGCACCAAGACCATGTGGTTGAGGGTGTGTGTGTGTGTGTGTATATAAAAGGAGAGTTAGTTTTTCTTCCTCGCCTTCGTTTAATTTTCTCCGAACGTTTTCCGAGAAAAAGCCGGCAGAGAAAACTCGCTGCCCGTGAGCGATGGGGAACGTAAAAATAAAGGGGTCAACCAGCAGGTGTATCATGTAGCTGAAACTCGTTTTCTCCAGGCCGTTTCCAACCACGTCCGTTCGCATACACGTCCAGCAGCATAAAACAATCTTTTAGCCCAGCTCCCGCGTACGATCTGTGCTATTTTTGCCCGTCCCAGGAGCGAGGGGGTTGGGGTGTGATGCTTGCAGCGATTAAAAGCCCAACAATCAACGTAAAAAAAGGTTATGCCGGGGGGAAAGGAGTGGGAGGGCAGGGAACATTGGATGTAAAATAACAAAAGCCCACCCCGTTCAACGTTCAATCATTCGGAACGGTTTCGGAACCGGCAGGCTGTGTAGCCGGGTTGCCCGGACCTAGCATGAACGATTCTCGAAACAATGACGATGGGTTGGGAAAATTGCTTCCAGGCGAGTTGATGTTATCTTGTATCGATGATCTGTAATAATAAATGTAATCTTTGATGATTGAAAATGATTGGCTGTGGACCGATGGTTTGTTTTCTCTGCTGCCCGTTCCACCATTCCACCAAGTGACTGAAATATTCCATTCATGGAGCGATTCTAATGTTTTTAGAGGTAGCTGCACAACAAAACATCGTATTCTGTGAGGTGCTATAAACAAAAACCAATAAAAAAAATCGCTTTTGGAATTAGCTTTAAGTTGAAAAACACAAATAGCACAAATAATTGCATACTTTCAGGGGAAAAACGAATGTTGCTTTTTAAGCGCCTGAAGGTATGCATGCGGGCATAAAAACAAAGGTTAGTTGTAAACTTCCTTCGTCCATTCCAAGAAATAGCATGACAATTGGCATTTAATCCCATATTTTTATACATTACAGCAGTCTAGGATATGCAAGTTAAGGCGAAATAAAACCTACAGAAATAAAAAGGCGTTCTTGTAAGTTAGTTACCGCTCCAGTACCAGAGTCGAACATTTCCGTGGAATCCCATTCTGCTACACTTAATCCACCAAAGTTGTTGGAGGGGAAAAAGTTTCGACTTTCGGCTTTTTGTTTGAACCATCTGCAACCGGTGCTCATCCGTTTGATAACGATGATTCCACAGAATCATCAACATTCCGGTGTCATCGCGCTTCAGCGAAGAAGTAAAGGCGGAGTAAAAGCCCACATTACGTGCACCGTTAACATATCTGTCTCGCGCGCGCACTTCAACACAATTTTGGCTCCGTTAAAATGGTAAAAGTTGCTACCCCTGGTTTTTGTTTCGTGGTGTGGAAAGGGGTTGGAGCGGGTGGAAAATTTCGCCTGTGAAAAAGTTTCCACCATCTCTCACACACAGGCTCGTGCACACACTCATTTAAGAGGAATTAGTCACCGGCGCCTAGTTTGCTCTGCGTGACAGATGGTTGATTCGATTTCGGTCGGCGGTGGAGATGGAACAACGACACACGAAAAAGTGCCGAAATGTCAACGATACGATACGAAAAACTAGATGGCGATAGAGCAAGATGGCATTGAGGGATATAAGAGGGAAGAGGCAAGACATTCCCTTCGCCCCATCGTCAATGGCATCAACTTTGCACAGTAATTTAATGGAAGCGTTAGTCTGCTCTGTTTTTCTGCACGCGACACTTGACGAAACGTTATAAACGAAGCGTTACGTAGAACGGCGATGATAAGCGACAAAAACACTTTGCTTCTCTGGCTAGACTATGCTCCAAGAGGCAAAGCTTCGTCCTGAGTAAACGATACAGATACGCGCGAAGTGGGGGGATCACAGAAGGTACGAGATTAATCTCTTCTCGCCAAACACAATATTACTTTTTTCCACTTCCCCTCGTCACTGCTGGCTGGAATGTCGGCTTATCAACGGTTATCAATTTCCAACGAACAGCGACAGTTCCTCCGACAAAACTTCTCACGAACGATACAACGTCCGTTTTTTCCTCGTGGAGACCGTTTTTCCCATGCGTCGAGCTTTTGTGCCATTGCCGGTAGTTGATATTGTAAACATTTGAATTTCCTGCTTTTCTTTGCAGTGTTAGTTATACGTTTTTGTACACACACAGCCAAACTGCTTGAACTGTGCAACATTATTGCACATGCAGTAGAAAAGTTTGCTGATTTATGTTGCAATACTGTTAAATAGAGAGAGAGAGATAGAGAGAGAGAGAGAGAGAGAGAGAGAGAGAGAGAAAAAATACAACACCGAGACATCGCGAATGCTTTCATCGACGGTTGGTTAAAGTGCTTTACATTTAATCACATTTTCATCACGGTTTAACGTCGTCGTTACGTACTCCTCTAACACAGCTTTTCAGCGTTCCCCGGCACCGCTTCGAGATTGAGTTGACAAGTCTCGAAGGCTTTTCGGAGGAATTTTCCGTTCGTTAGTAATCCTTAACCCGCAGCCTACGATGTTTCAAGGCTTTTTCGTGAGACTTGTGATCTCATTACACGTGCCGGGTAGTGCCGCACGATGGGATTGAAGTTGCACACGATGCATGTCTAATGAACGCTGTGGAGGTTGTTTTTCTTTTTAGAGGTTTTACAGCGAGATCTTCAAAACAGAGGGCAACTTACAGTCAAAAGGATCATCAGTTTTGGAATATTTTAGCATTTTAAATAGAAACAAATGGAAATAAAATAGGTACAGCTTTAAGAATTCCTACAATGATTCTTTTTTATGACTCAGTAATGAAAGTATTGCAACGTTTTGTCTCGATTTTGGAGCTTATTTATATCTTTTATTAATTTATACATTCAAATAAAGCTATTAACGCGTTGATAAAAAAGTGAATTAAAAAGAACGTCGAGGCAATGAATTAAAGTTCACGGATTCGCTAAATTGTACCCTACTGACACACTCGGTAGCTAAAACTTTTGCAGTAAGCAGGGAATAAAAGAAGACAAAAACTTCCTCCAGTAAATATGAAGGAAGAAAGAAAAAAGCCCCGTACAAGTTAACTAACCGAGGCGAAGCAGAACTACTTTTACTCTCACTAAATAGCTCATTCAAACGTAATTAACTAGTTGGTGTAAGCAAAAAAAAACGGAACGAAAAATACTAAGCGTCTGCAAGAATACAAGAAATAAACCAGAAGAAAAAAAAACGTATCTGTCCAACTTTGAGCAAACTATTGACCAAACTGACTGACCCGGCCGTTAGGTGGCACGAGAGCTGATGAAGGCAAATGGTGTCATAAATATGGAACAAAAATAAATCAACAAGGATTAACGGCCGCTTGCTTTGCTGGGGGCTTTGCTTACAAGTAGGAAATTACAGCAAACAAAAAGCAAAAAACTGAACAGGGAATTATAATTTGTAGCACCAGCAGCAGCCTTGGGAGGGAAGTGAGAGATGTATGAGTGATGTTTTTTTTTTGTTTATTCATCTTTCTGCACACTTTTTCCGTGCAATCCGTACTCGTGAAGTCTTAGGCAAGAGGGCAAGAGCAGCAAGTGTTGATTTCGTTTGCGTAATGGGCTCGCGTAGCTAATTTCTTCATTAAATATTAAAATACAATATGCAGGGCCTACAAAGCTGAAGCCAAGCAACTTGTGTAGCCACCGAGTGGGAAATGTGATCAAAGAGTGATGAAAAGTCTCACTCTCGTTTGCTCGTCCTCTCGCAACGCCCACGAAAGTATTTCGGAAGTAAGCGAGCAAGTTTGTTTTTCCGGTCGAAGAATTTTGCCATCGTTTAATCTTCTTTCGAAGAAGATTTGAAGCAATGGTTTGTTGAGCTCGTGTTTCATCTCGCTAACCATACTCGATGCTGTTGATGTTCTCGCAGCCCCACGGAATGTTGAATGTTCGCTTTCTGAGAGGTTTTTGGCGGACGAATGTGAAAGATTATTTAACACATTGCACCGGAGCAGCAGAATGAAGGGAAAAAAGACTAACACAAAACACAACAGCAGAATGAAAAGTAGCAAGAAAGCAACGTTTCAAGTACCGAAAGAATCTCCATTTCGGGTTGCTTTATTTCCATGCCGTGCCACCTACAGCAGGCAAGTTAATTTTCAAGCGCGGCCTTTGCCTGCAGCGCAAACTTTTGAATCGGAAACATTTCAAAGTGCAGAAAAGATTGGTGCCTACACACACACACACACCTTTTCTCTAGTGTGTGTGTGTGTGTGTGTGTAGGTTATTTTTGACTTCCACAAAACTGTACGCTCAGTCCTAGCGCTTACAACAGCCAGCTACTACGGTAGGAATCTTCAAACAAGAGCACGAAACAAGCGCACAAGTAGCATACACACCCAGAGTTTTTTGGAAAATTTTAAAAACTCGCTCAACCAGAAGCTCAACTCCAACGGGAAACTTCTTGGTCTCGAACTCTCTGTTCGGCTCTTCGGTGGATGTATTTCACTGCGAAAGTCACAGTAGTGGTGGCACAGTGCCGTTTTTTCTTTGGTTCGGAAGTCGTAGACCCGATGCCAGATGCCGGAAAAGCCAAATCAGCAAACGAACGTATTGAGCTGTATCTAATCTCTTTTGAAGATTTACGCAAAACTTTAGTCAACACGGTCGGTGCTGCGATTGTTTCATGCTGAGGAGACAGGAGCGGTGATGGGCTGGGGAGTAGTATGCTGAAGTTATCGTTTGGTTTGAAAGTTCTCTCACGAACGAGAAGAAAAGCTTAGTTTAAGAGTTGGTTACTGTGTTTGTGCTTGGTATACTTCCGGATGTGATATCTCCATAAGATAATTCATTGGAATTCTGAGAAATTTATACAAAATTGTAAGAAAAAAACGTGGAGGAAAACCTATTTATATACATAAATTACATTACGGTACTTCTGTTTTTTCCCACTAGATGGCGTTCTGACAGCTACTAAATGTATTACCAAAGTAGCGCTTGTCAAACTTTCATTCATAAATACTAAGCAAATAAAACTTTTCCTCACCTTTGCAAACAAAATGCTACCCTTGTTGACACATTCATCAATCGCTCACTAACCCCTGCAGCTTTCTCATATATGTGGCGTGCTGTGAAAGTTTCCTACCAAAGTTTCATTTACTTCCTGTAGCGTGGATGAGATGTTTCTAAAAGGAAAGAACCAACAGCCAGGAACAGCCCCAACCACTCATCGTTTCCACATCGATCGAATTGGACGTGTCCCATTCCGAACAACCGACAGCAGTTCGATGGCACGATGAAGAAAAGTCATTCTCTTCCTGTATGTGTGCATGAGTGTATTTCTTTGGTGAGTTGGCACAAATTTGTCCCACCCCACAGACCGCGTGCGGATCGATCCACGAAACCAGTCCCAAATATCCCATGTGTTTGGTGTGTGTGTGTGTGTGTGTGTGTGTGTGTGTGTGTGTGTGGTAGTGTGCTAAAAATGCGGCATCAACATGAACGATCTGCGGTGTCGTTAGCAGAGCGTCACCTGGGAAGCAGGTCCGTTCACGGATGAACGGAAGAGCGAAAGAGAGCGAGAAAGGTATCGCATAATATCGATAAAATATGTAAGAAGATTTGTGGTTTCCCATTGCGACTTCCCATTGCCCGACGCCAAAGGAGAAGCTAGCGTCTTTCGAAAAAACTGAGATCAACATTTGATTTGGCAATTGAGACCCACATCCGGATGGAGAACGGTGCGAAGGAAAAGATGGCTCCTTCTGCCACCTGGACACCGACTCAAAATCCGGCTAGCGACTATTCCCCTGTAGAAAAGCCGCAAAAGCAAGACCACCGGAAAGCGTGATGGAAAATTGATGTTCCAAGGACCACACAACGGAAAAGGGGAGAAAAAAGAAAATAATTTTTGCGTTATTTTTTTCTGTTGGTTTTCCATACACTTAAAAAAAGAAAACCCCGCAAACTGAACGATGCACTGCAACTGAAGAGCGCTCTGCGCGGTCTGCTGTGCGCGGTAAACGTGGAAGCGCAATTTAACTTTCGCTTATAATTTGCACCGACTGAGCACTCGAATGCCGAATGAGCTGGAAGCTGGTGAAAAGCCTACCTCTGCTTCGTCGGTTTCCGGCACGCGTGGGGGGGCCAGGGTACGCTGCTCGCAGGCTGAATAAATGATGTGCAATTTGCATGACGCGGAACGGCGTCGTTCGTTCGCTCTCCCGTTCGTTCGGGACGGCATCAGAACCGCGGAATCATGCGAATGATGAAGGAAGTTTTCTTAAAGGATTTACACAGCCACAGATTCGGAGGGTTGCGATGGAGGGGGGTGTGCTGGCAAGCTACAAAAGTAGGCATTAGTGAATTGTGGGTGTTTGGTCGGTCTCGCCGGAGGGAATTGTGACGCGGTTTCTGTGCGGTTACGTTTTTGTGGGCGAAGATCCTGTGGGCTATGCGTGCGAGTTAGTGCCTTCCTTTCAGATTTGATCGATTTTCTCCATGGTGGGGAAAATGGTTAGAAGCTAACCGTCACAAAGGCAGATACCGGTGAAGGTGAAATAAAGCTTAGACGTGCGGGTCTTTTTCATGTTTGATGGATGTTGATGGCTTAATAGTTACAATAAGACAGGGATTATTAAGGGAGGCATTCTTTGCTGCTTAGTGCGATGCGGAGTAGAAGAAAGATTAAGATCGGCTTACGCAGTTGTGCATGGTAATGCGAGGCGATGAACCATGTGAAAATGTTACATATATTTGATTCTTATTTCTAGTGTAATAAATTTATTAATTTTTCATCCAATAGCTCTACCAACTATTCATAACAACATCTGTGAAATGTTAATTTTAGCATTTACAGGGTTTCACACTTTATCTCAAGACCGCGGGACCCCTTCCCGAATCTGTCTTAGCCAAAGCCAAGACTGCGGTATGTTGCTTGAAAACGTTGATGATACCTGAATTCATCGGATGCAATGCTGAATCGGCGGCACATTTCTCGAAACACACTGGTCCGCACCGAGGACATGCGGTCGAATATTTTTTTACACGGATAACCTTTGTGTACATCAGTGTTGTGAAAACAGTGAATTATTTTTTCGTGTTTTTACCAGAAAAGATTATTTAAACAGTTCAAACTACTTTCTTAACACTTGTAAATATTTTAATTAAACAAATTTACATTCACTCATTTTATTAAATTGTCTTTTTTTGGTAAAAAAACGAAAAGGATAATTGAGTGTTTCTAATAGACTGATGTACACAAAGGTTATCCATGTAAAAAAATATTCGACCGCATGTCCTCGGCGCGGACCAGTGTGTTTCGAGAAATGTGCCGCAGATTCAGCATTGCATCCGATGAATTCAGGTATCATCAACGTTTTCAGGTATCATCAACGATTTCAAGCATCATACCGCAATCTTGGCTTTGGCTAAGACAGATTCGGGAAGGGGTCCCGCGGTCTTGAGATAAAGTGTGAAACCCTGTAAACTGTGAATGAAAAACAATGTGATCACGTTATCATTAAATTTGCGTTTCTCAGAACAATAAGAGCCAGACACATTGAGCCATGAAGTCCCTGAAGTGAGTAAGAACTTTAAGATTATGTTCTACAGTAAAGAGGCTAAGTCATGGGTCCGAATGCTAGAGCAATCGATCAATAGGTGAGAAGATAAAGTAATTGATAAGGCACTAGACATGTTAGGGAGCTTATGCAAAATAATTAAATTTATACAGTGAACTGATCATGCCATTTGCTTGATTTTGTGCAATTGTTTTATTTAAGATAACTGCTTCTTTTTTGAAACGGTTTTAGATAACTTATCTCATAGATTAACAGTCATTAAGTCTTTTATCGTTTAGTGAACAGTAAGCTGGCCAAAAAATATACGCAATCAGTGAGTGATTTTAACTCCGCAAGTTAGTAGACACAATCGGCCAGTTCAATTTGATAAATATCAAATCATCGTGGATAATGAATGACTTGAATCATAATAGTCGCAAACGAGTGAGTTGCTATAGCGCAGTACAAAGCTTATTAGTTGCATTCTGTGAAACTCAAACAGTTGGAAAGACATTTGAACCACACTAGGAATTGTTTTCTGCTTTGATTAAACACTCTGAAAAGCGTGCTCTCATCTGTGTACCAGAAATTCAATAGTTTCAATCGCTCCAATGCTCAGCCATAATAAGCAGTGCCACTAAAGGCTACTGATGCAGGTTGAAGTTGTAATTTTCAACTATTCCTAAGAACTGAAAACCATACTCGCATACTGAGTCTGGTTAATGAGCAATGTACAAAGTTGTTGCTCAGTCGCGCGTACACTGTGTGTTCGTCAATTCAAAAACGACCATTTCCGCGAAACAATTTAGAGCTGTTCCAGCGGCAGTAACGTTTCTGGCGAAGAGAAACCACCATTTCCCAGTGCACCAAAAACCCTGTCCCAGAAAAGCTTACGAGTGATTCGTTGCATGAACAGAAGAAAGAAAGAAAACAACTTCCCCACGGAAGCTCTAAACCCGTGGCCGCTGCGCACCGACGCGACGGCGTAATGATCGAACATGTTTGCAGCTTTGCAGCGCAAATCACTGCACCTGGGTGCAAAGTGCAGTTTAGCGAAGTTGCCCGGGCTCGCAGCAGGGGGTACACCCCCACCCGGGTGTGCGCTTTGCCGCGCGTGAACAAACTGTCGAGCACAGCGTGGAGCGTCTGTGTGCACTGGGAAAACAAAAACCCCGTGGTGGTGGCGGTACATACGGTACACTCTGTTCGGATTCGGTTCCTGGGAGCTTGCTCTGGCGCTGCTGCAAGAAGTACAGCATTTGCCGGAACCGGAAAACACCGGTTATTTGTTCGACTGTCGGGAAAACAGATTTGCCGAAGCGAGTGGCGGGGGTTGGCTAGATGGAAAAACCCGCGCACTGCCATTCCATTTTCTGTCCCAGCTGCTGGGGAGCGTTTTGGGGGGGCGTGAAATTGTGTATTTGTGCACCACCGTAAGCACCACCCACCGTGTCCCGGCTGGGTTTTTCCGGAAGCGACACATTTGACGCAGGTCTTTCGACGCGTTTGCAGCCCGAAAAGCAACAGGGACCACACCATCACCGGTTAGGTCCCGAAAGAAGCTAAAAGATGAAAGAACCCGCCCGGAACTCGAGACAAGTCCCCGGGACACTTGGGAGCAGCAACAGCAGAAGAAAAAAAACGCAGCTAGAGACGATACAGTGAGTGAGTGAGCGAAAGAGGCCGATTGAGAGAGTCGAGCGGCGGCAGGATGTACAAATGGAAACTGTCAACGCTGCAGACAACAATCATGACACACAGGCCGGTTTTGGAGTGTTTCATGTCATACCTTCCGGTTGCAGCCACCAGTTCAGTTTTCGTATCGTACCCGGTCCGGCCGCACTCCCGCCGCCATTTTTATTTCAAAAGAAATGTCGCAAAGAAAAGGAGCAAAACACGCAGCTCAATGGTGTCACAGCGGCACACTGTGGCGTGGCTGCAGAGCATGATTTACTGTGCCCGAAGATTGGCGGCGTACGCTATTGTCCTGGGAGCATTGCTTTGACCCGTCCTCGCGCGAAACACATGTTTTTCTTCTTGTTTTTCGAAATTGGTTGTTGGTGTCCCAACCAAGGAGGTTGATGAAGGAGCAAAGCAACTGCTCCTGTTTTGGCTTCCCCGTTCCACACCTGCTCGACGTTTGAAGAAAGATAATTATGTCAGGTCTGGCGTTCGGTTTAAACTCACTTCCCCTGCCCGCCCTACTGTCAACCGGTTGTCGAGGGGTTGTTGTTTTCGGTCGTCACGGCGTCGTTTGTAGCCCCCCCCGCCCTTTCTTATTGCCATCGGCAACTGATTAAAGCTCGGCAAAAGACAAACATCAAAGTGAATCGTTTGGAGTTGGCAGAAAATGGGGGGGGGGGGGGAAGAGGAGCATTAGAAGCAAAGAAGGGACGGAAGGAAGGAAAGAGGAATTATTACTGGCACAAAACTGTGAAACAGATTGTATCGCTGGCGGGCTTTCGCTTCGCTGCCAGTTTTGAGTGAGGACTTTCAATGGGGCAATGGTTTTTCCTCTTTACCGAATGTACGTGTGTGTGTGCTGCTGCTGAAGAGCTTTATCGCATCAACAAAGCAAAAAGGATCTGTGGATATACCAGTGGTTGATTCTGTCTGAATGAACTGTCGAGTGCATTGCCTTTCCCATTGTATGATTTTATTTTATTGTGGCGTTGTTGAGCATAAGCAGTCAATTTAGCTGATTAATTTAAAATATACTTTTTGAAGGGTTTTATTTTTTATTAACTTTTGACCTTGTTGATGGTTTAACCCAGCAAACTGACATTTTAGCCGATATCGGTGGAAATAAACATCAATTGACAGCGGCGTTCCATTAAATTAATGTTTTAAAATAGTATGCAAAACAATATTTCATCTTAAAAGCATGCACAGCTAATAAAAACGAGTAAGAAAAACCCAAAGTTGTAGGTTAATTTCTCTGAAACTTTGTAAAAAAAAAATAACAAAAGCAGAGGCATTTAAAAAATAATATAAATTGCTTTCATTTTATTTTGAGCCTATAATTTACATAGAGTCGTCATCGTTTTGTACGCACAACCAACCAACTCTTACAATGTATTGTACAAGTGTCATAAATTTAACTTAAAAATAATTCGATTTTTATGAGCTATTCGGGGCTTTGTTTTCCACCCTATTGAGTGCGAAAGCGAGAGCGCTTGTAAGATTGCACCGAATTTTCCGGCTAAGCACGGGACTATTATTGGCAACGTAACTACTTGACCGACCACCATTGAACCACCCCGTGCTTAAGCAGGAAAGCCCTTCAAATGCTCTTTAAATTGTAAAAAAAATAATATTGTTTCATTTTGCATCGAAAAAAGCACTTGACCGAGCAAGAAACAATCTCTCCTCACCCAATCTTTTCGTTTTGTGTGTAGCAAGAGACAACACTAATGAAACAATTGCTTGGATTTACCAAACATCCCCTCGGTGCGGATATGATTGTCTTGCTCGCGGTCCTACCATCCCGAACACTCGCCGCCGCGTGAAGCTTTCTCCGAGCAAGAAGCAGAATCATCCCTTCGCTGATGAAGTGTCCACTCGAAAACGACAATAACGTTCAGTCGAAGTGAGTTTATCGGTTTATTTCCACTCGGACCGCTTCCCCGAAAAAGAAAGCCAAACAACGCGAACCTACAGCAAAGCAGTGGCAGCTGGCGAAAAACAAAACAAAAATCGACAACGAGACAAGATTAAAGCTCGCTAAGTATTTCTTGATGGGGAAGGGTCATGTAAGGGCACGGCTTCGACGCAAGTCTTTTGTCGCATTGACCAGCACCACCACTCCAGAGTTTGCCGAAGTGCTGTTGTTCCAAGAACCGGTGAAGGTTGATGGATGGAAAGCAGCAGCGAATCCGGCGGATACTTTCCTGCAAGAGCGATTGCTGTCATTTTGCTTTTTTTATTGAAAAGGAGCAGCCCAGTTTGTAATTTTATTTAAAAAAAAATCTATCTTTAATTTATCTTTGCTCCATCATGACTGGGTGTTGTGATGATTTTCCACTAGATGCAATAAACCAATGCTACTTCGGCCGGTTTGCCCCTCAACAACATTCAATTATGATGTTCCATCCAATAAAAAAGGATTGTCTCCAAAGCTTTCATTGAGTTTATTTCATACGCTCTACTCACACTGGTACAAAAGTCACGGTATTATTCTTCTCTGTTCGTACGAGGAAGCGATGGAGAAGCTGGTTAGCGGGAAAACACAGCAGCACATTAATTTATCACCGAAGCTTTAAAATAATAATTTTCACTTTACAAAACAAACGACGGGTGGGTGGCTTAAATGGCATCATTTTCCAAGTAGTACCGAACCTAAATGACATCGATTCTCGCCAACTGCGTCTCGTTGCCCTTTACTGCTGTAGAGTACATGGAGAGAGGGCGATTGAGGAAGGACTGTTGTTGTTTTCCCACCATTTCCGACCAAACCATCGAATGTGATTTTCCACCCCCAATTCATACAATGTCACAGGCTCGAGCTCGAACCATTTTCGGTTTGTTTTTCCCCCATCCATTGTCATCCCTCCCGCGGAAAGGGAGGAAAAACAAGGCACAACAGGGGGCGGCGGCGAACGACTTGTGAAGTGAAAATTATTTATTACCGTAAACTGTTACACCTCGCCACTGGTTAGCGAGATGGACGGAGACGGGTTGGACACCTGGGCGGGACCTGCGGAAAAGCCCAGCGTACTGGGAAGTGTCAGAAAGGTTTTGCGGGTTCGGGAGAATTTTCTCCAAAACAACGCGCAAAACAAAACATCAAGAAAAATTAAGCCAACCAAACCAGGGGGCAGGGTTGTGAGATTTTTCAACTTCCCCCTGGTGCTTTGTTCCATTCTGGACCGGACCCCGGCCAATCGACCCCTGTGGGGGGTCGCGCGCAAGGTTTCCTTTTAAGGACCTCCTGCTGCTGCTGCCAAATGCTGCCACTTTCTGCGTTCCGTCCGTTTTTTTGTTGGTAAAAATGGAGCAAAAAGTTTGCCGGCCGGGAAAAGCTTAAGCACACAACGTCCGGTGCCATTCTGGGGCATTATTTGCGCGAAGAATGGACCAGTTGGGTGGTACACTGTGTGCTGTTGTATGTGTCGTTTTCTTTAATGGGTTTTGGTTAAGTATACGGTCGCACCGCGCAGAAAACAATGGCCGAACGATCGAAACAAAGGAGTTGGGAGGCAAAAGTCCGCCGTCGTCATCGTCTTGAAATTGGCCTATAATTGGGGGAAATAATGTCATCAAACAAACAAACCGCCCTCATTCAGTAATGTGCGAATTGTGGGTCCGTTTTTTGCGCTCCCTTTACTGTTTCGGATCCTTACCCAATTAGCACTACAATTCGTAGGCTCAATCATGGAAAGGAACATGGGCATAAAACACAAACAAAAAAAAGCTCACACATCAACAACTCTTAACCGATAATAATAACAGTATAACATAAACGAAACAACTGCAAAAAACACACACACACACACACGAACCACAGAAGGAATTACATTCTCAAGCTCATTAGCACAGACGGGTAACATGGATTGTTTTTGTGCCTTTTGGCTAGTGTGTGCTTTGCGTTCTGGGAAAAATGGTAGCGTGAGAAAATTGGTTGCCCACCTTGGCTTAGGAGCAACACAAAATGGAGTGCAAGAAAACCACGATTGACGTAATGTGTGGTGGTGCGAGCACATCCTATGAACAAGTAACAGACAGAAATGGAGAACAGGAAGGGAATGGAGAAGAAAGGATGTGTATTAGCATAAAATTTATTTTTTCGCCCACTTTCTTACATCCTTCGCCCGAGTGCCTGAATTCCATTTAACACACCGTTATTTGTTAGTCGAATGCTGACGGTGGAGGGAAAAACGCTTCCCGCTGGCTCAACTTCCGTTTCCCCATTTTTCTACCCGGAAAATCGGAAATGACGTCCGCAAAAATGTGGTTCCCGGGGGAAAGACGGAAAAAAATTCTAAAGTCCAAAGCGACAAGAATAAATAATTGTTTTCCATTTTTTTTTCACCACCCCTCCATTCTGCCCACCAAAAGCACCACACATTACGTAACCACACCCGTAATGGTGTAAAGAGGTGGCTAAAAATAATCCTAAATAGTGTGAAAGGGCACACGCTCACATGCACATTCCATGGGAAATGGGAAAAATTAGTTTAGAACTGGGTGCAATTAATGAATGTCAAAAATCACGAAATGGGGTCGTCGGCAAGGCGGAATGCAAACACAGGAAGGAATAAATTATTCAGCAATAATCGTGCGGCAATAAAAACCCATAACCTCCCGCATTTGAATCACACACACAGGCGCACGCAGGCCCTCGCTGCACACAGGTTTGTCGCACATTAAAGCGTCATAAAACCGCTTCCCGGCCTTCCCCCCTAACGCACACACGTGTGCGGTGGCGTATGGGATTTGCATAAAAGCTGCAACATAAACGTCATCACGACCTGGCCCCTTTCGTCATCGTCATGGTCGTCGATCGGTGCAAAGGTACGCGGGCACTGTGTGTGGTTTGTGGACCAGACCTTTTTTTTTGTGTGTAGTACTGTGTGTGAATGTGGGTGTGTAGCTTTAGTGAATATTTCATCCATGAACTGGCCGGTCGCGCGAAAGGACAGTCAACGGTGACAAATTGGATTGTGTGTGTGTGGCTTGGTGTTGTAAAAGAAAAACAAAAGCATAACACAACGATGCGGCCGGTTAAGCTGGCCTGCGATTAAACCAATTTTCTCATCAAAAATAAATCATTTTTCTTCGCACAAATGGGGACCAAATGGGGTTAAGGCAACGGGCTGTGCTTTATTGCTGGATGATTGAGTGTAATTAAAGCATTTAGCCCATTATTTGCTTAAATGGCAAGACGGATTCCAACGCTTAGTGGGGAAAGATTATTTTAAAATGAAGAGGGTAATAATACTTTAAAGTGCTGTTTTAAACCGCGTAAATTTCGATATGCATTTGCAACGAAATTAAACAGCGTAAATGACTTGCACGTTGATTTTTCTTGTGATAAAAAAATGGTCGTACTGTGTCTCATAATAATTTTCATAACCTGATGTAATACTTTTAACACTGCTACATTGAATGTCAATGATATCAGACTAATACTTCTATCATACACTACCCACCGTCATAAACAAGTGAAATGTTCTTATCATATCATACAGCAAGAGACGCAAACACAAAAAAAAACAATCACCTTCACACTACATTGACACGAGTGAAAGGATTCAACCATCAGCGATAAAGATTGGCATTCAACGCTCCAAGCGCAAAACTGTTGGGTTTTACATTGTTGTTATCAAACGCCCTTTTCTGTCGTTGGATGGAACCAATCTCCCTGGACACCTAGGACATTGTTCAGTCATTGTTACTCTTTTGTTCTGTTCGGCCGATTTTTCCAGCAGAAGTTGGAGTTGACTACCTGCCCCCCCTTAATGGATCAACAATGTCTGCTTTTACAAACATTATGGAAAGCAGTCCGAGTGGAGAGAGGCGAATAAAGGGTGCGACAATGGCGCAACAAGCAACAAGCATAGCGTTTGACCCGTAAATGCTTACGGGTTCAGTACGGTTTAGGCTCAGGCCATATGGATGGGTTGACTAAATTGATCCAAGTGCCTTGCGGAAAACAGAGCAAAGCACCAGGGGAAGAATGGCTTGGAGGGGAAAAAGCCACAACCAGATAAGGTAGCATTAAATGGGCCGTTTTACTGATGATCAGCAGCGGGAAAGTGACTTTTCCATTCAAATTGTTGAGGTGTAAGGGAAGGATAAAAGGACATTATTGTATGGACCATTTTTATTTTAGGTTCTGCAAAAACGAGTAACGAGTGAAGGCCTTTTGTCAATACTGACTTATTTCAATACATTAAAAGTGTTGATATTTTAGCACAACAATTCAAAATCGATGAACCATATTTGTTTTAAAATAAATTCTTATATTTGCGATTGAAAATAGCGCCAAACCCCGAACCAAAACAACAATGGCATTAGGGGTGAAATTTATTTGCCAAAATATTTTCCTATTTTTTTTTAACTCGCTTCCAAAAACCCAAAACACAACGCCAGCCACAAATTGCTGACCGTAGAGGAAGCACTTTCCTCGCCAATTCATAGCAGAATGAATGCAAAAAAAAAACAGTGCCTCCCGCGCAACACAATCTGATTTATCAGCTGGAAATCCATTTTTCACGCGATGTGCACTGGTTCGCGTTCACTCGCCGCGCCAAATAAAGACATGAATAATGTTTGTACACTGCTCCCCACGGCACTACGGCACGGTATGAGGGCAGGGAGAGGGTGGAAAAACTAAACCATAGGCCAACGAAAATGGGAAATAAAAGCACCGAAACATAGCAAATAAAAGCGTAAAGCGATAGCAAAACGGTGTGTTCTATATACTGTCGAAATCTGTCCGCGTCATCATCATCGCATCGCGCTAACAACAACGACCACCGGAGAGCGCCGTTTTACTGTTTTTGTTTTGTGTGCTTGCTTTAGCAAACAGAAAACGGAAGCAAGATTTTGGGGTCCCCACTTACCACTCTACCCGTCGTCTACCACATTCTATCAGGTCGATCGGTCAGCAGGAAACAACAGGAGTGTGGGGCTGTGGAAGTTTGCGTGCCCGAGAACTAAGACAATAAATGTACCTGCTGAGGTGGGAGAGGAGGGATATGGAGCGCTTTTTTTGTATTCCCGTAGGCATACAAATGGTGGTGGAGACTAATATTTTTCGCTTTTTTATGTACAAATACACACACACACACGTTCAATGGGGAACTTGAGTACATAAAATTGTTTTTCCCGAGGGCCGCTTGTTTGAATTGCACTTTTGCAAAGAATTGCGTAGCCCCAAAGTGGTTGGAGCAGAGGGATGAGTCGTCGGGTGCTGCGGGACGATCGGAATTTGATGTGCGATAAATAATTGAATCATTTTTTATGGAGGAATAAAGGACGGTTTTAGTAGGAAGCTGTATGAGAATTTGGTAGAATTCAATACATAAAATAAATTGTGTTATAATTCTTAACTTTTTACTAACATAAATGCAGCTCATTAGTGTACAAAACGTTGGTGCCGTGACCAGGATAATGTAATGTGCAATAATTGCCAATAAAACGAACAAGCTCTTGTCGGTCCTCTTGTAAGCTCATCGTATTAGTTGTATTGAAAACACGAACGATCGTTCTGGAAAATCAATCCACCTTCCCCTTGTTCTAACTTGGTCCACACTTTCTTCTTGAAACGTTCATTAAACGCTCCCGCGGCCCTTCGGATTAACTTTCCACCCAGAGAGTGTGCTTTTGTGTACGGAAATTGCTACAAAAACGTTATTTCCGCGCCTGATGAGGAAAACAAAACCGCACGAAAAACAACCACCTAACAACAACTCATCGCTATCGCACTGTGCCAAACACACCACCATCCACCAAAGGACCATGGTAAAAGCCAACGTTTTCTTTGCCATTTTTCCTATCAAGCAATTTACGATAGGTCTCCATTATCGAAACCTTCTAACCTGCCGCGCTCGTTTGGGGCGACAGTCAATATTTGAGCAGATGACATTATGTTTTCCGGATCCACGCACACAGATACATACACGCTTGCAGCGGTTTTCCTTCTTCCGCCTTACTGCCGTCTACACCCTGTCTCTTGTTTTCCGGTGCGGTTAGATCGGTTTTGGGTAGCTTTCCATTGCGGAGGGCCCAGCGACGAGCGGGGCTACGTTCGGTGGGGCCGATGATGGGTTTGCCGTACCGGGACCTTCTCTAAAGTAGGTTGAGCTGGTATTAAGGGTGGTTTTACGTTCGCCTTAGGCCGGTAGCTTCTTTCCAAGGCTACCATCCTGCCCCTAAAGTGCAGAAGTAGATGGCTTCCGTAGTTGAATATCCATATGTTCGATAGCAAAAAAAAAAGAGTACCGCAGGAAAGTAAATCAATTTCCGGTGGAAAAGCAATAGCTCGGTTGTGAACTCGTGCATGTGTGTGTGCGTTTTAAAAGCAGCTCGTAGTCCTTCTCTTTTGAGAGCAAACATTACGATAAGGAAATTTGCTACATTAGCGCTCGTGAGAGTACGCGGAAATAGTTAAGCGATAGAGGTTACTGTTAATTTGCAAAACGAGCCCTTTTAAAGCGGTTCGTAAACCAAATTTGAAAGCAGAAACCAGTTTAACTGTGGGGAAAGAAAGCTTGAGGAATTTCCTAGGAATTTCCCCCCTATTTCATTCGGCAAAGTGTTCGCATCAGCGATGCTGAATGTGATGGAAACCCGTTCCCCGGGAGAAGCGAGAATCCTTCCAGCGATTGCATCCTTTCAATCGTCCGCCTGCAAAGCTAGCGTAACGATTTAAAACCCGCGTGCTTGACTTTCCCTTACAGTGCGTCCTTCTGAGGCTTCTTTTTTTAGCTCAACTTTCTTTATCCGTCGCGCAGTTTTTTCCAAAAAAAAAAAAAAAAAAAAAACACGAACACGAACAAACCGAGCCCACCACAATCCCACGAAACATCTTTCAGCGATTTTGTCTGTCAGACAATCAATTTTGACCGGGCTCTGGGTCGGTCGGACTGCTTTTGCGAAAGAATTCCGTTCCGCTGCACGGTTGGGTGATTCTTCCAGGCCGAAACGCTGCCCAACCACAACCCTTAATAGCGGTTAGCTGGGAAGGGTGATGGCTGGCTGCTGGTCTACCGAAACCCGGCGTACCCGACGAAGAAGACGCTCCAAGGAGCGTAAACTCAAACTGACCCAAGGTCACTCGCATGCCTCGTTCCATCTCCACAGAAGCGTGTTGTGGCAGCAAGGGAAATGGATCAAGTTTGCACGAACGAGAGTTATATGTCATTCGCAAAAGAGACACTTGGTGTTCACAGGCCCGAAATGAGCCAAACACACTAGTGCGCGCACACACACACAGACACACACTCACGTGCACAAAGAACAGGCAACCATTCAGACACCATCGAGCGTGTCCTTTTTGCGTGCGGTTTTTCGGTTGCTGGGGCAGAAATTTTCATTTGCCGTTTGCCGGAAAGACAAGCACACGGGGAAGGGAAAACTTTCCCCAGCAAAAGCTGCGGTTGCCACCGGGGAGCAACGCAAGTTTTATTCTTTATTTTTTCGATTTTGATTCATTTAAAAACTTTAACAGAAAGAGCTTTATTTACTTTTGTGGGCGAATTCAGTGTCCCCGTGTCTCCCTGCGGATGTGGGTTCGAAGGGTCGATTTAGGACGACAGGATCCTTTTCCGCTTAGTGTGAGTTTCGCTGTGGTTAACATGGTAAAGTATTTTTTTTTTAAGAACTGGTAATCAATTTCGTTTTCTTCCTTTCATGGATTGTGTGGGCTGCTTTGTTGCTAACAGTATCTTTATTTTTCTCGATCATATTGCTAGTAAGTAGCTTTTATATAATGTTAAATATGTATTTGTGCAGTTAAAACGCCTAAAAAATATGCAAACTATGATGTCGGGTTGTTTTGTCAAAGGAGTGAACGGCGTTTGATTGTAACACTTTCACTAATTGCTCTAGCTTTATGCACAAAGAAGCATTTTACATCAAAAATGTTTTTAAATTGCATACTCTCAGGCGCTTAATTCAAGATGACGTCAACAGCACTCGATTGCTTCGTATTTTGATTGCAGAAAAAGACATCCAATTAAGCAGTAAATTAATATTATAAACATATGTTTTATAAACATACGCCAAAGATTAAACAAATGCTAACCTTTTTCATTGTATCAACTTCCTTTAAGCTGATACCTTGGAAGTCATTAACAAAATTGCTGGTTTGACTCTCATCTACTTTGATCAGCTAACAGCTTAACGGTTTCGTTTCACAATAAAACCCTTCTGGTAATAGATAAAACCTAACCAAAACTGAAATATTTCCAGGAAGCAATTAAATTTATGGCAAAGTGTTTCAATGGCACTCGTTACGCGATTGAAAACTGACCATTTTAGATTCCAGCTTCTTCGCTAAATGAAAACAAAAACAAAAGGACATCCGTACGCAAACCACGCACAAATCAACACGCCCAAATACACTCGAAACAGTTCACTTTTCATTGGAAGCGCTTTCATTTTGTCTAAAAGCCCGCACCGAATGAGTAATTCACGGCAAACCCGGTGGCAACGCACAGCAACACACAGATTTCGGCAGCAAACGTTTGTCCAGTGCCCGCCCGAAACATGGCGATCGTTTTCGATAACTTCCGGCAGTTCCGCCAGCCATGAAATCAACATTAGAGTGGGGGGCGTTTTATACGCATTCGAAGTGGGTCGGATTTGGGCACGGCTATTGTTATTATTGTTGTCCGTGTTGCATGGTTTGCAATGAATCAATTTCCGAATAGCTTTCACAACTACCAGAGGGCAGTGAAGAATAAGAGAGGGGAGGGAAAAAAGCGGCAACAACAACTCGCAGTACGATACATTCCAGACAACGGGACAATGTGCGTGAGCGTATTGCTCAACCGTCTGTTCAGATCTTTTCAGTGCAGCGCAATTTTACTGTAAACCGTGGTGCGAGCTATCGAGCAAAGCAGAGCAGGATGGTATGAAGAATTCAGCAGCAATTGCCATTGCCCGTTGCCCGGTGAGCAGTCCGGCAGTCGTAGTGTGTTCCTGCTGCAGCTGCTGGTGGTGTGCGGTAATCGAAAATGGACAGCAGTAGAGCCTTCAGTAGGTCAGCCAGCGGGCAAGGAAGGATGGCATGAGATTAATCGATATTTTGTCGAGTTTTTCAACCGCTCCTAAACCGGCAAAGTGAACACAGCGCGATCCTGCTGGCAGTTGTCCCGTGCAGTGACGCCTATTGAAGCTGAGCTGTGTTCCGTGCCGTGGGCAGAGAAAGTTAGTGTTGCAAAACATTGATAAAGTTGCGCCTGAGATGTGTTTGACAAGCATGCCAGGGACGTTAGCCGAAAGAGTTTATTTGCCGGTTGCGAGTTTGAAAATTGTTTCATTGATTTAATTGGTTCAACATTATTGGATTGAACATAAATAGAATGAGGAGAAAGACTTCGAAAATACTCCTTGAAGTATGCAATTTGCAATACAATACAGCACCGACAGTCCTTTCTCCGTGAATGATTAATGCTGATTTTCTATTGAACAAGCCGTCATGATATAAAAATAATGATTTCCTTTATCAAGGTACATGCTATTCTTCCATCTTCCCCAGGGACATAATTTCAATTAAAAGCAGAATCAAGCCACTACTACTTCACCCGGATCCCTTATCCTTTATCCCTTTTCGTCCTCACTATCTCCTTATTCAGCGCGTTCCAGTAAAGCGGGCTTTGATTGCTATTGGCAGCAGGAGCGGAGCGAATCGTTTCAATCGCACTGTGACCGCTTCTTAAAACGGAACTACCACGAGAACGCACAAAGCGTTCATATCCCTTCCTTTTCATCCCAGCGAAGCAGACCAAGAAAGAGGAAAGCGGCGGCGGAATGCTTGATCCAACTTGAATCCCTAATCAAAGGATTCGCTGGCGCGCATTCCGTCCCGGCGGCGAATGAAGGACGGTGAAGAAATGGATGGAAATTTCTTTGATATTAGAATCTCTTCAATTACAGCTCAACGGTGGTCGGGCTTTCATGCTGTGCGCCGAGAGACGGTTGACCAGCAGCAGAAACTGCTATAAGGTGCGTTCCTCTGCTCCGTGTCCGTTCCAGACGGCAGTACAAAAGCGTGCTAGATATTCGCAAACGCTGTGTGAATAAGCGCTTCGCCTTCGCCATCGCGAGTCAACGGAAGCTGTGCTGGGCGCAGGATGTAAAGGCAGCAGGCACAGACAAGCCAACCGTCGTCGTCTGGTGCTGGTAATGGTGATTTTTGTGTGTTTGAATTAAAGATAAAAGGATAATTTTGTTATGGAATATAAATCAAATTATATCATCTCCGGCACGGGGCAGGTCTTGTCTTGATCGGCACACAGGGCGGATCTTCGCCCGGGAGCCGAAGAAGCTCGTACCGCTGGATGAATCATCATTTTTATCAGTCGACAGGAGAGCCATGGCCCGCTGCCTGTCGGGAAAAGGGTTTTCTTTTAAAAGCGATAAGGAATTGGAACCGACAGGCGCACTCTTTTCCGTTAAAGGAAAGGTTAATTAGGGGATGATTAGCAGTCTCAAGGGCCTGTTCTGAAAGTCCACGTTCACAAAGACCACAGACAACCATGAGTTGACTGAAGTTGGTGGAAAGATCGTAAATTATTCCGAATGGTCTGATTTATTGAACTTTGATAGGTGAGGAAGCAAATCTCTACAGGACCCGGGGCCGCATAGGATGGTGTCAAAAAGATAAACTCAATCTCGCACCAAAACTCATTTCGTTTGAATTGCTGCTTGACTTGCATTTTGTAAGCGTATTCCTTGGGTACTACACACCAAAGTAGAAGAAAAAAAGCATTATATTTTGAATTTGAAATTCACTCCAGAAAAGTGTTCCAATGTTAACAAGCTTTCGCACTCCATCCGCCCCAAGGATGGTGTATCTCCGCCCCGTCGGCCGAGTGGCGAAGAATTTTGCAATTTCAATGTAATGCTGAGTGGAATTCCAGCGAATCCGGCGCGCCCCATCGTGATAAGGAGAGCATAATTTTAAACCAAAAAGTGATAAAGTTACCTTCCCCGTGCTCCCGTACGTTCGTCCCCGGACACGCAGTGTGCGACACGCCAGTAGATGAGGGATAAAGTTGAAAATTATTTTTCCCGGGAAATTGCGGCCACTGGACCTGCCCACCTGCTCGGCCGAATGAAAGCTTCAGCACGTTCCGGGAACCGAACATCAAGAGTAATAGTATTTGAGGCACATTTTGAAAAGTCAGCGCGCGCACACGCACATTCACAGAAATTGAAAGCGATGCAATGAGCGTGAGGAAGAGCGCTTTCTGGTTTTTCAATATTTGTGTAGGACATTAGAACAGGGGCAAATTAGGTATTCCAGTTAGTGGTACAATTGTTTGTATTCGCTCCATGGTGCGTTAAATGACCTTTGGAGCTGTATCGCGGTGAAACGACAAGGTGGAAAGGCCTTGCAAAAATTGCTCAAAATTTTTTTTGGGGTAGAAGGTAATTTCATAAATTTCAATATTTCTTTGGGGATAATGTTGATTTAAGTGACATTTACATGCCTGCAAATAGAGTGTAAATTATGCATTATGTTTTCTTCACCTTCTTGATTGTGCCATAATGATTCTACTCTGTAACCTCATAACGTAGGTTACAGAGTGGAATTCTTACTTCCATTGAAATTAAACGTTTTTAGGACATTGTACAACATTTCTGTGGATCTCCTCTCCTCTGATGAGGTTAGTAAAGTACCAACATAGTTCCTAATGCGAGGTGATAAAGTAATCATCCATAATGGCATTAATTAACGACTCTCATCTAGATTTTTAGGCCCTGATCACTGATGTAAACTATGCGACATACTTTAGGGTACATACAGTACATACATGGTCTAATGGAGAGTTCGCAGTGCTTTCCGGGGTATAATGTAAATACATATGAGCTGCAGAAAAGCGATTACCAACAATGCTTGCTGAATAGATCATTTTGAATACACCCTCCAAATAAGCTGAACTATTTAAAGAACAAAAGCACTGCTATTAGATGTAGAGTGAAGCGTTACATCACCTGTTACATTCTAGGTTGCATGAACGTTATTACGATTAATCACACATCGCACCAGACAAAGCCTTACATCGACCGTGAAGCACGCTCTAATTAATCTTTTCCGGTGCGATCCTGACCACCACCTCCACGCGATCAGGAAAGGATCCGTGCTGCGAGCAGCCCAAAAATTTAAACCTTTGTTATCTCACTGTTTCCCGAGTCCTGCGACCGAGACCATCGCATTGGGTCACACGTTCAAAAGAGCTTTAATTAAATCCTGCCCAGCCCGTAGCCCCCGGATTCGGGGGATGCTCTCGGTTCTCCCGTGCACTTTAATCTCACCGACGACACGGTCCGTTACCGCGTGGACACGTCGTGGACGGGTCGACCTTATCCCCCTGCCGCGTCCGTTTTGTCTGCCTCCACTGCACATCGATGTGCGGTTGCGGTTGGGCTAGCTTACCTGTACCCGGGCGGCGACCCGTTCGTTGTAACGCATCGGCACGAACCAGCCCTTGGTCGAGCCGGTCACCAGCACGATGCCGAGCAGGAAGAAGCACACAAAGGCGGCAATGACGGCCTTTGCCCGGCCCGACACTACCATCGCCATCTTGACTGGGCGGAAGAGAACTGCTCAGCTGCACGGATCGGTGGCTGCTACTGTGTATATGGTTAGTATACGGTCGGGAGCCTCCAAAAACACAATGGTTCCACTGATTGCGGTACGGTTGATTTAAATTTGTGCTTTCCGAGCGGCCGTCACACATCAGCAACGGGAAGGGTTTGTGCACTAATTAAACTTTCCATCGGCAGCTTCTTCCCCAAAACAACTAAAAACAACACAGCTGATCCAGCACTGATATGATTCACTTTTCCGATGTGATATAAACTATTTCTGATTTCTGATATTTTTCGTTGCTTTTTGATATGACGAACAAACGATATTTTTCACTTCTTTACGTATTTGTAGGTTACGCAAATTCAACACTTCACTTCTCAAGTGACGCTCACCAACTCACAGGGGACACCTTTACTTTTCCCTTTTTTTTTCGTGGAACTTCTTTTCTTCCAAACCGACGATGCCAACACAGAGCAATGGAATTTGCCCCTATCTTTATTTTTCGTTAGCGTCTCCGCCGCTTTCCACGCTCTTTCTTCCACTGGTTCTTGCAGTGGAGGGTTTATTTGTTTGTTTGTTCACACCTGCCACGCATAAACTACACCGCAAGCGACAATTGCACCTCCCGTTGAACGGCTAAACAACGCCATCAATCCGCGACGCTTTGATGAGCTTTCATGCTGGGCGGTCATAAACTTTAAGTCGCTTGCTGTCGCGGTGAAAGTGTGGCGATTGCGTCTGTGTTTTTTGTTGTTGTTGCTGCCTCTTCTCCGTCGTCCTTGATTCAGCGTAGTATTTTTGATGGGTAAAACAATTAACCGTACCGGCGCACCGGGGGCTGTGGAACGCTGGCCAGCGGGAGGAGTATAAATTATTCCGCTTCCGTGCACGCAACACACTGTGCGGTATGCCTCCACCACCTTGGATGAGGGTCGAGCGCAGGTCCTTCCCTTGCTTTCCGTTTGAAAGATAAGCCACGGTCAGCGGCTTGTTCTGATTACTTAATTATGTTTTCCCGCTTCCCCCCAGACAGCGCGGCGTTATCTTGGGAAAACGCTTTAGATAGGGCTAAGAGAGGCTAAGTGGTTCTTTGCAAAGATAGCTTCAAGCCTGGCCCACGAACCGAACTGAAGTAACACTCTCTGAAGTAACGATTGTAGCATAAAATACGCTTCCAAACACAACACGTTAGTTTCGGTTTTTTTTTTTTTTGTACGAGCCGAGTAAGACCAAAACGGGGCAACAACGGAGTTAACGGCGGATTTGCAAAACGTAAACGATGTAAAACGGATTGGGGGGTAGAGGTTTTGATATATCTTTTTTCCGGTGCTTGAAGCTTGTTTCCTTATCACAGAACGTATTGATTTTGGCGGCACTGAATTATTTCCCCCCGTTTTGTTGCTTTAACTATATGTGTGTGTGTGCCTTGTATATCCTTCCCTTACGAAAACGCGCGAACAAACGAACGAACGCGCGACACAATACGGAAAACGCGCGCGACGACTCAACACACTTTTCAAAACGCACTCACGACGCGCGGAAGGAAAATCGGCAACGACAACAAGGGGTTCAGCTTCAGTTAAGGCGCCAAAGACACGGAAAAAGTGTACACTTTAACGGTGTGTGCGGCTTTAGAGGACGTTCCCTACACACAACTAACCGCAGCACCACCGCGCGCTCGCCTTCTCGGGCAAAACAAATACGGATGGGCAGCAACAGCAGCACACACAGCCTTCTGCTGAACACAATTCAACACAACAGTTGTGTACCGGGCAAATGTCACACGATGCCAGTGCTTCATAAAATCAACAACCGACCTTTACCGCGTTGTTCGGCGTTTGTTTTCTACGCGTTTATTGCACGCGTGTTTCGGTGCGTAAAGCGACACCGGCCCTCACCTGGCTTGCTTGCTTGCGTCCTTAAAAATAAAACACAACCGAACGCGCGCATCATAAATCACTGAAGCATCGTTTCGCACTTTCCCCTCCACCCACTTTTTCTTTCTCTCTCGGAGGCGTTACCTTTATCGTCTTTCGGGGTTGGCCGAAAGTCTGGATGGCCTCTTTTTACTTTTCGTTCGCGCTTTTTTGCCCGAATGGAGGCGCGCCTGCCGTTATACGCAAACGTTGTGCCGTACACAGACACACACTCACGTGCACCATACACCCACCATGCTTTTGGCAGGTTCAAGTCGGTCGAAGCAGATTTGCCTTTAGGGGTGGTTTTTCCTCCCTCCCCCCGCTCTTGGCGCTGGTTGTAAGGCGACCTCCGCGGCACCCAAAACCAGTAGCAAGCACCGGATGAGAGATGCGGCAGTACTTGAGGTACACACCGAGCTTAACCGTTCCCGTGTTGTGTATTTCTTTCTCTCTCGCTTTCTCTCGTTCCTTCTCTCGGTTGATTTTGCTTCACCTCTGTGTCAAACGAGAGCGCTTGTGGGAGAACGCGCAAAGGACACGTGGGGCGGATATGGGAAGCATTAGACTTCCTTCTTGGCTTGTTATGCGTGCTATTAGCAGCGTCGGAGGATGTACGCGAGCGGCTAACAATATACACACATACACACACTCACACCGGGATACGAGAAGTGTTATATTCAATTATGGTAATTATATAATCCTCTCACGGACGCACGGGCAAGGTGAAGCTTTAACGGCATGTTTCCTTGCTTGCGCTGTTATCACGTATTTGTTGTTGCTGTGCTTTTCACCAGACACACACAAGCCCACACACCGAGTGCTGAAGGGAAACGGATGTTCACGGGATGAAGCAGGTTCAAATTGCACTACGCAACATGTCGCGTTTAAGGATTAACACAGCGATGGCAGCAACTAGCTGACGACTTTAACAACACACAGTCACTCACACTCGCGTCCCCGGGAGCACTGCGAGGGGCGGAGCGGTTTGATCTGCTCACCGGCAGTAACGGTGCGCGTCTGGTGACGGTGCGGTCTTCAGACCCGGTAGCAGCCCGGGAAACACACACCACAGAACATATTATGTATATCGCACACTATCAAAAATATTTTCCAAACCCCCGCGGCAGTCCGGGCGGCCCGGGGATGTCAAGTGGAACGCGGTGGATATGTTTTCGGTCGTGATTGTGATATGGCCACTTTACACCGTGAATATGAGCGAGTGAGGGATATGTCGAGAACGCGATGCGTGGATGTGAAAGACCCGAAAAAAGGGGTCTGTGGTCTGTTTCTTCCCTATTCTCTTAATTTAACCGCATCGGCATGTATCTATGTATATTCCCGCTTGTATTTCTTCACCATTTGGGCTTTGCGTTTTAATTTCTACACCACACCGGCACCGCCGCTGGCTCGATATGTTGTTTTTGCGCCACGCACGGTTGGCAGACGGATTGCATACCGTGCAGGGCGCACGTAGTTTCGCGAACGACACAACCGACCCGAAATCGATCGACAGCGGCCAACGGTAACGACGGCGACGACAACGACAACGACGACGGCGGCGGTAAAGACGACGACGACGACGACGACGACGACGGTACGAAACACGGCTGAAGTGCGTGCAACTTCATCGCGGGCCACCAGTAAACTGAACTCGTTTTGCGAGCAGACTCGCGTACAGCTCGCAGACAGACGCCCGAAAGCGGTCCATCCAGCCGCGACCACACCGAAGCCGAGCAGGCCGAGATTCAGGATGAAACACCACGAACAAGGGCGCTGTGTTCATCGTCTCACCGTCTTATCAGCTCGGAGGGGAAAACAAAACGATTCGGCACTGTTCGGCACCTTGCATAACATTCAGGCGAGTGGGGGAGGTAACACAGGCAATATGGCAAAAGTCGTGCCAGCAACCTCGGGTGTTTCGGCCCGTTTCCCGTTCGCGTGCAGCGTGGCGCTATGCATCGGCAAAAAGGGGCGAGAGGTTCGTGTTGGTGTCCTTGGAAAAATCTCGGCGCCCGCTCGAGGAAAATGCGTGCGCATGCGCTCGATGTGTTGTGTGCCCAACTTCCCCTGAAAGTTATACAGTATGCGATGCACGGTGCACACTACTACATGCAACGACGCACGCAGTGTGTGCATTATTATAGTGCAAATGAACGACGGGGGAAAAACAAGGAAGTCCTGCCTTCCACCACCGTCACCGTGACGTCATCGTTTAAAGTGCGAGCGAAAGTTGAAAGTTTTGCTGCGGAAAATCGAAACGACGCGAATCGGTCTTTCTTCTACCGGCGTAACGGCTAAGAAGGGGGTGTTTTCCTGAAATCTAAATCGTCTCACACAAAATGGATAGATCAGATCGAGCCCCCGTTTGCCACGATACCCGAAACCCGAAAACTGTCCCTAATGGCCGTTGCTAATGGAAAGAAGAGGGAAGAAGAAAAAAATGGCCAGAAGATGGTGGCAAGGTAAACCGTTACGTTAATGGCATTTCGATGATGGGCCTTTTGCTGCCGATAGCGG
Organism: Anopheles arabiensis; assembly: GCF_016920715.1. NCBI lineage: Eukaryota > Metazoa > Arthropoda > Insecta > Diptera > Culicidae > Anopheles > Anopheles arabiensis. The sequence continues at coordinate 92,299,106 of NC_053517.1, forward strand.
CACGTGGCGTCACCGTGGCAGGGTGCGAACACGATTTGCGTGTGTGCGATCGATTCGAGCCGTTGCGCGTTGGCCATTTTTGTTGTTGGTTGTCCTCCTGTTTCGCACTCTTTGTTTGCTACTTTCAATAGGATTTTATCTGTTGCTATTTTGAATACGCATTTGCCATTCATTGATTTGTGGCAATGACTTTAGGGTGGGAAGGTTGGGTTCCGTTTTTTTTTTCTTTCTATTTTCCTTTCGGTTCGTGGCTGTTTCGCCCCGATACCGACCAGCTGATAAGCTAGCTTGAAGCTGTGGAAAATTGTCGTGCAACAATCTCCCGTGTGGCAGCAGTGGAGAGGTGTGCCCTTGTGAATTGAGGCGAAATGCCTTTTTTTGCAGAGTCTGTAGCGTGCTACTTCAACCTTCCCGGCAGCAATAGAGGACGATTTTATGGGCTGTAACGGGCGAATGAGCTTGCGAAACGTGTAATAGCGATTTCGTGCGATTCGATAATGAACCACTCCAACTCCGGGGCGTTTATTGTCGCCGTGGAAGTGACCGTTATTAAATGGATTCAATTCTACAAACGCAAATGCCGGCCACCACACCACACCCAACAAACCTGGCAAATGATGAGCGCTGTTGAGCGGGTGGTGTAAAATTTTATGCCGTTATATTTTTCGCATTTCCAAGCAGCAGCAGCAGCAGCTTAATGATTTTCATTCGCACATTGTCGGTGCTGAAGGCGCACCATTTAAAAGACGATTTAATTAATAGATCGTTACTGACGGTGTCACTCATTCCAGCTGCTCATAAACTGCAGAGACCTGCGCTGTCTCTGTTAAAAGCGTGCCGGCCAGGAACGACCATCAATCCTAACCCATTGTTCTAACCCCGATTCCGAATCACAAAGAGAGCTACACTGTCCCCACCCAGATCCTCTCAGCACGGTGAAAAGGGATGCGAGAGTTAATCATCACCCGCAGCGTCCCTCAAAAGGCATCCCTTATTATTATCCCATCCAGCAAAAAGGGAACGGACTACAAATTGGCTACTAAATTGCATTCACTTAGTTTGCCTTAGTCCTCTCCTAATGAATAATCCAAATTCCTCCCACGAAGACGAGGCCCGGCGAAAGGACACTGACTGGCTTGGCTGTATCTCTTTCATGCTGGTCATGTTTGATGGCGGTATTTTCATCCACCACCAGCCGTCGTGCCACACAATATTCGTCGTGGAAAAGTTGGCACAAAATAAATACAGACCAGTACCTATACACACACACACACACACACACACACACACAGGTACGGATTCAGAATACGCGAACGATGATTTATCCGGTACCCGATTCCAACCCGGGAGAAAGCTTTGCGGTCGCCCACAAAACCTTCGCGCGGTAACGATGCGGGACCGGTCGGTGGTCGCTCCCGTCGCGGTGTGTCATAAATCATAAATCATTTTATTTTGCTACATTCTTGGAAGCTCCCCTTTACACCCCTGTTCCGACCATCCCGTCCCGAAACTAGGGCAGGTGTCTCTTTCGGCCTCCGTGGCCTCCGTTGGCTAAAGAAATGTCCTTGCACATCGGCCCCAAGGAACGGGGATCCGGGCATATCGGAGGCAAAAAGGCGACACCTTCTACCGTAGGATGAAACGAGCTAATGAAGGGGAAAATTCACCCCGATAAAATGGCGCATACATCAAGTCGGCGAAGAGGTGAGAGGACCACACTTCAGACCTTTCGGGGTGGAATTGCTGCACTCTCGCAACGCTTGTGCTAGGGTTTGCACCGTTCGTTTGCCACTTTCGGAAGGATAAGCGACACAGGTGATGTTTCCGTTAGGGTGAGCGGGGAAATAGTTTCACTTCCCGTCCCGCGGGTCCGTTTGCTGACGATTAGAAAATGTTATTTTGTGCGCTTCGGGTGTATTTTTTTTTGTAGTTGGTTTCGTTCGCTATGTTATTGCTTGCGATGCACATCCTTGAGAGTGGTGCTGCTGCTGCTGTTGGCGGTGCGAATGACGGTGTGATTATAACAACGTTGAGCGATGATGCAGCTTCCAGCAAGGATATTTGACAAAGCCGCAAAAGGTGGCATTTATTTTCGCTCGAGCATAATCCACGTATCGCGTAAACTATCCTTTTGATCATGGCAGAATACTTGCGGGACATTCTGAGACGGTTTTTGCAGGAAACTTTCACTGTGACAAAAGCCTAAATTCTCACGTTCCTTCCGTCTGTTTCATCCAACAAAATCAAGCGAAACTGATCGTTGAAAGTGCTTGTTTTAACACGATTTATTTATATTGAGCTCAACGTACAGGGTTTCGATACTCTGAAACACTTGGATCCTTTTCTTGGATCTCGTATTTATTTTATATCTATCCAAGTGCCTTTATGTGTTATTCTTTGAAGTGTTCTTGACACATTCAGTGGAATTGTGTGTTGCCTGTAGGTTATCTTTGATGGCAGGCAACATTTACGACGGATCGTTTCCATGTAAACTGTACGCTTTAACGATGCTTCGGCATAATAGAGCGAGAAATGGGTGGAACGAATAACAGATTTTCCGTGTAAACTCAAAGAAGATATTTAGACACGATTGACAATTCTGCCATGAATACAGCAGTGTCCCAGACTCTTTGTGAAATTATTGTCATCTGTCATGTACAAGCATACTGAAATGCTAATTGACTTCATCCATAGAAACTCATGTTTTATCTGCTATCCAAATGAAGCGAAATTTGGAACATAAAGACAACAGAGACAGCTAAGCAGCTCTTACAGACACCCACACTGAGGCTCCATTGCATGAATTATCGATATTGACTGTTTCTAGATTGGCATTTCATACAACACAGAGCAGCTTTCTCGGTGAACACACCGCCCCAGCAATTCGCCAGGATCTCACAGCGTATGGCAAGAAGCAATCAGACCTTCCGCACACCCACACGCAGACCTTCAGCCAGTCAGATGGATGAAACTTTTTGGTGGAAAATTCAATTCAGCCCACCTGAAGAAAGCACCACCTTTCCGGAGAAATGTCTGCACGTGCAGCAGCAAGATGCAAAGTTTTCCTTTACCGTAAGGTGTCCTCTCCCGGACGGGCTTCAAGTTTAGCCATCAGCCTCGGTACAAAAAAGTACCCAAATCAAAAAAAAAAATATATATATATATATATATATACCAACCAGGAGCAAACTTCACGACCGTGTTTTGGCTTGCAGGATGCAGCGCATAATGACGTGAAAAATGAATTATGCAAAATAGAAAGTTTGCCCACACAAGGAGCTACGGCAGGACGATCTGCTCTGCTGGGAAGTCTTCGAGGGAGGCCTTCACTGATTCGGCTCGTGCTGTGTGCAGCAGCAGTAGTCTAGTGAATGCTTTTAGCCGTTTATCTTCAGCTTCTCGCTAACGGTCAGAAGCAGGATGAAGGTACATTTGTTGTGATGTTTGCGAAAAATGGCAAATTGGATGTCGGTGTCCTTTGCTCGAGAGAGAGAGAGTGCAGCATGCAATCAAAACCCGAAGCGAACCGTATGGACATTGTTGCACAGATGAACGAGAATGAAATGGGGAGATCGTGTGAGAAAGAAATAGAGAGAGCAAAAGAGAAAGAGGACATGCATAGGTAATTTTGTTTGACCTCCTTCGTTGCACATTTGGCCCACAATCAGTGCTTTGTTTGCTGCAGCCGCTCTTGAGCACATGCAAAATTCTTCGGACCATTATCGATGGTTTTGATTGAGACATTACTGATGTCTGATCGACGTAGGTGTTCACCATAGTAGCAGTAGCTTATTTCCATTGCCTTTTCATGTGTCCAGAGTACAATAGGAGAAGGTTATTTTTTAAGGCCACTTTTATCCTGTTCCAAAGAATGCGAAGTAATGCTTGCCTTGTTTGTGGCAAGTATAATGGGTTTAACTGGCTGGAATGCATTATAATGCGCCAACACACTAGTACAGTAGAAACGAGCCGCCGCGAAGGTCCACTCTCCAAGCAAAAGTGGAAACACTACGAACATAAACTGCTGCTCGTCCCAACTTTTCTCACAACCGTTGTCGAAGTTGTCGTTTGCTATGGTAACGCTATAACGCTTTCCGGTAAAGTGTAATGCATCCTTGAGCGTAGCCTAAGATTGAGCCAACGGACGCTTCAAGAGGCGTGTCACACTAATGATGCCCAAGGAGCGATGACTTAATTGAAGCAAATCTTTCTAAATACCTACCTCAGCGTTGGAGTGCATGCAATGACGAGCAAGATTCCATAAAACGGCAACGCAACGTAACAGCCGAAATAGGTCCTCAGGCAACTACAGTCAACTTGGGACGGGAGCGTGTAGAGCGTGAGAGCTTGAGGCGAGATCTTTGGCGAAAGAATTTCACTTTGCTTGTTGTTGAGCTGCCGTATATTTAGCAGCCGTCGTTTCATTAGCACATAGTTGAGTGCCACCGGTATGATGGTTGGAATGCTAGCTCGAGTGCCATTCTAATTGCAAATCTTCACTACAATAAACCTACTTTTGGAGGACGGAAATTTGTGGAACAACTTTGGAGAAAGAAGAAAAAAAAACCCTGTACCTTGTTCTGCAACCTTCTCTTTAGATTGCACATAGAGGAGTGTGAGTGGGTGAAGGTGTGTGCAATAAAAATGGCTACCGCAATGGCTAGCTCAACAAATGTTGGGCCAATCTCATGCGCAGCCTCCATTATCGGTCCATCCATTGGGCAATGGGAAAAGGCCCAGAGTAGGTCGTAAAGTTTTCCACCCAAAATAGACCACATTGAACAGAGATTGCTGTAATATGCTCAAGTAGCTCGTGTGAGTGTGTGTGTGTGTGGTAAGATATGGGTGCTCATCTTGGTTAATGAAACCATGGCTGGAAAGTGGCAAACCCTCTCACCCAAACCGGACAACCGATCTCGGGATGGTTCCACGCACTGGAAATATTTCTTCTCAACGATGATGATGATGATGTTGATGGGATGGAATGGATTGGATGTGGTAATGTGTATCTTTCCCCCCCCCCCCTCAACTTTTGCTAGAAGTTGGTTTCGGATTAATTTGCTTCATAAATACGCATCCAAACACTCTCTCCCACTCTCTCTACTTCATTTCTGTTTCGATGTCGTACTTGAAAGAAAATAAAACTCATACGCCCAACTTCCTGTGCAGGAGCAGGAAGTGGTTGATGTACCCGGTGCGGCCATCTACCGACGTAAATAAATCCATCCCAGCTGTCGGTACATAACGCGGCAAACAAGATGAGCTAACAGGGTAGACACGCACAGGCACACACAACGCACTGGTTCAGAAAATAGGTCACACCACGGAAATGAGGTTCAATCAAACGACCGGTGACCGGTTACCGGTTTCCTCTTGAGATGCATCCCATCTCATCTACCACGGTACAACCATGCCTGTGTCTCATAAGTACAACCCAGCACACTTCCACAAGCAAAGCGCCGATGGGTATGTTCCGCCCGAACGCGGCCATCTGGCATTCGCGAGCCGGTGTTGTATCGGTGGATCGTTGGCAAGCTGAATTAATCTGAACGGGATCTCTCGGCAAGAAAAAAAAAAGACAGTGCGTGTGCCAGGGAACCTGGGAAACTATGGTGGGCAACTTTACTTTACGCCCCTCGGTACCACGGGGTCCGATTGCATCTGGCATCGATGGGAATTGAACTCCGGCACGATTCCCGGATCTGGCCAGCACTTCCCTTGTGTTGCCGGTGCACTTGAGCGTTCGAGTGGGTCTCGCCTGTCCCGGCTGAAAGTGGCACTCGGTAAAGGCAAGCACTCTAGCGGTAATCCGCCGTCACTGGCATTTGTCACCTGAGCAGGCGCGATGGCAGGAGCGGTTGGTTCTAATCGCTTCCCCGTGCGCCGGTTCTCGGAAGGATGAACCTGTACGCCTGTCGGATACGCTATCTTACCCGGAAACGTTAAATGTTAATGAGATGTTGCCGTCCTTCCTCAGGAATTCGATTGCGTTTGTTTGCGCTGCTTGATACAGTTTTGTAGTTGTGGGTAGTTGCAAGAACTAACTTCACTAATGAAATGGATCTTCCCGGGACTGTAAAACATGAAACAGACTGAAGAATTTGTCGATAGGTTCAATGTTAACTGATGATAAACGGATTAAAGTTTTGCTTTAACGAACTCTTAACATGCAACGTGACAGGATCTAGTTGAATATTTTAAATTGCCACAGTACTTTACACCTGTTTCTGACCATAATGCTTTGTTCCCAACCACACAATAGACTATAATGAGCATACAATACAAACATTGAAGTCTTTTTACCCTCTAGCTACAGCATTAACGAGTGATTTTGAGAATTAAAGGGCTTGTGGAGAAAAGTCCACGCATCAGAACAAGCTTGCAATTAATTCGCCCGGCACGTTTAATGCACAAAGGTTCGCTTGAATCGCCATGTGTATCCAAACCCTGCGGGGCAAAAATGGGAATGAATATTGAACAACGCGGCCAATGAATATTGAACATTTTATTGCAGGCATTTTAACACAAACGTCCCCCGGGCGGGCGGTAAAGTTCAGTGAAATAAAAACTAACTGTAGTGCCGCGTCGTCCGTCGGTCGGTCGGCCGACACCCAAAGCAGTGCGCACACGAACCGTACTGGTTTCATTTAATCCTTTCCATTCCCTTGCCGTTGGCCGGTTGGAAATGAGTCGGAAAAATTACCGCTTGTCGATTTGCCGTTTAATTGAGAAAATGTGAAAATTTGCTTCCGAAAATGGGCTATTAATACACTCATTCAACGGGATTCTCGAGACTTTCTTCTGCCTTTTGTGTCGAAGGAGTGGGGTTCCGGGTTGGTTAAGGTATGGTGTATGGGATCAATGGGATGGAAATGACGGGTTGAAGCGGAAAGAGTGCCAGACTATTGGCAATTGTAAGCGAAGCTTCAGCGATTTTTACAGCGAATTTGAACAACTCTTGTCGTGATTACACGAACAGGATCAACACAGGACAAAACAAGAAATTGTTCATCTTATGCCCACATGGAACAAGTACAAAATGCTTTAATCTGGAAACGATGTTCATAGCTAAATTTATTCCTCCAGCTAGCAAACAACCCAAAACGCCTACATACTCTTCAACAAGAAAAAAGTGCTTTAAAAAGGTAACATTCTCATGAAACCGAATGGAACCGAACCGTTCCACCCGAAAGGACGACCGGCAGTGGTTGAGTGATAATGAATATGAATTTCCCATTTTTAGCCTTTTCACGAAATGGAAGCAACCAATCGTTCTCGGCGCGAGTGGTTCCTTCACATACACATGCACGCTTTTGCACCTGATTTGTGTTGTCTCACCAACTCCAACTCCAACACCACCATCACACCGAAAACCCTCTTCCACACAGCTACGAATGCAGCCGAGCGAAGTGTTTGCGAATGTAGTGACTGCTGAAAACTAGGCCACAGTCACAAATCCCCCCTCCCGTGCAACTGTGGACATCCCTGGTGGCTATGGTTGTCATGTCGAAGTTTTACAGCCAAACCCTAGTGCCCCCCCCACCCCCGCCACTAAAGCCTCTTTGCCTCGTTTCGGTTTAGATTGTCCTCCGATCGTTGGGATTGCAGCCGTCATCCGTCGGGCAGGTGATGAAATTTTAATACCCACCATTGCCCGCCCTGTTTTGGCACGGTGGAACGATGTTACAAGTACACAGCCTTTTTTTTGCTTTTTTTCGGGTGTGTTGGGTGTGAAATATCTCAGTGTTTTGAAAAGTACATAGTGCGAAACGGCATTGCTGATGCAAGCGTTAGCAAACAACTTCAAGCAAAATCTCCACGATATAACGTCACTGGCAATTGAAACCCAAAATTGATGGCTGTACGGTGGTGGCGGTTTGTGGTGAGTTTAGCAGAATGTAGGTGTTGTTGAGATTGCATAGAATCGGCAGACATCTGTATTAAAAAATGATTACATGGTTAATGCTTAAGCTTTTCAAAGTTCATTATCATTATTCGAACGTGTAGAACATTCAACAGAACATGCGTGTACTTCTGTAAAGCACATTCTCGAATCATGAGACCCATAATTCCTTCAAGTTTCAAAAAATGTATTTCCCGGTAGATGGTGTAGATTCTTTTGCCAGAATGTTGAGCAACAAAGCTCTTCAGGAGAAAATGTATGTTAACACCTTCAGCAACTAGAGCAAGTAGCACTTACATTCATTTATACATTCAATCTCTGTGTGTATAGTGTCTTGATAGTGGTTTAAATAATTCCATTGTGATATTTCAAAAGTGTTTAAATATATGTATAAATAATGAAAAGATTCCATTTCCTACAAAAGGTTAAGGGTAAAAGTGTAAAAGTTTAGTGGTAAAATTATATCCAAAAGAGCACCAGTTGTTTTTCTGTGTCGTAATACCATTCCGATGAGCCAGCATAGCAACGCTTCTAAGTCGATCGTGTCGTAGCAGAGCAAAGCGTGGAACAGCTCTCCTAAACTGCAACGGTTCGTGTCTACGGCAAAAAAAATCGGCCCAAACCACCCCGAACCCTACTTACCTCGAACTTCTGCTTCAGAACTGGCCCGGCCTGGCCAATGTACACCGTTGACGCGCTGTCAAACACTAACTTACGTGGTTCCTTCTTCACCGGCACGACGCCCGCCTCGAGGCAGTTGTAGTAGAACACCACCTGATCCGGCAGCACCTTAAAGATCATCTTCATCCAGCTCTTGCCGTACGGCACCTGGAACGAGGCCAGCGGTTGGCTGATGCGTTCCTTCTTCGCGTCCGTGTAGTACAGCGTCGCGTTCCACTGGTCACCGCCGGCAGTCGGTTCGAGCAGCAGGCCCAGCTGCACCACGGTGTCGAGCGAGTTGACGACGGAAAACACCCAGCCACCGGAGCTGGACTGCGGTCTGACGGTCGCGATGAGGGCAAAGTCCTGCAGGTGGTCCGACAGGATCATCTTGTACGGTGACTTCAGGTCCGCCTCGCTGGTGACGCCGAACGCCGGAAACCCGTCCAGTCCATCGACGAACTTGACGCCATTCTGCAACGGTATCTCGATCGCTCCCATCAGATCGCGTTCGGCGAGTGCATCTGCCAGAGAGAGAGAGAGAGGGAGAAAGAGAGAGAGAGAAAGAAAGAGAGAGGGAGAGAAAAAAGAAGTGAGAACAGATCGTAAATGACCAAGAAACCGACGGACGCAAACTGGTATTGCATGCAAGTTGTACGTTACTGTGTTGTACCGCGGGTTGCATATCTGCTAGGGGTATAAGTGAAACGTTTGGAGTTGGCAATGAGTATCAAACGGATCGACAAATTCAGTTGAATTGCGTTGTCTTTTTCTTATTATTATCAAAAACTAATCCATCAATATAATAGTTTACAATAATGAGCTCGTTATGTGATGTTAATGGTTTAAAATATTTAAAAAATAGATTTGCTCTGCATGAAGACAATTGTGAGAGTTCAAATCCAGGACATCGATGATTGAAGGGTTGATGTTTCTTTTTATATCGAGAGATAAGTATTTGTGATTCATTTGTTAACGCATAACAGTACGGTTTAGTAAGAAAGAATTAAATATGTTTTGCAAGCTTTTGCAAGCTTTTGCCTTGTTTGAAATGGATTTTCAATTTGGTTCAATTAAAAATTCCAGCTGTCCTACCTCACCGAACGACCATCACATGGTATTTTATTCATATTATAACCCCCGTCCACCGCACGCGACAACGATACTCGCACAGTGCATACCTTTACTCTATGTGCTCTATTGAAACATTTCAACCCTGACTTCCCAACGTCGCTCTGGCCGCACAACCCTTCAAGCTTGAATTATTCCACGGGGCCAAATTTACCTACCGGCCCCGTAATCGCTCGGCGAAAATCTTAAGCTGAATGAAATTATCGATCGATGCCGTCCATGCCCGTTCCTGCATTCAAAAATAGCCCCCCAAAAAGTGGAGAACTATCCACTAGTAAATTGCATGTTCATGTTGGAAAGCGTTGTCAGCTCAGCTATATTGCTGATCGTGCTTCGGCGGTCACGTTAAATCTGGTTTATGTGTAACTTCGCTCGCCAGGCTCGCTCGTATCAGCTAACACCCAAGTGCAAAGCTCCTCCATCCTGCCACCTGACGTGCTAGCTTCGACGCTTGTGCTGCCGGTCAGGGACGGGCGATTTCCGATCGAAATTACGATAAGCTGCCATTAGGAAGTGGTAGCAGCAGCCGAAGCAGCAGCATCAGCAACATCGTCACCATCACCAGCCACTTACCTCTGATGCCTTGGCCGCCAAATATGTTCAGCTCCGATGAGGTCACCCTGTGTGCGATGCAAATCAACGTCACGACCGTTCCGTAAAGCCACCTGCAGCGGGAAAGAAGAAGAAGAAGAAGAAAGAAAGGAAAGACACACTTGTTAGGACCAAAATTAGATATGAATTTAAATCAGGTGTGGTGTGGCCGGTGTGGCCGATGATGGGGTAATATATGATTGGCAGTGGCTGTGGAAGTATTTTATGCTGGCCACAGAGGTGGAGAATTGGACACGCGCGTAAAGATTAACCGGGTCACTGAAAGCGAATGTTTTACAGCGGCACATCAGATCCATGGCACAACATTTGGATGTAATTTATTGTTCGATTTGAGGGGCGGTCTGTTTTCTCCACTCATTAACGGTATTTTAAAATGCAGTGACAAGCTCTTCGATTAACCTTTAGTTTTCCCATGTCAATTGATAACCTCTGCGTTAATATATTGAAGATATGCTTCACTAAAATTGAATTTAAGCGAAAAGAAGACATTGTAATAAAATAACATAAAAAGTAAGCTCAGAATTTTTCACAGAATCCTATCACAAATACACATGCCAAACTTCTTGTTCAATTTGAAATTCCTTTCCTCGTTTTCCCCATGTTTTGGACATTCAAATGAGCTCTCATTTATTTACTCTAATAAAAAAAGTTTATCGCACCAAAACGACGCTCAAATATTCAACCAGAGTCACACCACACCATTTGAAGAGCCAAATAACTTATAATGACAAAAACTTTCACTCAGGAATTTTTATTTTGCCACACGTGTGTACGTGTGTGTTTGTGTATGTGTGCGCGTCTATCGCCAGCGTGACTGACACGTGGTTTCGACTCGACTTTTTGCAATAAAGTAACAAGAAAAATGAACCGCCCCACAAATGCTCTCGCTGACAATTTGAGATCGACAACGAGTCAGGGTACACGGCCAAGAAAAAGGAGAAGAAAAAGTGTGCTCAACCAAAAAAAAGTGACTATAAATTGGCCGAAATCTACCCCAAACCGGAAGAGCGTATATCGGTGACAAATGAAAATAAACGAGCTTCTCCCTTCCCCGATGAGGCTGCTGGCTCCCTGCCCTCGACACAAATGGCGCACAATAAAACATGGAATGAGCGAGTTTGAATTGTTGTAATAAAGAAACGCGAATAACAAGAGGGCGGTGGTTCCGGGCTGCCATTCATTGGGCTTGCCCGGTGTGCAGCACATGGGCCGCCACCGGGTTTTGGCATATGGTTTTATGATCCATCACGGCAACGCCGAAAACAACGGACAAAATGAGAGAAGTAAGGAAAACTCTAAACGCCCTCTCAAAATGAATCTGGCACCTGTCCCCCGCCCGTCTGGATGGATTGCACACAGGTGTGTCCAATTTTAAACTTATATCCTATTGCCCGTTGTCTGGAGCAACCGCCGCCGGAGCCTGCCTGGGTAGGCTCGGTATACGCAAGGTGACGTCGAGCCGGGTCGTCGTAAAATCTGATCAATCATGCAACCTTCACCGCGCTGTCAGCTGATGAAATTTGTCCGTGCAATTCGGTGTGGTAAAAAAAAGGGGATGAAAAATATGCCGCACCGATTTTCTTTTGCTTTGCTGCTCTACATAAATTTTCCACTGCCACTGTGTGCCACTCTTTGGCCGATGGCTCCCGGTAGTAGCTTGTGTGTGTGCGCTTAGAATGCAATGTTGACTGTCCATGAGCGTGTGTGTTTTGCGTGGGAGATGAACTGTTTGCCGAATGGGAACGGGGCGCATTTGATGAAAGGGAAACAAGCGAACGTTCCGAGGAACGCTAGCAACATGAAGCCCCATGAAGTCTGCCGCGCGAGGATGTAATGAAAATACAACCGTTGTCAAAATATTATCATTAAAGCACGGCACAAGCAAGCCGCGGTTTTCGATACGGTGGTGGTAGTGATGACGGTGTCATTTAAAACATGTAGCCCACGTGCCATCGATCATATGAGGAGCACAGTTGTTGGGGGGCAGAATAGCATAGGAGGTTTTTATTCGATATTGGGGATTCGCATTTCAGTTCAATTCAGACGTATCCAGTTCTAGGTAAGTATTTTGTGGCTGTGGTGTTGAAATTGAAACTCTGTTATCTATATTAAAACTAACACACAAATTAGGTATGAAGATGTGTAATGTTTTTTGCAGGTTCCAATACAATATTGTTACTCTAACTCTACTCCGCTTGTTACAAGCTTGTGCTTCTAATGGAAAACATGTTGCCTTCATTACAGAAACATAAATCTTTCAAAAAATTGTTCCATTTGCAGTATTTATATCAATTATCATATCAGAAAAGATGTATGATTTGCATAATACGAGAATTTTTCTTTAAATCGTATCATGCGAAAGATTAATGTTTGTTAGAAATTGTTCCAAAACATAATATCCAACAAAATTTCCAACAAATGTTTCATACCCACATATAAACAAGAGTAAAGACCAACAAAAAAAAAGCAAAGTTCTATATATATTCACTGTTTAATTCCTTATTTGCTAAGATCTTCTACTTTGGCCGTTGTTGGTCAACGCCTGATGTACCACTAGTGGGGGCATGGCTTTCAGTGACTTATTTATTATTATTAGCACAGCAGAATAGTCAAAGCCGGTCCTTCCATATGGGGGGCACATCCCATTCGGGGCTTGAACCCATGACGGGCATGTTTTTACGTCGTACGAGTTGACGACTGTACTACCCGACCGGCGTAAGATAAGACCGCATAAGATAGTACTTAAGATTTATTCAACGTTTCAAACATATTGTGTTTGCTCTTCAATATATTTCAAACAAAGAAAGAACTCTGTTTAATGTGCTTTTAATGATATTTAAAATACCAAAAAGCTTAAAACTTAAATTATCACATTCCTAATGTTAGGAATTAGGCTAATCATTGCCTAAGGACGATAATGCGACGCTTAAGGACGCCATTCATTGCCATTAAAGCCCCCACCAAGTGCAAACGGAATTCCCACGCAGTTTTTGTATATTTAGCTGGTCCAAACACGAGCCAATTTATAATAATTCTACACCCATTTAGTTTAACACTCCAACCGTTCATACAAAAGCGTACGGATTTTGATCAAAAAGGTTCATTTGCTACATCAAGCCAACCAAAAGCAACAGAAACAGATTGTATACATTCTTATGAAATGTGGTCCTTTTCCCCATTTCTTTGATTCACCGAATAAATCCCTCTCCGACAACCCAAAACAAACAAAAGATCACGCAAAACCATCAAACGCATTCGTCACCAACAAACGTTCCCTCATTGCCTTCCTCGTCTACAGCAGTTGCTCCTTTCCTCTGCCAGATTTTCTAATGCAGTGAAGGCAGCATCACGATGCGTACGCAGTACTGTTTCCTTAGAATACGGAGTAGAAGCGCAGTTGCTTAAAATTTATGACCTTCGCAATCTCCGTCAAAATCCGGCCTTTGCCGCTCCGACACCATATACACCACCACTCGCCTTCCCATGAGGCCGCATGCCATAATTAATTATGAAACTGTTACCCAGAGCCCTAGTGCTCGCACCCGCGCAAGAGTTCTGGCATCTCTGCTTTATTCCATTCGCGCGCCGGTGGAAATGGAAAGGCCAACCACACACAAGACCACTTGCGAGGGGAGAGTTCGATTCGTTGCAGATGTTACTACTCCACTTGCGAAGGCACTCTCATTCGCGCTCTTCCCCCTTTGTTCGGCAAGAGGAACCGCAGCAGTGAAAAGCCATCTCCCATTCGGCGTTTTAACATTGCCGCCATCCGGGTTCGATAAGAGCGCGCGGTGTGCTTAAGCAACACAATTTATCCAGCCCGTTTTTGGCTTCATTCCGAGTGTGCGGCGTCGTGGCTGTCCCTGAAGCAGGGCTGTCGGAATGGATGGGTTTAATTACTTATTGTGCCATTTCGGTTTTGGAACCGACGGGCACGGAAAACCTCCAACAAATAGACAGTGGTGAAGAATTTGGTAGATCCGTTGTGAAGTTGTCAAATGAAAGACTTTGTAGTTCCAGTTGAAAGGAACAAATTAAGGATTGTTTTAACTTTTTTACACTTAAGAAAGAGTCAATTGAAGGAAAAATTTACTCTGTAAAAAATTAAACTATTTGTCGATTTCTCTTCCCTGGCTTAGCAGGGCAACAATAAACAATCCCGCTGCTCAAAAGGGAACTTCTTGCGGGCCACTTGTTGCGTTTTGCTTCCATACGAAAGCAATTGTTCCTTCCGCATCGAATCTTTCGGATAAGAAGCATACTTTACTTATCGAAAAAATTTTCCATGCCCATGGCGTTCTCATTTCCATCCATGTTGCATTTTGATACTATTTTTGTCCTCCGGCATTTCCATTTCTTCCGTTTCCAGCAACAAGTAGCCGGCAATAAGGAGGGGGCGGGCGGAAGTTTCACTTTTCTTGCTCTTCACAGCCCTACTACTGATTGGAAATTTCTCATTTCTCATTCATCATTCTGCATCGATGACGGGCCCGTTCGCTATCGTTTGATGGTCGATGGAGTGGAGGGCCAGGACAAATTGCAGACAAATTTCGAAGAAGGAAGAGCTATCTAGGGAGAGCATCATGCGCCATCATGCAAATCAAACGCAACAAATGAAATCTTTGCTAACAAAAAGTTTTTCAGCCAATGGGAGGCAAAGAAAACAAAACAGAAAGAGAAACATTATCCCACAGGAACGGCGGAACGGGATCTCCATTACCGCTCGGTGGTTTCAGTTTTCCCGTAGTTCACTGTGTGTTTGATGTGTTTGATCCGTTGCTTCCGGGCACAGTTTTTTTCCGGGGATAAGCGGAACTACAGCGCGCTGAAACACTGTTTTCCACCGAAACGATCCATCCGTTTACCGCACGCAGGTTCAACAAATGATATTTATTTGCATTAACTTACGCGTGCGGCGGCGTTTCCGCCGAGTTCGACCGTTTCGATTATGTCTTCGGCGCGGCATTTTCGTTTAATTTCAAATTCGTGCGGGCTATTTATTTTTCCCGGTCGCGAAATGTGCCGGTCCCGCGGTGGAAGCAACACAAGTAAATGTCATTGATCGTTGACGATGTTTAGACTGTCGTCGTCTGACCTCCGCGTGCGATGTTTTCACCCCCTCTCAGTGCCGCTGCTTGTCATAATATCGGCTCAGTTGATGAAGACACACTTGTTAAACAGCGGTAACGGTGCAAACATGAAAGGCTTGTTTTAGGTTAAAGGGAGTATGAAGGTGATAAATTAAGTGTTAAATTTTGGATTGTGTTGGTTGTTGTTTACACTTTGGTACATGTTAAATGATGCAAAGAGAAAGCGAACAATCATTTCTCTTCTTAGATTTCTTATCCGGCGCTACAACCGCTTTGCGGTCTTGGCCTGCCTCAGGAGTGTCCGAAACCGCTCACGGTCTCGCGCCTTCGTCTGCCAGTCCGTTATCCCGGCCTTAATGGCGGACGCCTCCACGCCATCTTGCCACCTCAATTTGGGCCTACCACGCCTCCTCTGTCCTTGTGGACGGCCTAAAAAGACTTTACGGGCTGGGTCGTCCGTTTCCATGCGTATAACATGGCCAGCCCACCGGAGCCTGGCGAGCTTTATACGCTGTACGACAGTGAGGTCGCCGTACATCTCGTATAGCTCGTCATTATAGCGGCTCCTCCATTGTCCTTCCACACATACGGGGCCAAGTATCCTTCTGAGCATCTTCCTCTCGAACGCGGCTAAGAGGGTTTCGTCAGATTTGGACAGTGTCCATGTCTCAGAGGCGTATGTGAGCACTGGTACTATATAGGTACTATATAGTCCCAGCTTCGTCCGTCGCGACAGGTTCTTTGAGGTGAACTGCTTTTTCAGGCTGTAGAATGACCGTAGAATGAACAATCATTTACAATCGATTTATCGCTGAAGAAACATATAGAAAGTGGAAACCAAATTTTTTCACATACCAAAATGTAAATGAAAGTAAATATCCAGACACACTATTGAGACCTTAAAAGCCCTTGAAATTCAAACTAGCTTTGTTTGAGTTCATTTTGATAGCAGAAGCCAACGAAAACTCCAAAAGATTTGGAGTGTAAAATCTGATTACAAACTCATCTCGTGTTGTTCAAAATGCAACCTCAAAATCAATACTATCAAAATCAATCTGCTCTGCACCGTTTTCAGTGACACATTACGGATCAAAAATAGCAAATTGCATACAATTACCAAATGAAGTTGGTTGGTGAAACCATTTCCCTCAAGTTGGTAAAACCATTTCCCTCCCTTTTTTCCTTTCTAACGACAATTGCCCAGAGCGGCACGCTAATTCTTTGAAAGCATCCAATAAATCGTGAAAAATTTCGTCGAAACAAACGTTTGATCCAATAGCCCCGGCAGTGTCGTACATTATTTGCTCGCCTGCCTGCCTGCTGCCTGTTGCTGCAACAGTATAGCAAAATGTACGGATTTTTCTCGAAACTCTGAACGCCTTTCCACCCCCCCCTCCCCTGGTTGGGTGAACATTGTCCCCGGGTGAAATCGAGCACGCCCGCGTCGCACGGCCTGCTGAGATGCACAAGTTGTTAATTTGGAAAAGTTTTATACTTTTGCGCATCTACGCGAGGTAGCGCACCAACATTCCGCCAGAAATTGTAAGACATCAAACAATCGTTTCCGCATGATTCAGCTTCTGAGTTCGTCTTATTTCTTTCTTCTATACGTTGCAGGCGCTATATTTTTTCTCCAATCTCTACGCATGACTTCGATGCGTTGCGATGTGTGCTGGGGAAGGTTTTAGGTACAGCAGAGCAACCAAGCAATACGCGGAACACGGGGAAGTTTGTTTTATTTGTTTGGAGCAGAGTTTGCGGAAGGAAGAAAAAAAAGTTACCGGAGAAGAACGCTCATTTGCATTTCTCTTCGTCTCAGTCGCTGAGCGCTAATCGGTATGGTTGGATGGAGGGGGATGATCTTTTATTTGCACTGCCAGAGATGAATCATATAAACCCGGGTAACGCGTTTATGACAAATGCTATTCCCCCCGTTAGACCGGCATGTCTGTAAATGTATTAGCGGAAGTTCTCTTGCGAGCATTTTACTCGCCTTACATTTTTATGATGTTTATCTGCGTTGAGATGGTTTCATTTCCAGCAATTAGCTTAATTAATTAGTTCGTAGGACTGGTTCTGATTTGTAACAAGATTTTTTTATTTGTTTTCAATTTATGTATTGAAGAAGTAATAAGTAAGTAAGTAAAAAGGTAAGTAAATAAGTAGGTAAGTAATTAAGTAAGTAAATAAGTAAGTAAGTAAATAAGCAAGAAAGAAATTTATTGGATTGTCTTGTTACAATATTTCACTAGCTTTACATTGGTTCCCATCGATTGACCTCTACTGAATAACCTGATACTTATAACGCTTTGTATAGGACGCATTGTATCATGTAACGCATGAGTATAGAATGGTTGACCTAATTATGGTATTGTAAGGCAACAGCTTGTTGTATTAGGTAATTGATAAAGTAGTAAGTAATATTGCTTTTGCATTTATCAACACATGTTTATTGTTTATTGAACAAATCGTTTAAGCTTTGCGAATAACATATAGACATAGAAATGATAAATAGAAAGAAGTCGCTGGGGATTAAAGATTCCTACATGAAAAAAATGATTTTGAAACTAAAATAACTACTTGCAAAAGTATGAACAAAACCAACATATTGATTCAAGCAATCGGAGACAGACAAAAATAAAATATAAATTTTCATTTAAAATATTCATAAATAGTTTACTTTTTTGGTGGAAAAATAATGCTGATGGGAAGATGGGAGCAGAATACCTAATAAGAACAAATGCATTTATATTAAGGACTATTCCAAGCCACTTTTCGAATAAAATTTACAAAATTTTGTTTGTTTCAGCGAAATATCACAAAAAAAACATGCAAATAAACGCTTGCACGTTCGAGGATTAGTAAATTCCTTTATTTCATACACCATTAATCCAGTAAAAGCCGATTCGATCATCAGCTGTTAATGCACAATCCAATATACGCCATCAGGACTACTCCAGAGGCAACGCATTTTGATGGATAATGAAAATAGACGAAGCCTAGCTTCGTTTCTATCCGCGGACTTATCCGTTATTAACAATGCAACAAAAGCAATACAATGTTCGTTTCGATGCATTTGTATTAATTGTGATAATTATATTCTTTAGGATTAGAATTAGAATTGAATTACAATACGCTTGTACGCCCCTTGCTAGCTCACGGAATTAGTCAGATTACCGCACATCCTGTTATAAAATTTCCTAGCCTAGAGGCGCATTTAACATTCCTATTTTTTTACTTTACCCATAACGTGTTTACAGATAAAATTTGGTTTATTAGTGTTAACATAAGTGTGACATATTTCGCTAACAAAAGCTAACTCGTAATTATATTGTTTATTTCGTTACTGCATGATGGTTGCGATTTACCCCAAAAATTTCCAAAATCCCACATGTTGCGCTAGTTGTAATCCACATCGGAATTTACACCTACTTAGCCATTTCTAAACCACCTCCCATGCCCTTATCATGCCTTACAGCCTACAGGTGGACCAAACGGTACACACGCTTAATTCAATCAACACTCCACCACTTGTTGGCCTCCCACATTTTCCTAGCATCCCCACACCTAACCAACCGGTAATTGCACTTTAGCACCACATCAAAGCCACTTTGCGATACATCAATGTGACGCTTTGGGGGGGGAAAAAACAAAACAAAACAGCTCAATCTGTTGCAAACGCTCCTCCTAGCCCACACACCCCGAAAAGGAAACCGATTAGTACCAACACCCACTATCCCCCCCCCAACCAGGGTTGATTAGGTTTGCTTTTACACCACCGGGCACAATGCATGCCTCGTGGCCGGTGGTCCCAGTGGTTTATCTTTCCACCGACCAACCGGACCCAAACTATGCTAATAAACCAACCTCGCCCAATCTGCGCGATTGCACCGGTGCGGATACACTTTATCGCAGGTGAAACTGAACGGTATCCCAAAAATGGGAACGTTTGTGGTTGTACGCAAATCATGCACGAAAAGGGCTCCGCCGCTCGATTACAAAATGCACCACGAATATTGACGGCGTACAGTACGGCACACACACAAACAAAACACCTGCACTGCCCTACCCACGCACACGTGGTACAAGCGAACCTGGGCAAGGGAAGTCGTTAAACAACTCGACATAAAAACGTGGCTACGTGCATCGGGTGGGGAGTAGTGATGCGGGGTTGGTACTCCATTCAACCATAACCGAACAGCACGCGGTTAATCTCATCGAGGTTGCGAGATTCTGGTTTCACTTTGTTTTCAGCTCTGCTATTTGTACGCTTCCCAATCGCTCTTCTGCCTCTCCCTCTGCCGTTCTAAACATTCGCCAAGATGCACCATTCACATTGAAAGGGCTTTTTGGTATTTTTATTATGGTCATTTTGTTGGCGCGCGTCGTTGGCATTTGTTTCGCGGGCTGGCGTAACGGGCCCGAACGTTTCGTTTGAATAATTGAATGTTTATTGATTTTTCTTCCGGCCACTGTTGCCAGCAAACCTGCCGGTGCGCTTTGCTACACCTTGCTTTGTTGAGAATGAAAACCGAACCCTCTAAAAAAAAATCGTTCGACAGGGAGCAGCAGCATTCCGGTCGGGTACCGATGTACCGAAAATATGGTAGCGATGTTAGTATTATTTTTTGTTTAATTTTTTAACAGCGAGTTTTTACTTCCAACCGTGCTTTGAATGCATGCAAGCGAACACTAATTGGTAGAATGGACACGGATAGAAACAAGATATTTCACTAAATTCTGCTCAAAAACATGTTTCCAACTTTTATCGAGCATAGGTTTTGTCCGGTTTTTGTAAAGCTATAGCCATATTGGATTATTAGTGACACTAATCGTTTTCAAAAGCGGTATGGATGGCGTAGCGCACGCATGCGGTTAGATTAGTGCGTGCTGGCAGGCAGTCCCAAGCTAACACAACACGCAGGAAATATTCCAAATACATCGCTCATGCCGCGAGAGGGCGTGTGGGAAATGGATTTACACTAAATCTTTTTGGTGGAAAAATCAATATCAGCGCAATGGAAACGGTTGCCAAACAATGAGCGCACACACCATGGTCCTAAATCCGTCGCTCGGTTGTAGAAAAGTTGTGGTTGGGCATGTTAAACTTACGCTTTTACAGGCGTGTGTGGATTGTAAGCCAGTACAACCAGAACAAGCAAACAAGGTGCGTGTGTAAACCGAGAAAAAATAATATATTTGTCGTTCGCCAGAAATAAAGAACAACTTGTAGATGTTTTCGTAGATTATACTGACACCAACAGCTGCATCGATAAAGTTGCAGACCGCGAAAAGTAAATGGAGTTCCAAGCTCAATCGAAGAAACAGGATCAGATTAGAGAGAGGGAGAGAGAGAGAGCTGGAGGAAACAAATCAAAACCAAACAGTAGCACAACGAGGGCAGAAAACTTTGCACTTTAATTGAACTGAGATTAAATGATGGAGCCAAAGCAACGAAACAAAAACAATGGAAGGATTTAATGCAAGAAAGAAAATCAATTTACTTCACGTTAGCCGGCCGATTAGATACATTCTCCATGCTGGCGCTCTCCTGCACTCTACCTATCGCTTGTGTTCTTGTCTGCGTTCTTATCTATCCCTTTATCCAACCGAAGCATGTGAAAACGATAACGAGAATATGATACACACGTTCGGGATGGGCCCCAAAACCAACGCGCTCCAAATCGAGTAAACACCGAGCACTGCTGTTTGCCTCATGTTTGGCCGTTTTTCGTTATCCAATTTGAATCGAACTTTGCTTTTACAACACCGGTTTATTTCCTACAAGCTCGAGAGCGGCTTTTTTGTTTCGTAAATATTTGAAGCGAAAACTTTTTCTCCGCTTGCACCCGTTAATGGAAGTTTGAGGTTCGGGTATTTCTCCGGACAAGCACTGGCTGCTCTGGAGCTTAAGCCGCCGTTTGTTTGGATTTAACATACAGTGCGCTGTGGGGCAGAGTTTGATGAATTGATTATGTTTTGAACGATCAGCATATGGTTGAAAATAATGCTTCGCTTCCAAGAAGTAGACGGTGTGTGTGTTTTTTGCAAAAAACTCAATGTTGACAGAAACAGACAGAACATTAAAAATGCGAAATGTTTAATTAAACATTCATAATTCGTATGTATCTTTTGTTTTGTAAAAAATAATTCAAACAATTTTCAAATAGTATAAGATTAATAGCAATAAAAGACCACAGCTGAAATCAGCAACCTCTGAAGAAAGGCTAAAAAAATCAAGCTAAACAGATTGTGTAACCTCTTAATTATCCTGACAATTAACGGCTAAATACTTGACATGCTGCTTAACATCAACATTATAATCTGCAGCATTCCTAAAAGAAAGGAGCGCAAATCACTCTCGCCTTTCACACTAATTTCATTCACACAAAATTCCCACTACCATTAGAGGGGCTAGCGAAACAAGCAGCAAAACAAAAACCATTCCCATGAAAGGAGGCAATTAAAGCCGCATCCACCAGTGCCACCATTAAGCCACCCGCCGTAAAGTACATCTGCTGCTGCTGCTGCTGCTCGATCAAAAAGACTTTGCGAAGCGAGGATGAATTCGATTTGGCAAACGTCTTGTGCAAAAAAAAACAAAAGAATGACGTTTACAGCCGTCGCAAGTAGTGGCTCTGTGTGTTCTAGAGTGCGGAAAACGGGGTAAAAAACGGTTAAAAGGTCGTTCTGGAATCAAGCACCGATCTCCAGAGTCGCGAGCAGCAACAGTCGGTACTGCAATCCCCTCCTCGTATCATATTTTTTGCTTACTCTTTCACCCCATAAATCATGCTTTATCTGTCTGTGCCCCGCAGTCTGTCTGAGCGGGGTTTCTCTTTCTATTGCTGCGCTTTTCTACGTTTTGTTCTCGAGTATGGGTATGTGATCGTTTGGGCGAGATTTAAGATTTCTTCATTTTTTCCCCTCTGCCCCCTGCTCTCTTTATGGCAATTTTATGGGTGCGTTTAAATGCAATCTGACGCGGTACTTTGCGTTTTGGAGTGGAGGCAGAGTAACGTTGCACTAGACCGACCCTCCGCCTTTCAGAACGATAATTTCCCAAGGACTTTCGCCATGAGTGAGTGAGCGTTGGTAATGGAGCATTACTGGCTCTTGGTGACACAGTGGGGGATTCCGCTGTTTCCACGCAACCCCGGATCGCGCAGTAGGCATCTACGCGGCCCTTTTCTCTCGTGGCTTTGACTGAAGCTTTGGCTTCAGCGAAAGCGACGATGTTTGCATCTTCTGCCCTGTTACAAGGGTAAACCCACTGACCAACTTTTTTTAGACCCCCATCGCTGGTGGCCGTCAATTGTTGTGTTCAGCTGAACCGAGCGGGGATGAAATATTTACCGACAGCACCAGGCAATCGTGCCGGCGCAAAGACGCCCACGGACGGGCGATGATCGCACCTACTTTAAAGGTGGCGGTTGTCACGGCAAGAAAGACCAAGTTGACAATCACTAATCCAAAGCCGAACCATCTCACCCGATGCTGATGCAGGTAGGTAATGGGTAGTTTGAAGCTTGAAGTTTGCCTTTCTCGTTCCCTCGGTTGCGTCTGGCAGAAGCGTCTCGCACGACAGGTGGTCACACTGCGCACACCTTCAAAAGAAGTTGATACGTGCTGCACTATGAAGGGTTGTGTTGAAGGTGCCCCTCAGAAGGTGAAGAAGGCGGTGTGTATTTACGAAAGTTAAACACTGAAACACCCGTCTGTGACTGTGTTTTTCCTCCCTTTCTCCAGGCCGTCTCGCACTCGGGTCGAATCGGGCCGGTGCAAGAACGCTGCTTTCTTCTCCGGGCAACATGATTTATGCGCGATTATGAGCGTTGGGCGTTCAGTTGGATGCTTTTGATCGACTTTTGACTGATTGGAGTCCGCTTCTTCGAATGTGGGGAGAAAGTGAGACTATCTTTTTCGTGCACACACACCAGCGGACTTGTCTGTGTGGCTGGCAGAAAAGAGCTGAAGATGGATGTAGCATCACAATTATTGGAAAAAGTTGGTCTATGGTTTTCTCGACCCGAGGCAAGGTTTGTAGTTCTTGTTTTTTGTTTTTGTTTTTTATCCTATCAAGCAATGGATTGTTTGTTGTAGCAAAGTGGATTGAGTTCGACTATCGTGGAGGATAATAATGAGAGTTTTGCCCTTTTGACGTTAGGAAACTAATTGAACGAGTTTTGCAGGAAAGAAAGACATCTTGAGCTAGAATAAGCTTTATGGACACTTTTAGTTAAGCATCGGAGCTACACATGGTTAAAGAATTTGTTAAAAATAACTAAATAAATAGATGCGAAATGTATAATATGTTATATGTTACTATACGAAACAAATGAGGTAGCATCACTAGTTGTAACTTAACAGTTTCATGATAATAGGTATAACATCTAGTAAAATTGTAAAATAACTACAGTATTTTAATAAAGAGTCATTTTAACAACATTGTTGATAAAGATTCGACAACAAAATGGCGAAAGAAAAATAAATAAAAGACTGAGTAAGTTTGATTAATCAAGACTTGGAGAATGAGGAAACAAAATCTAATCGAAAATAATATAAAAATATAAAGTAAAAACACAATTATTTTTTAAAGCAAACTATAAAATAAGCAAAAATTATGCAAAATAGACTTAATTAATGAAATAGAAAAACAAATACAAAAATTCTGAAATTGGCAAGCAAGCGGGAAAACAGAATGCATATACATTTCCAACCATTGTTGACATCAATTATTATTCTCGTCAGTATGCTTCACCGCAATGCCAAACTTCCCTTGACATTTTATTCCAGCTTTCCTCTGCTGCCCAACCATTACACCACACCACAATTCAATGTCAATCGTAACTGTTTGATGAACTAAGCGGCTTACGAAACAGCCATCAAATACGCGTCGAGTCACCACCGAAAGATGAGCCTTTACCTCACGGATCCAAAGACACGGATCGTCGTCTCGTCAGCACAGTGTTGACTACGGAATCGGAAGTACGCCCGATACGCGCAGCAACCTTGGGGAGTGGGAGACAAACTATTAACTGTCCCAGAATGATTTGACACTGACGGACACGCGGATCGGAAATCGAAACAGGAACCGGGCGCAGCGCTCGAGCAGAGCATATGTGTCACCATCAGCGTCAGCGATCAATCACACGGGTGTGCGCGAAACGAAACTGTGCCGCCGTTCGATTCGGGTAATTCGCGTTGCTAGAGAGACTTCCCACACGCGAAGCATAAAGGGGAGAAGGTAGTACAATCCCCAGCAGGAAGTGGAGTCGTCAACGAATTGCAGCAAGCCGGCGAAATATTGCTCAACATATTGACAGATTTTTAATTGAAATCAATACGCTCTCATGGGCTTTAACCGCAGCGGCAGCCGCTCGCAGCTTTTTATTGAGAATCGCAAAGTTTTGTTTTCATTCCTCTGCTTCTTCCGCTGACATTTGCGTACCGAGTGTTCGTTCTTTTTTTTTTGCTGAACACAGAAGCAGAGGGAAGCAATGCAATCCGATTCGCTCTGTGCTACGAAGGTCCAGTGTGGTGCGGGTTTGAAAAATGTGTACGTGCCAAATGAAGCTCTGCTTGTACATCATTTAGCACACATGTCATGCCAGTGCAGGCTAGCAGGCTGGCAGGCTGCCAGCGATTGCGGAGGCGTTTGAAGGCACGATTGTGCACATCAGGTGAAGTGCTGAGCAAACTTGTTAAAATGCCGAAAATCGGTGTTAATTGATGAATGAACTTTTGCTTCATCGAACGAGTGTAGTAGTGCTGCTGCTACTGACACCACGTTCCTCCTGCTGCTGGATTGTTTGCTTATTGTTGAGCTTTATTATTGCACTCGTGAAAACAAAAACACACACACACACACTTCAACTGAAGAGTGGTAGTACATATTAGCTTTATAGGGAGGGTGGAGCAGTGTGGTTCCTGTTTGGATTTCATAGATGGAGAGTTGACTCCTAAAAATAGTCATCAGCAAAAGTATGGGATCTATTGCCGACTTGCCACTTGAGCTAATCGTTCAGCAAACAGACACAGATGAGGGAAGTGTTTGTGTATGGAAATGGCAATAGGATTGATTGGAACTATTGGCCACTTCATACCCAATTTTTATTAGAATATTATTTTTGGAAGCGTACTTTTAATTCAAAATAGGTAGTTATATGTGAATTTGTTTGAATTCTTTTGACTGGTTCCTCTTTGGTAGTTGCCTCTATAAAGGTTAGTGAAGAAGAGGCAGATGAGTTGGCACGCTTTGCTGCAACGCCAACGTCCACCACCAGCCAATGCCAGCAATGCTAATCTTAACTGCTGCACACTTGCAAGTGGGTAAACTAAGATTAAACTAATCGATAGTCATCCGCGGTACGAAAGCAAACAGTTGCATCACGACGCCACACGCACAGCCAGTCGTCTTCGGCGCAGAGAAACGTGTTTTTAATAAACCGTTTTACGACGCTCGGCTTAGTGCGTCACGTAATCGGGCAAAGCCTCCAGGGTGGCATTAGCTGGTAGGTGGTCCTACTATCATATCACAGCCAAGAGCGACAGCCATTCACCGCCGGGCAATAAAGTGGTAGCTTTATTTGTGGTGGCGCGAATCGAACTCAACGGGGCTGGCATTCAAAAGGGGGCCACCGAGCGAAATTGATACGCCGGCGTACGGTGAGAGTCCTTGCTGTTGCCTGCGGAGAAGTGTTTTAGAGATAGGCACACCAAGGCTTAGCGTCGCTAAAACTAACGATCATCTTCTCATTTAATGATGATGATTGATTTCAGAGTGAAGAATATTTTGAGACATTTCGAGGAAGTAGCAAAACAATGGGAATACCTCAGGTAGGTGAATCATTGTAATCATCATGTGGCGGGCATTGTATAGTCCTGGTGACATAGGTAGAAATGATAATAGCTCGTAGGATTTACCGGGTTAATTCCAACTGGGTGCTTTTTTACGAGTTAAGCTTAAGGCCTTGGCACAAAGTAGTGCTTTTGTAAAACAACTCATTACTACCCCGGTTGTCATCGTTGCAAACAGCTTAGTGGTTCTTCTTAATGCTCTGCGTCATCTAATCCGGTTGAAATTCACCACCGCTTCGACCTGAAGCGCCCAAGGGAAGTCATCATCACAGTACTCCCGAAGGACTTGGCTGCTCTTTGAAGCATCTCTTAATTTACGCTCATTTGCGTTTTACCCGACATTGCCATACACACCCACATAAATAGACGCAAAACAATGAAGCTCCACCGCTCGACTCGACGCTTCCGCTAACGCATGTCTTCATTTTCGCACAAGCAAATCCTCTTCCCACGTGGACAGATAACACGACCCGCACGCGGATCCATAAATCATACCGAAGCCGCCGAGCACGTTCCGCACGCTCTCGCTGTTGACGCGACGAAACCGTTGCGCGTTCCGTTGCGGCGAGCCACCTTTTTGGCGTGTACCTTTCGCTTTGGCTCAACCAACGATTGTCATGTGTGAGCAGGTACTGGTGGTTGGGGTTGGGGAGGTTTGGGCATTAGGCGATGTTATGGCGGGACAGGTTAATAACGCACACAGCATGGCATGATGGTGAGCAGGACTTTTCGTTAGGCTACGCCGATGAGGAGGGATAACCTCTGCCAAGGTTTGTGCGGGGCCAGTGTGGGCTATCCCGGGCTCGAACCTGGGGAAGATTCGGCAGGCAGCTTTTGCTGTGCGTGTTGCAGACATTCAGGGGCAAAGTGCGTGCGCTAGCATAAATGAGCTCACAAAGTATATCATTATTATCATTTATGATTGTTTACGTTTTCCAACCGTACCGTGTGCAGTGCCGTGCACAGGCCTCGCTCGCGCTTAGGCGGTTGGCTGCGTGCTCGCGTCACGGCATGGGTAGCGCATTTACTTGGCGGATGATAATGGTTGACTGGCTGGACGGGGTCGGGAATAATTTGTCATATTCCTGCTCTCGTTACGACTCGACCTTGCCTCTGCTGGCCAACGAATCGAGCGGGAGGGAATGGGCCTTACCCAAAATTCTTCAGGTCAGCTAATGTCTTTTTACCGTTATAGCTGGGTCGCAGCGGTCGTTGTTGGTGTGGTGCGAAATTTATCAATTTTCTGTCCCCTCTATGTACCGAGGAGAGGGAAAGATACGGATACACGTAAAGGGGAGTGGTAGTAGTTTGAGGTAGTAGCATTAGGTTGTTGGCACCTGAGTTGTTAACGGAAATATAATAATTTCTCATCGCTAAGTGGTATCTGCTTAGTGGGCACATTGTGTGCTAAAGAGCTGGGTAAACATGGACACTCTCCCTCCCGCTACTCCGATAACTAGATGATGCCGAAACGGTGGATTAAGCGTATGATAAATGAATGGATCATTTGTTCGGTCTATTTCCAGATCGGGTGGAATTCGTGCTATCCGCGGCGTAGACGTGTGTAGTTATGATGCTCTCTATTTATGCCTATCGAAGCAATAAACATAGCAGTTGTGATCTATACTAAATACCCAAATTAATTCAATTTCTGACTATCACTAATAATCGCGTTAATCTTTACACACTATTCAAAGTGATGAGCCTAAACCAGCGGTCGGCAAACTTTAGGACTGAAAGAGCCAAATTCTACAATAACGTTCGAAGAGTTTCACATCAAGAGCCAAATTGTTAAACCAAGAACAAATATATATGAAAATTCTATGAAATATACAAACTGTTAAGAGCCGTCATCTCGATATCTAAGAGCCACATGCGGCTCGCGAGCCGCACTTTGCCGATCGCTGGCCTAAACGATATTAAATAACTAAAACTTGAAACAGAAATTGAAATGTTATGAAATAATAAAGTGTTACAGTTCAACCAATGGAATATCGCACGTTCTCTTTTTTGTATGGAAATTTACATTTTGCAATGAAAATAACTTCAACATTCCGTATACAAACTATCCTAAACAAAGCTGAACAAACTCTCATATATTGTTTGTAAAAACGGTTCTAACAGGTACAATCGCTGTTTTTCCACTAAACCAAGCGTCTTTTGTAAAGTAAGAATAAACCAGATTAAAAACAACGCTTTTACATGAAATATAGATATTCGCTGGATATTTCAGATACAACCTGGTCGATGAATGTATGAAATAAGCACATAGGAGATTTCAATTTTCTTGCTTCATAGATTACAGAAGAGAACAGCAGAATAATTTCAAGAACATTTGATGTAAAGCGTTAAGAAGGCTCTTTCACTGAATTCATTTAACAATAAAGCTAAGAGAACTATTTAATATTATTAACGGTTGCAATAAACAAATGAAGTCTATATGAACTGTTGTTAGACTAACATCTTCTATGAGTTCTCGATGGCGTAACATAACATAGCAAATGGCCCATGAAAAAAAAAAATAACATCATCGTCAACAATATTATCACCATACACAATGCTTAACTCATCAGTGCCTTTCTTATTTGTTTGCGTTTTGCGACGCTTTTACACAGTAGCGCTGATACCAAAACATCCTCTAATCACTGATTACCACTCAACATTGCAGCATCCATGCATGAGAACACTCACGTACAGAATGTTCTATCATTCTTGAGATTATTGTCTGCACTTGGACAGTGTACATCAAACGTTCGTGTTCAGCTTCTGAGCTCCAGGTAATTGGAAACACGCAATCATTTGTCTAAATTCATTACTGAAACTGTACACAACGAAACTCCAATACACCAAAGAAGTATACTTGGAAGGCAGAGCAGATAACTCCCGCAGGTTATCTCGCGCGACTAACTGGCCGCTAATGTCTATGTTTACTTTTACAAAAAGCTCCTGCTGATAACACGCACCCAATTCACCAAATTTGCACTTGCATTCGAAGTGGAACAACGCGCGTTGTAAATTTAAGAAATACCAACAAAATCTCGCCTTTGACATCTGTTTCCGAGCAAAACATCATCACTCAGCCTTAATTATTGCTGGCACTGATGCTGGTGTGATAATTATAAGCTAAAGTATGTTAAACACTTGTATTTTATGTTACAAGTTAACGGGAAACAAAAAAAAAAGATTAACTACGTCCTTCCGATGACTTCCAGCAGCTCGTGGCGCTCACTCACTCAATCATTGTTCGATTATTTCCCCCGCTGTCAGCTTGTGCCAAGTGTCCTCGACATGCTTTTACGGGCCGAGATCGTTCACCACCGTTCCTGTCACCGTCCTGTTTGAGTCATAATCAATCGCATCCCCAACGGTGGGACGGCTTTGATACCCGTATCTTTCCCTTGAGGTAGATTTATGGACGTGCATTTAATCACCAAACGCCGAGGGCAGCCCATCACATCAAAGATTGCACTGCAAAGTGCACAGGATGCGAAAAGGCGGACAGCACTTCACAAAGCAAACGATATATAATTGCCCTGCGTGACGCTCTATTGTTTTGCATACAGGCCGAAACAATGACGGATGAAGGAGGTTGAGAATAATTGAGAAGGGACAAAAAATGAAAAAAAATAAATAATAAAACACAATAAAACAACAACCCATTCAACTGCAGTTCGATGCACTTCGGGGATGTGATACTTTTTCGGCGGGAAGGAACATACCAAAACGCCCCCTACGCTTCCTCCTATTCACCAACATCCCCACGCCTCTTCCTGGAACACGGCAATTATTTGTTGCTGTTAATCGGGCCCGTGTACAAGCGCCGAGGATTATTAGTTGCATTTCGTGATGAAAATTTATTTAGCTGATTGAAGTGTGCATCATCATCATCATCACCCTCCCTCCATTCTGCCATGCGCCATCCCGTCCGTTCAACATCGCGGGTGTAAGCGAGCAGCGATGATATTGTGATTCAGCCCCGATTCTCCTCCCCCATCGATTCACTCGACTTCGTCGAACTCATCTTCCCTTCCAACACGCAAAGAGTCGGTGCAGCAAGCACAAGCTTTGCAGAAAGTTTTCAGCACCACCGGATCGTGACTCATCGCAACATTTTGTGATTTGCATTAATAGCTTTGGAAGCTCGCGTGATTTGAGCACTAAAGTGGCCGACAGCCGTGCGTCGTTTGCACGTCCGTCATTCCACTGTCGAAATGTCCTGCTTCCGAGAGAGAGAGAGAGCATAGCGAGAGAAAGAGAAAGACGGAGAGTAAGAGAGGGCACTGTCAGTGATTAAGCTCGATCAAACGGCGTTAGGGAGTGAGGGTTGCTGGAACGGTGGAGTTGGTATAGTGTTTCGAGTGAGCTTTGTTTTCAACACTCTCCCCGTAGCCTTCCCACCTCAACTTTGTTGTTGATTTTACGGACTTGATTGGTTCATTGAATTTTGTCAAACACTAAATTGAGCGTTTCTCGTTGATGACAAAATTGATGCTTTTGTGCCAAGGGTGCCACTTCCGGACGGGACATATTTAGCATATTGAAGCGTTCCGTGCTGTCTGTGCCACTTTTTTTTAAGGGTGGCATAGAACGAACTGGCATACATTATATGGAATGTAAAGTGTTTAATGAACGCTCAGCTTGGCTCCGAAATAGGGAAGAGAAAGTGACTGAAGAATTACATTACGGCAAACATTGGAAACAATGCAACGGATGCAATCGTCTTATTGTTGTTAACATACATTGTCCAATAAATAGTTGATTGATTCTTTCCTATTTGTGTTACGTCTAATTTGTATTTATTGTAAGATATATTTTTATAACATCAAGAACAGAAGTAAGATTTTGTTTTGTTTATAAATTAAGAGAAAGATTTAAATAATTTGTAAATACATATTTCTAAGAAAATATATCAAATCAAAACAAGGATTAACTATAACCAATTTTATGTTTTATTTGGTTTATAAAATAATATGAAAACATGTTAAAATACACAAGAAAGATGTGATGTGATAGGAATAAAACATTATCAAAATTATCAGAGCAGCATGAACAAATCAAACTTGAATTTGTCAAACCACTGAAGCGAAATAGTGATGTGTGTGTGTGTGTATTTTTTTTAAATTCCCATCGCTTACATTTGAACAGATTAATCAAATCACTTCGAACGCAGTGATTCGAATCATTCCAAACGATGCATAACCGGTTTCGCGCGTGCTTTTCGTTGCTTAAGCTTCAACACTTTCATAATGAAAACATTCCCATTCAAACGGATGCCACCCCTGCGCTTCATCGTTTGCCGTAGCAAACCGACCGTCTGCCACAAACTCCCTGCCGTGGTCGTGCTGGTGGCGGCCCTGAGGGCTTCTCAATGAGCGAGTGTGTTTCCAGAAGAGCAACAAAAATATACATACCGGCAAAGAACTGTCTGAAAATTATTCGCTTCGCCGTTCGCGTTCTGCCACAGCAGCGCTTGGGGAATGATGTCAAGATGTAACCGAGGTTCGACCGCGTCATTAACGATGCACTCTGTGCGTACTCATGGTGCCACAACGGTCGACAGCACAGATCGCAAAAACCGGGGAAGAAAATAAAACCGTCGACCCGTTTGCATACTGCCATCGCACTCGATACATGCATGCCGAGCTGCCGAGAAGTTTCGCATTTCAAAGCACGAAAAGGAGGGCACAAAAAATGCATAACGATGAAAGCGTAAACCCATTCCACAGCCAAATCATGCTATCCATCATGCAATGTTTGAGCCGTTGAGTGTTTATCGTGGCTCCTCTTCCGGTCGGGGTTTACTTTTGCGGCGACCAGGCAAAAAGTTGCTGGCTTCCAGGGAGAAACACATCCCGCAACAAAATAAAAAACCGAATGCTTTACAGGTTTGATTTTTCAATGCGCGCCTCTTCAATCCGATTAAGAAACGATTAGGCAGGCGTAGCGGCAATGCAACTCAAATCCCATCCTTGAAAACACCTTCAAAGCACAGCACACCAATCTGACGGTCCCTCATTCCCGAATGCCGATCGATTAAAATGCAACAGGAGTGCAATCACGAGGAGTCCGACGTCCAAAACGGCACCGAATTCAATGCTCCTCTTCTTCACCGAAGTGCTACAAATCACGACAAATTGCCACTGCTCTTAATTGCCCTGGTGAGACGGCCCATGGTGATCCATGGTTTCGAAGCTTCCAGTCTAGAGAGCGAGAGAAAAAAAAAACACGAAACCCCTGTACGCCCAATTGCAAAATCGAATGATCATAAGTGTAAATTGCTAACATTCGACGCCAGACTAACGACAGGATGGTTAATGGTGCCATGTGGTTGGCGCATTTGGAGAAGTTATGTTTGCGGGTCGTTTTATACGCTACCGCTGCTGTTGCTACTTGCTGCACAAAAAGCCCAGAAAGGACAACAACACCATTTGGGAAGAGATCGTGCACAAACGACCCAAGCTGGGAATGAAGATTTATCACGTCACTTGGCGTTTTAGGCACTGATGGGGCTCCGAAATTTGGAATGGATTTTTTTTCTTCTACCCGTTAGTAACAATGCTGGTTGGTGAGATTTTAAAAAAATCAGAGACGGATGGACCTACCGTTGGATGGAGTTGGGTGAATTAATGTGTTATTTAAATGTTTATGGCCACTGTGTGCGACTGGGTACATTTGTTTTCGATGCTCGAATGTAATGGTTATGTCAATTTTATCATGAGCTTGAGAAAGAATTATTTGCAGCTTATAAAATGCCTTTGAGACTGATCTTAGGCAGCAGTATTCTTCAGTTGATTATCATTCAGTATTTAGATATAAAGTTAACATTTTAAAGGATCTAAGTCCCTTTCACCGTTTTCTTTTCTTCAAAAAAATCGTCGTCGTCATTTCTTCAAAAATGACATGATATTAAAAATTCAATAACAATTCACACAGATGGAACAATCACAAAAATGTATTTCATTGAATAAACGTATAGATCAAACGGGACAAACTGTTGTAAATAGTAACACAACAATGTAGTGCACATGCATAGCAATAAAACGGCTAAGATTGGAAAAAGAAATAATGATGAATATGCAAAACTGGAAAAAAATAAAACATCAAACTAGCAACATATGAATTGTTATCGAAAAGATGGATTGATGCTCGGTGAGTATTTTCCTCGAGTACCGTAAAAAACACATCATAACACTACACACACTGCCCCCCACGGTATTAGCCCCGGTGCTCGCAATCCTCGTATCCAGGAAGTCGCTCGTTATAAATGATGAACGTATCGATCGATCAATTTCATCACCGTGCGCGACGGCACTGTTGACACGTTCTGCGGGAGAAAGTGTGTATTTTTACCTTGCGCTTGTTCGGTACCGGGGGAAGAGGTTTTTTAACGAGTGAAAAATTACCAAAAACCCAAACAAACCAATAAATCAAACCACCAAATGCAGCGCGTGGTGGTGTTGTAAAATTGAGACATTGGCATGCAGTGATTATTTCGCTTCTTGTTTCCTTCGAAAAAGTATCATATGTTGAGGGTATGAAAGGAGACAAAACAAGACAAAAAAACACGTTTTTTCACTGCCCTTTTTACCACGACTATGATCCGTTTGCACTTCCAGTGGCACGGAACAAAGTGCATTCGTAAATTTGGTTACCCCGGACACATTGGCTCTTTACGATCGCTGCAGCAGCCGGCCGGGATCATGTTACGCAATTAAAACGTGGCTATGTAAACAGGCGGGGTTCATTGACGCTCCCACGCACACATTGCAGCGCACACTGAATGGCGCCACGTTGCAAAACTACAGCTGCAGTTTTGCTAATGAGAGGATGTTGTCGATGCATTCGCTGGTGCATGCTGACCTCAAAAGCCAGAGCCATGGTTCTTTCATGAGTATCGTTGACAATCGCTTTCAAGCGACGCTATTGTTGAGTGAAACCCAGCAGTAGTTCAAAGGATCAGAAACGATTTACATCAACCACAAGAAAACCCGAAGCTAATTAGCATTCGGTGTCGTGGAAGAAACTCCTGCTTTGCGGTTCAAGGGAAATAGCGTTGCCTTGGTGGAGTGTTGATTCTTGAGATGTACATTTGTCAAAGACGCTACAGTTCCTGACGTAACAGGGAAGCATTTATTTGCAAAGAAGAGAGCTATGGAATACCTCTAGTAAGTTAATTAATTATCATCCAGATGGGACTACACTACACTTTGCCATGTAGAAGGGAATAGTTTATAAGATTAGCTGATAGTTTATGTGGCTTTGTGACAATCTCGAAATTGAATTTGAAGTAACACAAAATAGTTTGAAATGTTATGGGATTTTTTAAGTTTCAGTTCGAAACTTAAATTTTCAAATGTTGAACATATTTTCTGAATAAACAAAGTGTTAGGTTAGGTGATTGATGTTTTTATTAATCACATATATCCTTTTCTTGTTTGAAAGCGTTACAATTTTATTTTATTTACCCAATTGTGAAATCAAATAAAACAGCAAAATAATTTTTAAGTCAAACCTATTTTTATTCTTAGCCTTAAATAGAAAAATACTTCGATTCACAATTTATATTTCAAGAATATTTGCATATAAGCATAAATAGCTTAGCATTCAAACATTTTTGCAACGTTAATCAACAATCGCCAATCCATAAGAAATATAGAGAAATATAGCTCAAAATTCAAAAGTTTTGACTATTTGCAGGTACGTTGTTGATGATCCATAACATTCTTTTAATTCTATCTGATATTTCATCACTCCTTATGGATATATCTGCTGCTCTACTTTAATCTCTTTCTTTATCTCTCTCTATCTCCTTATTTCTGCCTTTTTTACTTTCCTCTCTAAATATCTAGCTCTATAATGGTAGGATGAATTTGAAATGAAACACCATTAAAAATCAATATACATTAATGTCAGAACCAGATTGCCGGCACACGATCAGATACGTTCCGAGAAGCTGTGCGATGACGTTAACCGGTTGAGAAATATTTGAATACTACCTAGCGAATGACAACTCAGCTAGGTCGTAAAAGCAGCTCAATGGGAGGGGAGGGCTCGCACAACCATACGAAAGGTGCATGCCGGGGGGTAAAATCCCATTGATCACACCAGCAAGTCTGCCGAACGGATCTCTGTTTGGCTAAACGAAACTAATGATCCAACAAACCTGTTCTATAGCTCGATGTATAAAATTTCCCTTTTCTTGATTAGAAACCTCACACGAATCGGTGGAATTGATTTGCCCGCAGGTCTA
Source organism: Anopheles arabiensis (assembly GCF_016920715.1). Lineage (NCBI taxonomy): Eukaryota > Metazoa > Arthropoda > Insecta > Diptera > Culicidae > Anopheles > Anopheles arabiensis. The sequence goes on from NC_053517.1 coordinate 92,334,612, forward strand.
CCAGGTCCGTGCGAATGTCATGTTTCGTTTTTATTACATTTGGGCTGTTTTTTTTTTTAACTCAAACAATCATGTGGAAATTGTAAAAATGAAACAATTTTATGGGTTTTCGTTTGAAGCAAAGCAACATTCGCTGCAGGAGGTAGCGATTAGATATGGGGCGGTTCGAGTTAAATAAGCTATTAAAACTATTATTATTAAATAAGCTATTAAAACTATTATTAAAGCTATTATTGATTTGCAAACACATCCGCCAGAGAGATGGAAAGATTGAGAAATCAATTTATTCTACCAAATTGCTTAAAACAAACACAGCTTCCCCCTTGTTCCCATGGCATAGCATTCTTTGAAACGTGTATGACCCACAGGCAAATGGAGATAAAGCAAAATGAAACATATTTGAAACGGCACAGCCACATTTACCCATCCCCGTTTATGGATGTGATATATTTTGTATCTTGATTTCGATTCACTTTTTCAAGGCCGCGGTGGTGCATCCACCATCCTCCACGCTAACGCGAAACAAAGTGATCGGCAAACATGATTGTACCGAAAACAGCACAATGATTTGATGAAGGTAGATACACGAACCAAATCAAATCTAGAGCCGCTTGAGCGTAGGAGCTTATTCCAGCCACAGCCACGGTTTTGCGGTGAAGATATGCCACATAAAACGCATGATCCGGCTGTCGGAGATTCCGTACGCTGGCTCAGCATTAGCATTCATGGCGCATAAGCCGTTGTTGTAGTCGCTGTCTTACGTCGTCTACCACCATACTGCGACTTATCACGAGGCATCCCGGCAGATCGTTCTCCATCGCCTCTCCGAAACCCTTGCCCACCGTGTTGTCCGTCGCATTTTATTTATGAGATTTCTCGAAAACCCAGAACGAGCAGAGCATGTTCTGCGTGCGTGTGTGTCTGCTTTTGGGAGGTTTTATTTGCTCCCGCTCTTCATTACATTTGCCTTTCTATCCATTTGCCATCCATACAGTGCCGATGCTTTCGCTGGATCGGTGGCGGATAGCGAGCGAGCCCTTCTTCCTCGAGAAACTGCTGCGAAACTACGGGGGCCATGTGAGCATGTGTTGCATTACGATCGGAGACATTTCTCCGTCCCTTCTTACATAGTTGCTCTCCATTTATTTACTGCTGAAAGGATGACGCCCTTCATAAATGGATTGTTTGCAAGGCCGAGTAATAGAGCGGGCGAAAAAATGGGATGACACGCTAAATTGACCGAAAAATATGTCACTCGTTGCGTTGGAGTGCTTTCCATGTCGACAGTGAACCAGTTGTGTGAAGGGAGTGGTACATTACTGATTTGACGTTATGCGGGGTAGACAAGGAATGTTTAAAAGTGAACTGAGTTATTTCAGTTCGAAATTGGAGTTAAAACATGAAAGAAACTCTGAAGTGTAGTAATTGATTAACCTAACCTAACATAACTATGAGCTTACAAAACTTAATAGCTGTAGATTATTTCCCCTTTACAGGGTTTTCGAGGATTATATAGACATGTTCAGCGAGTTGTAGATTCGTTCAGGCATATAATAAACTCTTTCAGCGAGATATAGAATTAGACTGCAGCTTGGATCGTTCTCATCAGAAGGTAAACAAACGGTTTTCGTAAAAATATGTTTGTTTTAACTAATTCATGTATTAAACAGCTTGGGGAATGATTAGCTACTTTTAGGACTTTTAAGAATGAAAAATTGAACCCTGTGGCACAGTGTGTAAACAAAACAAATGACAGCACTACAGAATCGCTGAACATGTCAACTCCTACTTCTGAACAATTCTATATCTCGCTGAAAGAGTCTATTATATGGCTGAACAAATCTTCAACTCGCTGAACATGTCTATATAATCCTCGAAAACCCTGTATGTTCATAGCACAGAACGATTAATTTTGCGAGAAACTTTATCTTGGCATGTATCAAGAAATTGTATCTAGAGCCTTAGGAGCGATGGCAAGAATCAATTTATTCAAGGTTCCACAAATATTGAAAAAAAAAAACAATGCATCTACATCCTCTAACATCTTTATTGACCTCTTTATCCATTAGAATTCTCCAGCATTCCCCAATATTTCTAGAAGATTCGAGATCTTGGTTAATTGGCATCGCATAAACATGTTTTTGGCGGAAAGTATATTTTTAGGCCTCACGCATAAGCAATTCATAAGAATTTAATTCCATGAATCACTCCGAAGAACATAGAATACTATCAGTTTTTTTTTAAATACTACCCAGAATAGCGATAATTGCCTTAGTTAAATGCACATTCAACATAACACGTCATGGAGCCTACTTCGGTGCCATTTATTCGCAATTCCCAACCACATCAACAACTCAGCTGGACAACGGCGCGAGAAGATGTGTTACAATCTATCGGTCCCTTTCGCCAATTCTAAAACCTCTGGCAACCATGGGCGACCAACCATGCCTACCCTGGCACTCGACCAATGTAAGCGCGCGCACTACAAACTCATCACTGAGATCATCCGGACCAATGCGCACGCAACGCACAGCATGGCGCACGGGGGTATATATGATAACCTTTTTGCTCCGCAGCTTATGTCGAGCAAGAGTTCCAATTTGTGAATGAAACGCCCGGTCGAGGTCATCGAGGACAGGCCGGGCCAGGCGAGCGAGCAAGGAAGTAAACGGTCCAAGCGCGTCTGGCTAAGCGAGCAAACGCGGCCCAGGCTCCACCACCATTGCGTGTGCCTTATTTATGCGCACCTACAACGGTACCCGATCATGGTTATGACTTTGCGGCGAAAGATTAGCGACGCAGCGAGATCACTTATCGCGATTTGTGTTGTTGCTGGTCGTGGTGGTGGTGATGGTGGTGCTAGCGGTGGTTAGTCGACGTCAGTTGCGGTGAATTTATGCCGTTTGCGCGCGCGCGCTCGCTCTCACTCCGCCACACCATTAGTCATCGGAAATTCGAGAAGCCGTAGTGGTCTTCGTCGAGTTCCGCGAGCGGTCCGCTTGGCGCCTGCTAATTTAATTCCATCTATCGCTGTTGCAGACACCATGGGGAGAAGAAGGCAGCCGGGTTGAATGCTCCGCGGAATGTTTCGTTTGTTTGAGCGATAGAAAATTCAGGTGTTCAAATTGTCGTCGTGCAAGTAGTCAGTAAATAATGAATGGAATGCATGCTTGCGGTCGAAGAAGTTTGTTCAGGTCTTGTGACGATACAGCGGAGCTGAAGCGGAATGCAGAATGGTGTGCTATTTGCAGTGCAGCAAATTCAATTAGCAGCATGCGCGCATAGGAAGCTAAAGATCTAATCGCTGTGATCCGTGTAAGAGCGTGCTTACCATTATGCTTGCCAAACAAACGGAAACCTATCCCACGGCGACGGGATGATTTAGAGAGGGTAGAAGCATAATTTGAAAGGCACTCAGTCACACTAGTACATGGAAATAGCTTCCCCCAACGACCGTGTGTAGCTTCTGTCGCATAAAAATACCATAAAGTATGATTTTGCTTTTACCAAGGCACCCGAAGCAACAGTCGAACAAACAAGTTTTATCACACATTTGTATACATGGAACCTCGCTACGTGGAACCGCCCAGCTCTCCACCCTTCTTAATCGCATCTTTCCACGCTGGTGTGCACCGGTAGCGAGCGAGTGGAGCAACAATTTTAATTAGAAAACCATTCCCCGATCCAAAGGGCTATGGCGGTGTTTCGGCGGTCAAATCGGCGCACTTCAATCAAGCGTGCTCGAGAGCAGAACTAACATCCGATCCGTTCCGGGTCCACCGTCTGCGTCCGGAGCGGCGGCCGCAGCAGCAGCAGCACCAGCAGCAAAAGCATAATTTATTATCCAATAAAACATTAGACCGCCCGCCAATCGCCATCCCGTGCGCAAGGAAACCGGTCATTCGCGCTAATGTGGTGTTCCCAGATGGAAACATTATGGAAACGTTTGTGCGAGGCGGCGGCGCAGTGGCGCACTGTAAAGCTGTTGCGATACAAAGAAGTCACTACGGTGTTTTTGCTTCTTCTTTTTGTTTTGTGGAACGGGAAAAAATATGTGACACGGAAACATTTATGTTCTAAATATGTTACGTTCAATTTTAAGCATCGCTTCTTAGAACGGCTAGATTTTATCGTCAAAAGCACTTCATCATGCAAGCATACGAAACACAAAACATCCCTAAAACTGTTTGACATCTCTGGCAATACACACCCCAAAACAGGTCCAGATGTGGGCTTTGGGTTCTGATGATTGTGCCCTTTGATATTTAGCTTTTGTTTTCGAGCAACGATTAAACCATTACCTCGCAGAGCCGCACCAAACATAACGCCAAACATGGACATGCGCGGCCCTGCTTAAGAAGATTTCTCGTATACTATAAATAGAATAAAAAACTGCGATTTTCCGTAGGTTGAGCGGGAGGGTTTTGTCACATCCAATTCGGTTGCTAATCGTGTGCTAGAATCGGTTGCGGAAGATGAGTGCTTTATGCTCTCCTGAAAAGGTTCGCGAATGTAAAATATGTCTCCCCGTTCCGGGCAGTGTCCAGCACGGTCGGCCCGTAGGGCAGCACACACAAGAGCCGGATGGTGTGGGATATGGTCACGTTCGCCATCATCCACCCGTTGGCAAATTCATGCAACCGAGACACCGATGGTGGCGGAGATAAGGCCGGTTTTATGATGCCCTACGAGACACACAGTATAATGGAGTACGCATATGAGAAAAAAATAAACACCCAAGCTTCAAAGGCTTAGTGTCTTGAGCTACCACAGTTGTTTCGGTTTCATTGGAGCATGATTTGTGGTCTGGGAGGAGCGTGAATGTCCTAAAGGAGGTAGCCCCATTCATGGGGTTTGTTTTCCTGAGCTACAACGAATGTCACCAAATGAAGTCTTGTTTTTTGGTTGCAAGATGATGATGATAACATTCTAGAAAAGAGAATGTGAGTCGATGCAATTCCACACCCAGTCATATTCTATGACGTGATCAGTCAAGTATCCAGATGGTACTTGGGGTCATTTATTACGCTGACTGCTTTCAGCACAAACCGATTGGAAGTTGTTTGTCTTGACCTAGCTACTGGTCTGTGGCATGTTATTAGTTGACCATAAAGTTATGTATGATCGATTGATCGATTGATCCAAGTTCCATAGGAGTGTGCACACTGAAACAACAATCATTAAAATAACGATTAAAGTTCTAAATTCCTAATTTCCTTTTCCTAGTTAAATTTCTTATTCGATTATGTGTCATACTCTTCTCAACTGAGGTAGTGTTTAAGATGTTTCTGATAAAGTTGTATTAAAAACATATATTGTTTAAAGTATTGTGCTATACATTTTGTCAAAAATATGTGAGTAATAATTCAAATAATAAGGGATATAAAATGGCATTCGATTTTCTTATAATATTTCTTATATTTCTTTGCATCACTTTGTTTTGTATCAGTATCATTAAAAATGGATATCAATTCATTAGATATTGAAAATAAAATACAAACTCTAAACTGTATGGCCAAATTACGCAAATCAGCTTATTTGGTGCATCGCTATATGAATAACAAATCTAAATTTTAATCAAACCAAAAAAGTTTTTAATCTTATCAGCTCAACGAATCATGTTTTACCAATTTGCTTCTCGTGTTGTAAATATGCAATGGTTAACGTTTCAAGATCACAATAAGCTATTATTTAACATACCAGACAGGGTGCTCTGTAAACTAAATCACAACATCATTGCCTTCGCAATCTCTGCACAACTCGTCCCATCTTCAAACGCTACCTTGAAATCCAAGCGCATGACCTTCTTCTAATTCCTCAAATCTTCTCAATCAGAGCCGGGTTCAGTTCAGCAATAATAGTTGCACAACGCACGAAAGGCTTCTCTGTTAAACGCTCCAATAAATTTTGAGCCAAACCAATACCGGAAGCAGCTAATCTGTTCGACAGCGATTGTCGCTGTCGTCTGGTGGCGCCTGCGACACTCATGCGTAAGCCACATACGAAATCGGCCCCGAAACAAAACACAAACCTTCGCCGCGAGTGTCGCGATGAATGAAACGTGTCTATCAGCTTGCCCGAAAGAAGCGCCGCGGTAAAGTGTTTCACCCAGTCGACTCATTAACCCCTTGGTGCGGCCTTGGTAACGAGATGAGCAGTGTGTCACAACAGGCAAGGGTGTCTGTTAAGCATTTTTCTCCCCGGGGGGAACTACGCGCGGGAACATCTATGGCCTTTTTGGTCGGTGTAATCGTTCGCCCTAGCCCTGAGCTATAAATGGGCTACACATCAAAGCACCCCCGGACCAAGCCACCACGCCAAGTGCCGGCAACCGAAAGGGGATCAAGTGTTTGACACTTGGTATGGTTTGCTTGTTTTTTTTCTGTTTTGTTTGCGCCTTTATTGCCTTCCCTCCCCCCAGTGCCTTTTACCAGTCGCTGTTCCAGCCAAACTGTTCCATCCTCTCCTGTAACGGAACGGCAAAGTACATAATCTTCAAAAAGCAGCAAATGTTCCGCGGAAAACTTTGTCTTACACATTGGCAGCAGTCGCTGCTGCTGTCGCACAATGTCGAGGGGTTAGTGTGTTTGCTAATTATCTCGCCCAGCTAGTTTGGTGGAGGATTTATTCGACCGTTTGACTTTTTGGGGTCGCGCGTTCTCCGGGGGCGAGTGAACCTTGGCAGTGTGTAGCATCGTGATAAGCATCGGGATGGGGCTTCCTTCCTCACACCCTTTGATTGGATTGCTAAATGAGCCATGCAATGGACATGTTTTGGGAGGTGGGTAAGTGTCGTAACGGAGAGGGAGGACCACTTGGCAATATGGGTGAGGGAAGAATGTATTGCTTTACGGGAAGCGGAATACGTTATGCTTCAGGCAATGAGTAGTAGAAGTCACTTAAACTGTACAGGAAGGGAAATCAATTTACACACTACGATGGTAAAGAAATGCAATTACAAAATGTATCAAACTTGGACAAGTTCTTAGGTTCAACGAAATACGCATGTCGTGTTTATATCCCCAGACATCTGGGGTCTGTTTGGCAGACTTTGTTAATTGTAAAAAAAAAACAAGGCCATCATCTTTTATACTACTTGACCGATTCAGTATACTAGTTAATAATTATATTTTTCTGCATTATTTGGCCTGGGGTCAAGCCAAAGCCAAGTATTTATGATTGTCAATTAAAATCCTTGAATTATTTTGACTTATTTTACTTGTTAAAGCATGGGAGAGCGCCTCCGAATAACACCGTGTTCTACCTTTTAACCATTTTCTGTTTTGTTTTCCCTTTTCACTTTCCTTAAAGCCTTTCCATTGCAAATTCCTACTACCACAGCAAGCGTTTACAGTAAATTGATAATTTACTGCCTTCGAAATTAGTCCCGGTACCCAACCCAGCGCTCATCGATATTGCATTTCGCTACAAATTGAGTCACCAGTGCAAAACGGTAAAGACCGTCACTAATTTAATGTTGACACTCTGGTCCACGCCCCGCCTGGGGCAGCAGCAAGTTGCTGCGTGGAGGATGGACGCTGTGATGTTTGCTACCCAAACGACCAGAACGAACGGAAGTCATCGAAGGGAATAAAAACACGCGAAGGGCGATAATTGATAAGTCCGGGGCCTGATTAAAAATGTCAATACGGGACACGCTTGCTAGACGACAGGAGACGAGCGCGCGAGCGCGGTTTGGACGGAAAAATAAATTGACGCTATGAGAACACCAACTCCATAGCTGCCACACAGAGCAGTTTCCCAATATGCTCGATCACTGTCCCGCTCTCACTCATCGGTATAATTCCGACGAAGATCTCTTACGGAGAGTGTATGCTAATAAATTTTAATTAATTTACAGCGCTAGTGGGGCGAAAAAAAAGTATCATCTACTCCGCGCAACAGATTCACTACCGTGAACGCTTTGCCCTGGGTTAGGGTGGACCAGGCTTACGATATTGCCAGACGACCTCGGCTGAGAGCGACTGGGTCCTCCGACAGTGAAGGTAAATGAGTTTTCCCTTCTCAGGGAGGTCATGATCATGAAAGCGCGTACGCAGACAGGCTCTCGTGCCGGTTAATTCTGATTATTGACCTGCCACTGTGAAGGAGGTGGGTTCGGGCTTATGGAGAGCTGGGATACTGTTTCCACGAAGTTCGGTATGAGTATGAATTTAATTTCTATTAGCAAGTGGAATGTGTGTCAGCAGCTAGAGGCAGAATCAGGAAAAAAATTAACATTAATTTGATGCTTCGGAAGCATATGCTTGGATGGTTGTTGCAAAGAATTAGTGGTGGGAGCTCGGAATCGGACCTACCCGATTCGGAGCCGATTCCAATGCTGGAATCGATTCCGATTCCGGAGCCGATTCCGGAGCCAATTCCGGAGCCGATTCCGGAGCCGATTCCGGAGCCGATTCCGGAGCCGATTCCGGAGCCGATTCCGGAGCCGATTCCGGAGCCGATTTCGGAGCCAATTCCGGAGCCGATTCCGGAGCCGATTCCGGAGCCAATTCCGGAGCCGATTCCAGAGCCGATTCCGGAGCCGATTCCGGAGCCAATTCCGGAGCCGATTCCGAAGCTGATTCCGGAGCCGATTCCGGAGCCAATTCCGGAGCCGATTCCGGAGCCGATTCCGGAGCCGATTCCGGAGCCAATTCCGGAGCCGATTCCGGAGCTGATTCCGGAGCCGATTCCAGAGGCGATTCCGGAGTTGGCTTCGGAGCCGAGCGGACTCCGGAGCGAAATCAGTTGGGGAATCTTCATGAGAATGGATCTGTTAGTTTCTACAATTACATTCACTTTATTATCTTAATCGTGCGCAGGAGAACAGTATTGTCGCGGTATACCGGAGTATTAAGAAAGAGAGCTTATCCGATCGGATGCTCCTTTTTATACCTTCTCTCTCTCGCCTTACGCTCGCTCGCCTATTCCTTCTCGCGCACCTGTCCTTTCTCACGCACCTACGCACTCTCGCGAGGCTACGCATTTCTCGCGCTCATTATGCGTGTCCTGCCCAACTCTCCCGTTATCTTCTAAGCTCTCTAACTATCTACTTGAGACCCTAATTAACCCTTAATATCGCAGACCTCAAGTGATGAGAAAAAGTTGTCCTTCCCAATTCACTTAATTTGAACAGGCGAACACCACAGATCTTTTACAAGTAAATTTGGATTTTTGCGGTTATCAATACGTAGTATGATTGGACCCAAACGCCTATTTTTATGGCGATGCCGAAACTGACCCCGTTTGGTAGCCGATGCTAATTTATGAGCCATTTTCGACTCGAGAGCCGACTTCGATTCCCGAACCGATTCCGGAGTCGATTCCGGAGCCGATTCCGGAATCAATTCTGGAGCCGATTCCGGAGTCGATTCCGGAACTAATTCCGGAGTCGATTCCGATTCCGGAGCCGATTCCGGAAACTGATTCCGGAACTACTATCTGGAATCGATTCCAGAAAACTGCGGAGCTAGCCGGAATCGATTCCGACAAAAACTACATCACTACAAAGAATGCTTTAGAATATTTTCCAGAACTTGCTTCTTCAGAACGCAAATTAATTAGTGGAGATTCAAGTGCGTTTGAATGTGTGAAGTGCATTTAAAAAAAAGCTTTAATTATAGATGAAAACAGTACCCAAGAAAGTACATTGTACTGTACCAGTGTAAATAGAGAAACCATTTATTTTTATGGACAGCTCAATTACTTCTTGACGGCATCAATCAAGCCTTGTCTATTTTTTTTTTTTTTGCCCAAAAACTAATTTCCACAATAATATTAATTGTATTTACAGCTAAACCTACTCATTAGCAATTAAAGCTGCGAGTGCGCTTCGATGAGTAATCCGTTTAATCTGACAGAAAATCAATATCGATTCGCTCGTCCATTCACAACCACCTAATCGAATCCTGTTTTTGTGCCGCTCGAACCTCATTCCTGCTTATGAATCGGCGGTGGGACTAAATGAAGCGTGTAAATTTTGCCAACCACACACCCAGACACATTAAACCCGAAAGCTCGTTGATTAATATCGAGGCGAACAAAGCAAAGGACGGCGTAGTAAATAGTTTCACCCTCGACTATCCCCTCTTTCCGTCCGGTTCCAGCAATGCCGGCAGTAGCTGCTCTCTCTCTCTCTCGTCAAATAGCTGACCTCAAACCAATCAAATTTCGATTCAACAAACTCTGGTTAGTTTTGAATAAAATTAACCTTCCATCGAAGTCCCTCGCTGCGAGCTCCCGCTCCCATGCACCGTTCGATCATTTAAATCGCTTTGCGGGTGTAGCACGGAAACACATGAATGCAATGAAACAGCTCTCGCGTTGGTTCGTTTGATGTGGATGGCAGTGGTGTTCTGTCAGCGGAGCGGATGGGGATAACGAGCGATGCTTAAAATTGAGCGCATGTAAAGGAACATGCAGAAGGCATGTCCCGTTCTTATCAGGTTTATGCATCGGTACAAGATTGAAATGCATTGATTCATCGGCGAGCAATCTGCTTATCTATTGGAGAGGATTTTTATTACGAATAAAACATCAGTCGAGTTGAGATGAAAGCGTACACGTGCACGATGTTTATCGATATTGCGCTGTAATAACTTGACGGTAGCAAGAAGCATTTTATTGTCCCAGTTAGTGTAGTGTTCATGCTTTTCTTGCAATGATATAGTACATTTAATGAAATTGAATTGTTTCACAGGAATTATGATACAATCATTTATGATATAAGAAAACTATGCAGAGCAGCACATCATTCATTCAATGCACAAATATGTTATTTACTACTAAAACTTAATGCAACTTTGTAGACATCAAAATCCCGAATGTATGAACGTTCATCTTCATTTATATTTACATGATGGTATTTTTCAACGATGCTTCAAACTGCCATCAGAGATAAAGAAACAGATTCAAATTTGTACAAACGACTTTTCACAAATCTCTCTTTCCCCTCACACTCCTTGCCCAACCCGGTACCCGTGTCGTTTTCGGTTTTGCATACGGTGGTAAATAAACCAAACGAACCGTGCAAAATTGATTGAGTCGTTTCGGATGTGTTTCAGGTCGCCCCGGGGGTACGAAGAGCCAGAATACGTAGAACACTCGCAGCCACACCAGCCTGGTTGAAGCTGGCAATTTTAACACCAAACTCTGGGGTTTGTCGGAAGAGATTTCTGCCCGTATGCAACAGAACGTGGCACAAGAAACACGAAACGGAAAGAGGCGAAAGTATGCACACGGGGCATCCGGTTTTGCTGCTGTGCCGTTCGAACTCGGTACCGGCGCTGGTTTCGATGGGCCCGGGCTGGGATGAGCCACCGATCCTCGGGCTGTGAAAGTTTTTCCTCCACAAGGAAAGGCTTTTTCATGTCACATTTAACAGCACACAACAACAAAAAAAAAACTCTCCTCGAATGCCTTTTATGGATAGCGAGGAAGCTGAGGCACAGGACCTCAAACATATCCCCATGAGCCCGGCGCGCTTGTAGTGGCCAGATTGTACTTTTTTCCATAACCATATGCGCTCTGGTGGACATTTATTATGCTGTTCACGGTTCATCGCGCCATCGTTTTCTAAGTGGCAAGAGGAAGGTTAGAGAAAAAGGCACAAAGAAAGGAAAAACCACTTTTCGCGGGCAATAATGAAACTGCAGCACTAGGTGTGCATCCCGATCACATTGAACGGATCGTCGAGTTAGAACTCCTGCTGGGTTGGGGCGGGTTGTGTTGCATAACGCGGCGAACCGATAGGGTTGAAGCAGTCAAAGAATTGATGACTTTTATTAATATCCAACCCGATACTCGTGAAGGAAAGTGGTGTGTATGTGTGCCATTGCTTTTCTACGATATTTGCATTAAATAACCCCGAGATATTGCTGAGTTCACTCCGGTCAAAGAAGTCCGGTGTGTTGGTGCTAACATTTTTGTGGCCTTTTTTATTTATAAAGCAAACTTTCCTCGCTTTGCACAATGAAGGAAAAGAACTTCAATAAAAAGGAATAATAAAGTATTTATGGGTAGTCTGTTTGAAATTCACAGGTCTTCAGTGAAGTTTCCTACGTCAATATCAAACTTAACTTTAAATTTGTATTCCCTATTTCACCTAATGGAATAAAAGCTCACACTGCACTACGGAAACTGTCCCTACGATTCCCAACAGCAAGTTTTTGGTTTGTCTTATAGCTGGCCCAACACTCAATTGCTTTTATAATAATAGTCATCCCTCATCCGTTTAAGGGCGCCTTGGTTTTTTTTTGTTTTGGTTTTAGTCTAAACCGGAGCCTGCACAAGGAAGCAGAATAGTAGAAAGAATTTAACATTATGGTACTCGGCCCTTTAGACGGCTTTTCGGGACATTGGAGCGGGCTACTGTGCACAAGGGAGTCCCTTTCTCTACCGTTTAATCATTCCCGTGAGTGTCGTGAATTTTGCATAATGACCAAAAACAGCGGAATGGTTTTAGAGACTTCAATTAATTCATTCCCCGCCGGCTGCCGGCTGAGAGCTGATTCTTGCTGCAAGTGGTTCGGGGTACCAGCCGCTAACCAAGGGTCAGTGGATGCTGCTATTCCTTTTTGTGTCGAGGTAAAAAGTCCACCACTGGAATGCACACCAGAGAAGCTTTTTTGTCACTGCTTTCAGTGTGCCGCTTGATATAAATTTCATTTCGACCGCAATGAAATCTCCAAGACAACAGTTGGGCAAGCATTTCGACAACTTTGGTGGAAACATTCTCACACCCCCGGCAGAGAGTATAGCAGGGTGGACAGATAAAAAGAAACACTCTGCCGACCCGCAACCACCTCCAAAAACAGATCAACGTGCAACGAGCAGCTTTGCTGAAGTCAACGGTGGGATTCCAGTCAGCAGCGGACGCCACCACCGTCGTCACACAAACCAGCTCGGGGCCAGATTGCTTTCAGTTTTGCAGGAAAGATGTCGACTACCATTCTCCAAGCGCACCATGAGCAAGCCGGCAAGAAAGTGATAGACCCGAGGGTTCAGTGGGTCGGTCGGTCGTGTCTGTTTGTTTACTTATTTAATTTTGTTTTTCAATTAACCACACGCTTGCGGTGGCTGATAAGAAAGGAGGCCAGTGGTGAGTGCTGAGGGTAGAAGGAAAAGGATGTGTTTCTGTTTGCATCCGGTCGGTGTTGTCTATTCCTTTTAAACTGGCAAGCGATGAGGGTCGGCTGAGAATCCGAGAACGGACGGTTCAAGAAACACGCACACACACTACGAGTAACAGCTAGATTTTATGCTGGCGGAACATTTTTGCATTTCGTGTTGTGTGAGTTTAGCTGCACAGGTTTTTTTGGCGCCCGCCAGAAACCAAAACGTTAATTTTAAACGTCCCTGATGACCAAATATTGTGCGGGTAGATGAAAAGGACGACGGTCTGCATACAATATTGCGTAGGCTGGCGATAAAGTTTTAAGGTAAGGGATACACCTGTTGGTGATACTGGGCAGATTGCGAAGAATATATTTACGCTATTAAGCGGAGGGGTTTAAAGCTGCTTGGTCGGATTTGCTTGATATATTTTTTGTTATTTTAGGTATCTGTTTCAATTCGTTTACGGATGTTTCCTGTTTTGTTTAAATAATCGTATTCGTCATTGAGCGAATTGAATTGGATTTCGTTCGAAAGCCTTAATTCGATTGCCTTAATTTAATGTAAGATCTAGATTTGTGTACTTAATCCATAAACAAATACTGTTGAAGATACATATACGCATACGGGGAATTTTAAGGCATTATTACAGATATAGACAAATACTACAAGACAAGAAAGAGTTGCATTACGTATAGCATTGAAGGAAGCGTATGTATGAAAATCTGAACTAGGCAAGAACTTCTATTGAGTGAGTGATTTAAAAGATGGAACTTTTTTCAATTAGTCAGATTGATGCAAGGAAATAGAATCCTTAAAGAGTGAATCGCTAGTCGGCACTGTGAGAGTTGAATCCTAAAAGAGCGCCACACTAATGGGCAGAGAGATAGTAATCAGGAGGTAGCAACAGTAACCAGTACCTAAAGATCCTTCAAAACCTGGTCAAGTATCATATGATCCGAAGATGACAAGAACATTAATTAATTTTAATGTATTCTTTAAAGCAGGCACTATTACTGAACAATATTTTCATTTCATTTTAAGTCTAATCTATGATACTATCTCACAAAATCAGTCTAGTGTATGATAGACCCATATCCAATTACCAGTTTCAAACTTCAACATAAACCTCAGGGAAAGCACACTAATATACGAACCAACCAATTTCCAACCAAATGCTTTGATTTTCGTGCTGCAAAAGCATAGCAAAAAGAGACTTTTCCTAAAATTTACAACCGCTTTTTGAACCACGACACCATGGTCGGTACTGACACAACCAGACGCTCCTTGTAAAAGCAAGGGGCTGTCGATAGCAACACATACAATCTGTCATTTCTAATCCGCCCACCAGACGACGGGCAATATTTGAGGATTTTATGCAATGTTTACCATCAGAAAGAAGGCACACACACACAAAAAAAAAACCCTCGACCACCCCGGAAAAAGGGCAACCCCAAGATAGAGTGGGCTTCACCAAACAGTTGCAGTATTAGAACGTTCTGAGCGCTATGTGTCCCACGGCACCGTTCTGTTGGCATTCGGGTTTGATCGATTTGAAGGTGCTTATTGCCTTGGGACGCGCCAGCCACTTCGTTTCTTTTTTCGAATGTTTTTTGCTCCTTGCTTAAACCCCTATCAAACGCCCCACTCTAATCCATATGTAAGCATAGTTCAACAACGTTTTGAATTACCATTTTGCGATCCCTTTTCGGGCTGTTTTGACGAAGGGAGTAGCACCGAGACACAGAAGGGAAACGTGGGAAAAAAACTCCTTCCCGGGCAATGAAAGCATTTCCTTTTGCCACTGTTACAAGGCGATTGAAAAGCAGTTCGGCGCACAGAAAAAAGTGACAGATCGAGAGACCGGCACAGATGGAATCATTTCGATTCAGATCCTTTACAACGCTGTTACTGTTTGCACGAGGAAAAAGGCGTTCGGTGTGTGGCAGAGGGGCATCCGAAACGAGAAACGGATTACATCGTAACGGCCGACGATTCAAAATCATTAAAACGTCAGCCAGTTTGCTTTTCGTTCACTCGAGATGCTTTTGAAGTGAACCGAGATTGATGGCAGCAGTCGTCGTCTATTGGGTGAGATATTTTGGAAGGATGTGTGTGTGTATGTACAGGTTTTTGTTGTTGTATCCGTGCTGTTTGCAATCGTTTTTTTATGGGATTTTTTATAACATTTCACCAATGAGCTGTAAATTTTCAAATTCATTTCAAAACCATTCCTTCCTTTAGCACACTCTCTTTCAATGCGCCTACACACGTGTGTTTGTGTGCTTGTACTAGTGAACATCTACAATAGCAACACAGAGATCGTATGGCTGTTAGAGGTGAGGTTTTGACACGAGCGAGCAGCGTTTTGCTGCAGCATCCTCTAAAAACTGGGGAAACTTTGTATAGCAAGCGCCCCGAAACGAAAAGGAAATCCTTCACCTACGCACCCATGCGGAGATCATCCGCCAGTTCAATTGGCGTTTTTGTAGCAAAATGGGAAAACTTTCTTGCACACATTTTCGGGCCCATTTTAAACTCGTCCCACTCGTCTTGCCTGTTGTATTTTTCCGATGCTGATGATGATCCTCCGTCCGAAACTCTTTTGCAACGCCCAAAGACGAAGATGGTGCGCCGTACCCGATCCACCCCGGCACTGTTGATGATTATTACAGCCGGCAAGGTAGCGAACCTCTGATGCCGAATCACTGTTGTAGATTTTTTTAATAAAAATAAAACGCCTCACATGTACAGATTACTCCCGCGCGCCCGCTGCGACGTTTGATGCCAGGCTCTTTATTTAGCTTGCAAAGTTTTCCCGCAGTGCTTTCCATGTTTGAGCAACGGTTAAAGCGATGATCCAAATCAGCAAGTGTACATCCGTCCCATTCCGCCCGGTGGGGTATTTTGTGTGCAGGATGCTTGTGTTTTCGCCTTTTTGTTTTGCGGTTTTGACGAATATTGTGCGGTTTGACGAGTCTGAAAATGCCGAGTGCTGTGCGTGTAAGGTACTCAATGGCAGCCGGGAAAAGTTTTAGCGCAAAGCTGTTCCCAGTGAGCGGTTTTAAGCGCCGCATAGGTTAATGGGTTCGGCGTAAGAACCTTTTTACCAGCATATGATAAAGGGTTTCAAAAATTAAAACAATACTAAAACTTTAATTTTCTTTAGCTGAAAGCTGCGCTCACAAGATTTTGAGCTAAGGTATCAAAGTAATAAGTCCGTATGTAATTATTTGGATCAAGTGTGAACAAAAATTAATCGAACAATAATGAAAAAAAAAACAGTTTTTAACCTTTGATAAGTGATAAAAATAGATGTAAGGAAAACATAAAAAATAAAATAAAAATAAATACCAACCGTGCCATACTAACCAAGCGCATCACTATGCAGCAAGTGTAACACAAGAATGCACTCGGGCAATAGGACATCCTGGTAGTTCGCTGCCTACTACCGTCAACACTGTAACCGCCCTTAAAGTAAAGCACAATATATTCATGAGTAGCTTGGGAAACGATTTGTCTTGAAAAAGGATTTCAAACCCCGTAACCGACCAAAATCACAACACTAACCGAAACCGTTTGGACACAATTTATTCTGCAAAACAAATAAGGGAAAATTCAAATGAATGTCTTTCCTCTTCCTGTTCCGTAGCCGGCAGCATAGCTGGCGAGACGGAAGGACAAGGAAGTAGTAGTAGTAGTAGTAGTAGTAGCAGTGTGTGCGTCCTGAGCTGTGCAGCTGCATCAAGCTCAACAGTGAGTGATTTACACACGCTTGAGAGAGAAAGAGAGAAAAAAACATAGACACATAAAGCAACCGAAAAACAAAGCTGTCCAAGCCTTCCTGTTGCTTTTGGGAGAGAGAAACTGCCATTTCTTTTTCAATTCTTTAAGCATAATTTCTGGTATGTTTCTTCCCTTCCCATGACAAGTAATGGTCGCGCCACTGACATTGAAAAGTGTGGCATTAAATCTTGCATGTCAAGTGTGCGGCCAAAGTGGAGTTTTGTCCGTTTCATGCTTTCTGTAAGCGTTTTCTCCGCCTTTAGAGATCATTTTATTGTGCTTCAGAAAACAGAATACTTTTACCACAATCAAGGCGAGAGTTTGTTGCAACAGCAGAAGCAACAACAACAACAAAAAGGTTCACTTTCATTTCGATGTTTTCCTTTTTCCCCGGGTACGTTCTATATGCATCAGATAAAAGTACAAACAAAACCCTGGCGATCTTTTTTTCCTTTTGCCAGAGAGGGGAGGAAATCTATTTCGAATCCTTCCCGCCTGTGTAAAGTATAAACAAACAAAACCCCATCTTTAAAGCCACCCACACACGGGGCGACCTTTTTTGGTTCGCTTGTTCTTTGCGCGTGTTGTCCACATAAACCACATGGACACATCGAAGCAGAGATGGGAACCCTCAATCGGAACCCCTTTCTTTTGATTTGGTAAAAAAGGGACACACATACATTTGAAAAAAAAAAAACAAAACAACATCGATAAAACGAAACAGGTTCCTAGAACAGGTAAAAATCATTGTTTGCAGGAGAATAAATAGTACCCGGAAATGGGGCGAAAAACCAATTCCTCGAAGTGTTGAAGGGAGGAAGCCTCACAAGACAATAATCAACTGTCCAAAATCTCACCCCCTAATGTATCCCTTGCTGGTAGATAAACAAGCAACAGAAAAAAAAACCTCAACACCACCCCAGGCACAGCAGCCACACACGCACGCTGGCACGCATCTTGCAATAAAAACGTCGGCCTGTGCCGTGGCTATGTGCCCACACATAGCTCGAAGAAGCTGTCCCTTCGACACCACAGTCGTTGAGTTAATCACACCCACGAGAGTGTGTGTGTGTGTGTGTGAGAGAGAAGAAGAGAAAGAAAAAGAAGACTGAGTGGAGAGACACGCCAGGGAGAGTATAAAAATAAAGCAAGTGTATAAATAAAATTAAATAACAATTTTGCACTCCGAGTCCGGTTCGAAGGACCAAAACGCCCCCGTGAATGGGCAATGGCAACAAGAACAATAAGGAGAACTGTAACAGGCCTTGTAAACGGCAGGGTGGCGGCGGCAGCAGGGTAAATCATTTTATTTCTCCATCTTTTTATGTCACTTTCCACATTCTCTCGTGTTTTTTCTCCCCAAACCACCCCCTCACTGCCCATCATACTCCCTTACATTTATGACCCATCATGATTGGAATGACATTTCTCGCTCTCTTGTACCTTGCCCTCAGCGTTAACGGCACGCCATGGCCGGTGTCTGGAGCGCTTTCAGGATACCCCCCCTCGAGTGGGTGTAAGCGAAGAAGCAGTACAAGTGCGTTGCGCCCCGAAAATCGAACCACTCGTTTCGTTCGCAACCAGTTCCTTCCGGCAATGCCCCCGCCAGTCGACAGTTTGGCCTAGTGGCCATCGTTAGCAAAAATCGATCCCAAATTTGGACGTTATGAAATGTGGGATGGGCACGAGGTACATGCATGGTGCGAGCGACGGAGGCGCGTTTTTATGTTTCCATTCGCTTCCCCTTAACGGTGCAATAAAATCTAATTTGATGAATCGACCATGTTCCGTTCCTCGCAGTAATCGTTTGTGTGGGGCTCTTTTCTCGCTCGTGTGCCATGTTTGGTTAAGGATGGTGAGGGGGTGTGGTTGGGGAGCAAATGGGAACCTTTGGTACGGTTTCTATGTCGTGGCAGTGATTTTGCAATTGTAGTAAGTTACACGACATGAAAGTAGCGTTTGATGGCGTCTGCTGGCAGAAGATAAAGCTATGTTTGGTAATAGTAAGAATCAATGCGATGTTTCTTGAGCATAGCTTGAGAGTGTATGATCAATCGTGTAAATGCTTTAACAAGTAAGACAAGAATGAGGTTTTCAAATATGTTTTTGATAAAATAATAGAATTAAACATACAAGTAAAACGACAGAGTCATATATAAAAGGTTTGGAATGCACCATTCATCTTTTTTGGTTTGATTTGTGTTTCATGTATTTATTCGTAAGGACGGCCTCACACAGTGTTCCTCCCCATGGTCCCTTTCCACATAATTGTAACAAACTTATTTAATTTCAACAGCGAGCAAGCTTTTATTTCAATCTTTCTTCATCCTCGCGTAAATCAACATCCCTCCCAAGTAGCCCCGAAAAAATCATCCCATTCCTTCGCTTGTATAAAAAATGACTAAATCCACTTGGCTTTGACCTTCCACGCATGAAGCACAAGATCAAGGGAGAACAGATTTGCACTTTTTGCTCCGGTTACATCATGGTACTAGACGAGAAGCGAAAAACCTGCAACAAAAGCCGACGAAAAACAAACATCACTGTGCCTGTGCCCCCTCTCGGCTCGACTACAAAGGGCACTTTCGTGCTAGGGATGGTAGAAAATGCTTACTTTGCCTGCCTACTACCGTCTGCTAACTCCACCTGCCATTGTGTAAGACACATTGCCGAAAGGGTGGAAAAGGATAAGCTCGTAGACTCGCGTTTTTATGCGCTCGCGACCTGTCTGTACTTCGTTCGCTGTGTCTTTGGCTGTGCCTTGGCTGAATATTCCCAGGCCGCGCGCGCAAAAAAAAGTCGCGTCAATTATTAAACGCGGCCTCGTTAATTCTTTCGCGGGATGATATCCCACCTCCTTTCTTCTCCCCTAGCAGCACAACACGTTGCATCTTTGCACTCGCTCTACGCGAGGAGAGGAAGCGAGAGCATCATCAAAGAAAAGTGTTTCTTTCTTTCGCGAGTTTGTAACCATCGCGTATAGTAACACGGGCGCAAACGTAATAAAGCTCACATTTCTTTACGCTTGTTCTGTTACTTGAAATGGAAATCGCTCTTCAAAGGAGTTGCGAACGAATGATAACAAACGGGGCAGCGTTTGACATTTAGCGCTGACAACTTCAGAAGAAACCGTGGTAGCAAATTGACTGCTGTTAGCAGAAACTCGCGCGACAGCCACAACTCGTTGAACTCGTCGTTTGCCTTTCGCGGATGGGATGCGCATGGAAAAGTTTTCGATTGTTTTCGTACAAAAAACCGGAATAAATACAGTGATCGACAAAAATAGCGTTAGGAAGGTGGAGTTTTTACAATATATCTCAGAAATTGGAAGGGTTTTTTTCATAATTTTCCGCTGAATGCAATCAAGCATAGAGCGAAGGATACGCGTATTAAATTATATTAAAAACATTTTTTGAATAGTCAAAACTGCAAAGTACAATTCAAGATACACACAAATTTGACAAATCACGAAACGATTACATTCGTCATCGAGAAATAAGATGTAGTTACCTTGCCTTGTAAAGCCTACCTACCATGTAAAGCCTTAAATTTAAAGTAGCTTACTTGACTATTTGCTCGCACATCACTGTATCAAGAGGTTCTCAACACTTCTACTCCCTCAACAAGCAGGGATGCTTTCTCCCGCACTCAAGCGTGCCCGCTCGTGTAGAATAATTTGCAACATATTACAACCTTCCGAACAGGGGCTAAGCCGTCCGTTTAGCTTCCCATTCGAGTAGGTGCGTTGCCGTAACACCATTGCACTCTGTATTTGATGGAAAGCTCCCATTCCCAAGCACTCTGATCCGATTAGGTAGTGCGCTAATCTACCGAGACATGAACCATGGCTTCGGGTTTGGTTTCATACAAACAAAAAACAAACCCTCCTGAACTGTACTCTCATTCCCCAGTGCTCCGGGTACGTAACTAATGGAGCACGAGGGATGGAAATTTGGAACGACGAAAGCAACGCCCTTGCAAGTAGCACTTCTGCACTTCGGGATAAGTGGATTATTGCTAAAGGCCGATTTGAAGCGTTGTCCGTAGCTGCAACTGAGGGTTTTGGTTGAAACATTCAGGGTGCGGACCATTTCCAAGAATGTAAAAAAGGCATAATTAAACAAGAAAAAATACCTAAAGTGCAGATAATAATAACAAGATAATCTGCACAAGATACGATCAAACTGGATATTTTGGCATGCAGTTTTGGATGATATCATTGCTTTAGGAGATAAACCTTACCGACGCTCGAGATGCGAAACTTCGAAACACATGAGTGGGAGATAAAATATAAACAATTTAAAGATCTACCATACTAGATTGAACCGCCTTTCAGAATTTCGAAACAGTAGTTCTCCTCCGAAATGGTATTCTAAAGCTTTGACGCACAATCAGAAAGCTCTATCAGAAATGGAATCATCAGAAAAGGTATTCCCATGACAGGCTGTATCATCTTGCCAACTGTGAATAAACCCAACGAACACAAACGAGTGGTATGTTGCTTTTCATTTCGGGCAAATACTATCATTCCGACATGAAACAATAACTCACATCGGTGCGGGCAGCAACGAAGCTCTACCCCATAAGCCGCCACGAACCATTTGTTATTGATGAAGCAGTCGATAGCAAGTAACTGCTAATTTGTAAGCATTTGCCCGCTGCTAATGAGCTGTTTTATAGATTCCTTTGTGAAGCAGCAACCAGTTTGCTGAATGTGTCGACACAGATAGCGAGAACATTTCAATAGTGGAAATCCTTTGACCGGCTCAGTTGCTTCGTCTAGATAATGGAAGCGCCTAGTAGCTGACGGTGCGGTACTGGCTGCGTACTTACCGGCTGTTCCGCTCGAACAGAAATGATTATTATTTCAACGCTCTGTGTGCTGATGCTGCGAGGGTGATGTTAAGAACACGCCGAGGCACTGTTTCACCGCTGACGAGCATGAAAAGCACAGACATCGATTCACAACCAATTTCAAAGTTTGTCGTGAAAAGGAGTTACCACTTGCCTGGAAGGATGATGTTTCAAGTCCTTATAGCCAAGCGTAACGTGCCAGCGCGGGTGCGTCGGTTGGAAATGATTCTCCGGTTCAAAGCGAGCCATTCCCAAGCTGTTTCCTTTCCTGCTTGGCTCTGACACACTCCGACAAAACAAAAAACTAGGAATCGATCCCTGGTGGATAGCTGACGCACACAGGATATCCTGTAAAACAAACCGTCGCTTTGTAAGCTCAGCGTGCCAGTAGCGTTTCCACGTTGACTTCCATTTGCCGCTTCAGCCGTCCTCGGCACGCAGGGTGGAAATCTTTTCCACAAATTGAAATTTTTGTTCCTTTTTTTTCTTTCTTTGGCACTGATCTGCGTCCAAAGATGCCTGCCGTAAAGGAAGATCTCAGCCTCACCGTTGTCGGCAACGCAAACTACTCGCCATTTCTTAGCGATGTCGTGATGTGGGTTTTTGCAAAATTCTGATGCCGGGACTAAACTAACTTCATGCCAGCTCAACGCAAGAAAAGAACAAAAAAGAAAAAAAAAGTCCGAGGAAAGGACGAAATGAAAGTTTGAAGCCAGAATAGAACATGCTTTCTGGCGTCGCGTGTGCCGGGTAAAAGTCAACGAATGACTAGCATCACGGAATGCCTTCGTGATGGCGTGCCGTACTGCTGCGGTATGTGTGTGTGTGTGTGTGTGTGTGTGTGTGTGTGTGTGTGTGTGTGTGAGAGAGAGAGAGAGATTGGGTCCGAAAACATCCTACCAAAAACAAAACAAACAAAAAACTTCCATGGCAAATGGCGGCAAATGCTTCCCGGCGATGATCTTCGGATGATATCGATAATAGAAAATTGCGCAAATCTGGTGACATGCCGTTGAGGGAAATTTCAGAGCACGAGGTGGACGAAAAGGTTCACCAGCTGGGAACACGACGTGTTTCCCCGAGCAGGATTGGAAAAGTTTCTCCATTTCTGCTCCTACGACCGCTGCTTGACTTGAGGGATAGTGGTATTGGACAGGAACAGGTATGGTTAAAATGTTATACTGTGTGATTATTTTTGTTACAAGGAAGATACCGCAAAAAAAGCTTTACGACAATTATGTTAATCAACCGAGAACAGTAAGCAACGAATGAAAATCATTTCTCATTGAAACCTCCCTTTGTTAATGAGTAATTGAAGAAAAGAAAAATGTCTTACGAACTGTACCAGTATTGGTACATTATCAAAGATATTTAAACAATAAATAAAATGTAAACACTTTCATAAATATCCTTCATTGAGTATTACACAGTATTTAGTCTTCACGATAGAATTGCCTCAAACTTTAATTACGAAAATTCCTCACACTTATCCCAATGTAGCACATTCTTAATGCCCGTATAGTACTTTCTCCATTCAAACATATCTGCTTTATTTCAATTGCCACTTCCATACCAACAGATGCGTTGAACGAAGAGCAGGTCATGTACATTCAGCCAGCCAAAATTAATCCATGCTCGTAAGCGCTTTCCTTTCTGGCAGTACTCAGTTATCGAAGACAACGCAGCAGCAGCATGTTGCACTTGCTGGGCGAAAAAGGGGAGATAAAAAAAATACCACCCCTTTGTGCCGCGCCCGCCACCGTAACCCAGAGTTTGTCACGTGCCGCGAGTTAAAGATTAAACTCGAGCAAACACCCGGAAATGCGTGGCGAGAAAGAAATCCTCTGTGACAGTGTGTCCTTGCGACGTGTGAGATAGAGAGAGAAGAGCAGCATCAAACTTTCTGGCAACGGATGTCGGTGTGGCGCGCGCACAGCTGCTTGCTGGTTGACCACTGTGTGACACAAATGCCGGCGCACACGAACGAGAGGTCGAAAGACCCGGAAAAGTCTTGCAGGGTTCAGCAGGCAACGCCGGCGCCACCACCGGCCCACACCGGGTGTGCTGTTGTCTTGCAAGAATGTTCCCGCGCAAAGATGGTTAGTGAAGATTCCAGCAGTAGGTTTGTGTAGGTGGAAGCCGCTGGGAAACGTTGTGGAAACTATTTCCCGCGCACATTCCGTCCGGAAAACCACTCCAGCACCGTTTACGAGAGCTGAGCAGAGCAGAATGGCGGCAAGGGTGAAAGTTTTCTTTGCGCTGCACTTTTTTCACGCTCCACCCCATACGTCCCATGTCGCTGTACGAGCAGCTTCGATCGCATGAGTAGTTAAAGTCAACGTCAAACAGTATCATTCGTTCGTTCGTACGGGATGCGAGAGCGTGGACCGAGCACCGGGTGGCAGCAGCAAATTTGTGGTTTGGTGCGGGAAGGGAGAGTCTTGAACTTTTTGGAACATTTTCCACCCATTGCACCCGTATATATGTCGGGGTGGCGGCGATGGCGGTCACAGTTTTGGAGCATCCACTATGGTTCACACCATTTTACACTACACACGGCCAGAGTTTGAGAGGTGGGGGCCTACCGTAATCGTTGCCAGCAATTAGTTCAGCCGGTCGATGGAGCCTTTTTTCGGGATCGGAACGGGATAGCATTTCATTTCCCGCAAGACATCCGACGGAGAGGATTATTCACCGTATCGTTTCGTGCGAATTGGGGAAATTGAAAAAAAAAAATACTAAACCCACCCAAACTCAAGTGCTGCTGCCTTCCCGGGGTTCTGGAGAAATCATGATAAATTACTTCACACGGTCTTTTATGGGGATGTGCTTGTCTTGTGCGATTAGTTCTAGCAGAAACGGATCCACACGGCTTGCCATTTGCGGTTAACTATGCTCAAGTGAAACCACAAACGCAAACGGTCACATGCAATGATTAATGGGTCAGCAAGTACTTTTTCTATAAGTCATGTGCGATAGCAAAATAAATAAAAAAAAAGTTTAAAATGGTATAAACTGACAGTGAAAAGAACATTTTGTTGGAGAAGAAAAATGTTAAAACAAAAATAAATTGAGTTTTGTAATGTATTATTAAATCAACACATAATAATTTCAGAACGAGTCGATTTAGAGAGAGAGTTTGTCAATAGAAAACAGATTAAAAAGTAATATTTTTTGGTGCCAAATATTTTATAGCGCAGTCTTGTAAATAAAAACAAAAATAATAATAAATCAACTAAATACCACTAAACCTTCGCTATCCTGTGAAACAAACGACCGTTCAATGCACCAAGTACCGCCCCCACTGTTATCCTTTATTTTTTGTCAGCCTCCGTAGCATCCTGCGAAGCTTGCCTGATCGGCGGCCCTTCACTTAATCGCATTAGGGCATTTTGTCCTTTTCTCCCTTTTGTTTTTGGAGCCCAGCATACTTTTTTATTCCATTTTTTTTTTAGGAACCGTGGGTCAGGAAAACTCCAATCGAGCATCGCCGAAAGCAAAGGCAAACAACAGCCCAGTTACCAACGTCACAGGATGCCGGACGAGGTGTTTTATTACAGAGCAAGTGAGAGCGACAGAAAAGAATATGAGGGAAATTCAGAAAAAAAAGCAAAACAACATCGACAACCCCCCCGCGCATTTGTTGTTTTCGGTAGCGGCGGCAGGAAAAGCGAGAAATGAAGATCACTTTTTGCCTCTCATCCGCGCACGACTGCTCGTTTGGTCGTCTGTTTTTGCGCTGATTATTTCCTTCAGTAAGCGATTTGTCAGATTAGTGTCGCCGGCTACTTACTTCATTGCAGCATTTACGACGATGCACTTCCGTTGCCTGCCGCTGCCGTCGAGCTGCCCGAACCGCTGCCGCTGCGCCCGAATGATGAGCGTTATCTGCGCGATGGCGCACACCAGTCCAGTCCCAGCGAATGCGAACAGCTGGCTGGCCACGTGGAGCACACACAAAGTCCGGCGCCGACTGGTGGGATGTGTTTTGTTCTGCTGCTGCTGCTGCTGCTACTGCTGCTCGTTCACTATTACGTACGATGACGTTGCACGGCGCTTAGTGCACGTGCGAGCTGACGAGTGGGTTACGTGAGGGCGCTTGCGTTTTTTATTACTATTTTTATTCCAATACGATTGGTGGTTTTCTATCCGGATCGGGTGATGCGCGCTTGTGTCTTTTGGGATTTATTTTCACTCCGAAAAAAAACAGAAATCCCACAAAACGCCAGCTATGAATGCCGCCTACTGGCTGATTTTAATGATTCACTTTCTTTACGCTATAAAACACAAAAATATTCAAAAACAGAAAACACTCAACGATTATTTTTCGCATCAAATCACACACCATGAATCAACATTCACTTATCACTAGCCGCGCGGAGCGAGAGAACCGCAGAAATAAACGGGTATTTCTATTGCTGCTTTTTCCACTTCGTTCACGCCACTAGAGACATTCATTAAGCAGTGCAACAAAACACGCTGACCACAGACAGACGGGGTGAGTCATAACTCTATCATCGATTGCACTCGTTTTCGCACTCGCCCGTAGTCCGGTCCAGCCCCAGGTCCAGGTCGTTAAACATTGTAGCGGGCGCGCTCGAGATAAGGCGCGAAAAACTGATTGAGTGTATAATCTTCCGTTCCGCACAGGGAAAATCGCGTCAAGTGGGAATAAAATTAGATGAAACGAGGGGCGAGCGAACATTCTGGTGGCCGGCCGGGGTTTGTGGTGGAAAAGGAAATAAATTTTAAATGAAAATACCATCGGAACGAGCGCGAAAGTGTCGTTTTCGATCGACGCGAGTGCGTTAGGCGCAGTGGGGGCCAAAAGGACCAGTTTGAAAAGTTTAATGATAGTTTGTTGATAAACTAACTTTGAAAGGATAACGTAGCAAACGGTCAACAGTTTTAGAAATAATAGCCAAATATAATAAAAATGTTCGCAAGTTTTTCAGAGAAGTTTTTAGATAGTGTTTTATACCAAAAATATAAAAAAAATTAAAATGGTGACCAATTTTGTTAATTTAAAAATGTTAAACATATGAATAATGTGACAAAATGTCGATTTTCTAGAGTATTTTCCTATTCCAAAAACATCCAGATTAATTTATCGCAGCTCACAAAAGAAAATTTATATTTCCTAGAAGCGTTTGGCTCCCACTTCCCCTGTTAAAAAAAAAAAAAACCTCAACCGCACGGCACGTATAAAATCCGTATAAATCATGCGCCAACCAACTTCTCATAGCGCTAACCATTCCCCAAGCGGTGCCCAGACGCACTCGGGGCAAGCAGATTATTATCAATCTCGTCTCGGAAATAGAATCAAAACATAGAAAGCCTTCCCACGTTCTCTCGTTTGGTAAAATCAGGATGTTTGTACATTTAGTGCGTGAGTACGCACACTGGCCAGCGGTACATCGATGCGAGGGACGGACAGACGACCAAACACATTCCACCCGACTAAAACTGGCAAACGGCGGGACGGGCAAGCGGACAGGGCAGGCTTCCGCACATGCATGGTTGATGAGCAGCATTTTGCGCTCTTGCAAGTTTTTGTTCGCACATGCATGGTTGATGAGCAGCATTTTGCGCTCTTGCAAGTTTTTGTTTTCTGCTTCCCTTGCTCTAATTAATTTCCACCAGCAACACATAAAGTGCTGCGCGCCGCTGCCGTCGATGCTGCTACGTCTTGCTTTCATCGGAAAAATTGATTCAGTTCGCACGGGAGTGGGGGGAGGGGTGGGGGAGTGTGTTGGAGAGTGCACACAACGGACCCACGCCAAGATTGCCATTTCCACACATTTGGGCCTGTCTGAAACGGACCGGCCAAGAATATTTGGGATTTTGATTACAATTCCCTCCTTTCCATTTTTCCCTCCTCTGGGTTCCTTCTCCCACTCTTCGGTACATGCAGGGATAAATGAAGGAACCTGCCAGCTCTCACCCCACACCTTTCGTTCACAGGCAATTTCACATTACATGCGGACGCGATTTGATTACACAGCGCTGTGTCGAAGAAAAAGTGTACACTCAGCAAGACGCTAAGAATCATGTTTTTCTTTTACCTTAATTCCTTTCCCTCCTCCTCCCCCCCCCCACGACTAGGGGAAGCCACCACACAGGACACAGGATGAGCAACCGGAACCAAGAATGGACGTGAGAATTGCTTCCGTGGCAGCGAAGAACAAACCACTATGCACGAAGCGAGGTTTGGAAGTTAATTTTTCCTTCCATTCGAAGCCCACTCCGCCAGTCCACCGCTAGAATGGGCTTTTCCTTCTGTTCCGATTTCGATTCCGGTATACACAACGGATTGAAACACACATTCACGCAGCAACAAAAACACATTGACGAATCGAACAACAATCATGACGGCCTCTCCCGCGCATCCACTTTCTTCCACAGTCAGACACCGACCGTCCATGTCTTATCAATCCATTGGGAGCGTATCCTGTTTTTCACTCCCAGTTTGGGCACCCGCCAGGCCAATAGACAACTTGCAACATCATCGGGGCTGAAATCGGGAAACCGCGCGATACAGCCGGAAAACACGATGGAAAACATGCAATCATGCAGTGGAGCCAATTCATGTCCGCGCCATCGCCACAGACACACACACACAGTAGTAGTACACACGCTGTGGTACGTACGGCGGCAGAAACATTTGCACTACACAACACTGCACAAACACAAATTCGCACACACACACACTGGTAGTTCACTTTTGCCGTCAGTCAAATTTCACTTTTGCAAGGCCCCTGTGCTCGGAAGAACGGACGGAGGATTTGGTGTAGCATTTGACCGATGCAAAGCGGCAAGCCATGAGGGCGCGGTAATGGACATGACATGTGCTGCAATTTAGTGAGGGAATGGAACACGCGCGCTGGAAATGATTGTGCCCGGCCCTCGATTTTCCACGACGTACACAATTCTGTTGATTTTTCCCATCTACACCGGCAGCCGGAAACGCAACTGTCGGATTATCGTCGCTTTTTTTTCACACGCCGCTTGTTTTAGACAATTCCTTTCCCTAGGCACCGAACCGGTACCCTCTTGGGGAGGTCGAGCCCGTTATACGTACGTACCAGCACACGACCGAACAGCTAGAATTGCTTGGAACACACGCAAAGAGAGCTATATGCAGGTGGCGCTACAGCAGGATCCTACCGCAACGGTGGATGAAGATGTACTGAAACGGTGCCGTGCCGAGCGCTTTATGCTACGGAATGTTTTGGTGCGTTTTGAAATGAGTGCTGCTGTGTGAGAAGAGAGCGAAAGAGAGAGAGCGCGCTAAATCGGGAGCCGGAGAATCAGTTGATAAGGAGAGCACTTGACAGTATTTATTCAAACGTCTATTTTAATCAAACGAAACCATATAACGAGACACTTATTTTTATCAATTACATCATTTACATCAATAACATCGCGCATGTTGCAGTTTGAATTATAAATATCGTGCAACTTATATTTGTTTTCGTGCGTCTTGTGTCGATTCAAAGTCACTCAGCGCGATTAGGCCAGAGAGCTGAGTTAGGTTTGAGGGAGAATAAGCGCTCAACTGAGCGGAGTACAAACGGAACCGGCTCCTCACTGTTCGGTGGAGCAACCGAGCTGCCGAGGAGAGGAAACAGTGGTATGCAGCGTGATGCTAAAAATGCCGGTTGTAGTAGCACCGGGCGGTATGATAGCAACCAGCATAGCAACCGCGTGGTCAATGTTTATGTTTGGCTCGCCGATCTCACGCGTGAGGCACTCAGCACGGGAGGCAGTGGAATTTTGGTATGTGAGAGAAATTGCACAACCCACACGCTGAGCTTGCTTGGGAAGGGAGAGAGAGATATGCGTTCAGAGGGGAAAACAATAAATGTGCTAATTAAACATTTGATATTTGTATGCATTAATTGTTAAGATTTTTTAATTAAATCAAATTATTTTTTTATGGTACAAAATATCACATAAATTATTCAGATAAGAATATTCGTATTATTAACATCAGATATCGACAATTTAAGCTAAATTTAAGCAAATTAAAATATTTTAAATATTCATTAAATTGTTCTCTCTTTCACATAAGATATGAGGTATGTTTGTTTATAGCCAACACCAAGCCCGATATTGGTAAACTATCATTTCAAATAACACTAAAATAGTAAATTCCGATATTTCAAATAACAAAAACCGGTAGAAGTTGATTAAAGACGAAAAAAATGAAACAAAGATTAGATAAAATATAGATAAATTAACGAAACAATAAAATAAACAATTGATTGCAACAAGGGAGAGATACACCATACGCTGCTAAATACTAGCATTAAGCTTCACATAAACATTAAATAGGGAACAAAAAGTTCCAAACATGGATCAATCGCAAGCCAGATCCCTAACAATCTGATCTCAATTCCATCAACAATAAGAACTAAAACCAAATTAAGATAAACAGAGTAAAATCTTAGACTATTGTCACATTTCAATAAGCTTCTTTTTTATCAGTTATTGCTGTTTTTAGGGATTTTTTTTTTTTTGAAAATATAATCAGGAAATTATCTATCAGAACTAATACACATATGCATCTTTTTCCTTGGTGTCTTTATAAATACAAAAAAGTTCATCTGAACACGCCTAACTACTAAACAACACTTTAAAAGCATAAAATAATTCATACCTCACCAGCGCAAACGTGCAAACTTCACCCACAGAGCCATCGAAACGAGCATGAGGTCACATTAGCACCGCTTACAACGGTGCCAGATATAATTAATATTTAGCACCAATGCACATCCTCCATTGCAGTTCCGTGCGTTTGGCAGCAGGCCACTCCACACTCTACCTGGGATCGAGGCCCAAAATCGGATTTAGCGTCTGCTGCAGCCCAGCTCCAGGTGCATCGCCGTTGCGTTGGTGTTTTCGCCCCCACCCGAGCCGTCCATTAAGAATGGGGCTAGCTTGCGGTTTCTATTTCACCAGCCAGATCGCATTACTCGAAACGAGGCATTCCGGAGAAACGGAAAAGTTCGTTACACTTTCACTCGGTCGGTCGGTTCTGGTTGGTAACGGGTGGAATGAACTCTTAGCGTACACACGGCTTAGAAATACGGCGTGAGTGTGTGTGCGTAAGGGCAGTGCAAGAAAAGACAGACAGAATACACATCTTAACAAACGAACGGGTCGGAAAAATGGCTGAAAATCTATCCAAAAACAGCGACAGCGGAGAGCACACACACACACACGTGACCGCACCAACCGGTCGGAAGTTGCGCAAGCCATGTTTCTGTGGTCAGCCGTATAACTGCACCAATCCTTCCTTCCTCATCGGGCCCAAATTTGTCCGTCTGGGTGTCATGTAAAGCCTGTGGTCTGGGTTACACCCCTCACTCCCTCCCATCTTTCCCATTGTTCGGTGGTGTCTGCCCGTTTACCGGGCGTGTGGAAAACTGCACCTGCAACCGTCTGCAGCCAGCAGCGCAAAATGCAGAACCAGCCGGACCAAAGTCTAGCCGCTGACAATGGTT
This sequence comes from Anopheles arabiensis, assembly GCF_016920715.1. Lineage (NCBI taxonomy): Eukaryota > Metazoa > Arthropoda > Insecta > Diptera > Culicidae > Anopheles > Anopheles arabiensis. The sequence continues at coordinate 92,365,877 of NC_053517.1, forward strand.
CCCGCAGGAGGCCGAGGAAAACTCTCGCTCAAAAGCGGAAAGGCAGAATATGGGAGAACAAAAACTAACGAAGAAAGAGAGACAATAAAATATAAAATTACATGTTTACGGTTTGTTATCGTGTCGTACCGATGGTGCGAGACACTCACACCCGGTGCGTTCTTGAGAATCACACGCTGCAAAACAAGAGATCGTATAACACCGCCAATGGCCAGCATGGCCATTGCCAGCGAGCCGCACGACCAGCAGTCGGATTGGAACGGATCTCGCCTAAAGCCATTTAAATGTGAGCCCGGTGAGCACGAGCGGTCAGACTTTCGTCTACCGTTTTGTGGCTCAATTTTTCACTCCCTCTCCACCATTTCCATTACCTCACACAGGAATGGCCACCGTCGTGACAGGGGAAAAGGGTCAGTCGTTTTTTTCCGGCCCTCCTTGCAGGCCAGTAAACTGTCCCAGTGAAACGACGTGCCACATATTGGAGGGTAGTTTTGGCGTGTCATTAAGCGAACTTCAGTCCGGTTGATATTGCAATAGTGGATAACCAACCGAAAACCCCGGCGCGCCGTTCCATCCGTCCGTCCGGTGCGCGACCGTTGCGGATATTTTATTATTTTATTGTCGGACCGGCAAGCAGCGGCCATCGTATCGTCAGCTCACTCGGACTCCACTTTTAAAGTGTAATGGGAAAACAGGAACAATCGGGTGCCGTTTTGTGCGGGGGGGTCGATGGCATTGGGTGGAAGCAGTGTGCCCGATACGAAATCGGAACTGGTCGTCCGTTAAATCGAGCAGCATGGATTGGATTCAGTACGATCAATGCTGAAGCGTAATGGGTCGGACGGTGGGAAAAGTGAACCAAAAAAAAAAAAAACACTGAAACAGAGAGAAAGAGAGAGCGCATGAGCGAGAGTGAGTCCAACAAGCGGTGACGCATGGACAGTGTAATGGGCAGTTTGCGTAACACCGGGCGACAATCGTAAAGTGCAATTTTATTCTCGGAACACATCGACCTAGAGCAGCAGTGGAAAACGGATTTTCAGAATGTTTAGATTGGAAATAAAATAAAAAGTAATGAAAAAAATACTAATAAATTTCTGAACCAAAATAACAAGTTTTGTTTGATATTACACTGAATCAATCAGCAAGAAACAAATACTTGATAAAATTTGTGAAAATGGTACAAAATGAAACGATTAAGCTGATGTTAACACCGCACTACCTTAAGCAAGAATTCTTACACTATTCGAAAAAAAACGTCTCATTCTCCTTTATGGGGGATTGCCAAAGACCGCAAAACGATTGTAGCGTCAAATATTTAAGTAGACAAGTAAGTAATAAGAAACGGTGTTGGTGGTGAGTTGGTGAGAAACGGTGATTTTTTCTCAGAAGTAAACAACTAGAAAGCCTGAGCTAAATGTGATTTGATATGATAGGAAATCCTTATTCATAAAAAAACTATATTGTTAACATACATCCCTTAATTGAAGACAAATTGTGTATGAACTCTTTACGTAACTTCAACTGTACTTCATATTATGTAAAATTTTTGGGAAATCCATGCTTCAGTAACATCGGGTCGATCATCGGATTGAAAGGTCAGCCACATGAAATTTGTACACTAATTAACAATATACTTATTAAAAAAAACTAGCATATTACAATTTGAATGGATCAAAATATTGCCTTGAAGTTCCGTTAGTCATTTTGATGATCTATTCAAATGTCTATCAAAGCCGATAAACTGCAATGATTTGGGTAAATTAAAACAATAGATCAAGAGAAATTTAAACTAAACTCTACCGGCAGTTTGAATATACTAAAGTATGCGTTTGATCTTCACATGCTAGGCTGTTCAAGTTAAGGCTGTTAAAGTAGTAACGTCATTTCACATAATTTTGCAAACATGCAGCGCAATTTATAACCCAAAATTGAATTTGTAGCGCTTTACACTGATAGAAGAAAAAAACACTTCAAAGCGTTCGTTTCGATTGTGCGTGGACCAAAACGATTCTCGGACACTTCAAAGCGATTATTAGATTTAGCAATATTAATTCAATAAAATTCATTCCATTAGCTTCAATTGAACTATGCTCGGTTACGAGCTTCAATTTAAATATCAGTGTAATTTTAATAAATACACATTTGTCAGCTTGACCACACAGACACGCGCCCCATCATTCCAGCCGATCTATTCAATTAGCGCGTTTCATACACTTTTTCCCCATAATGCATGTCCCAAATGTCACGATAAAATGGTTGTTTCATTGACAAGTGTACCCGAACAAATGAATCAGCTGACCTGTGTGCTTTCCATAGCCACCAAAGTGCCAGGGAACGTGTAAACTCATCACTTTTTCTATACCCGTGTAAGGAACGTTGTAGTTCTATAAATGGGAACACTTTTCCTGGGGCCAAAAACAAATCTCCTTTTCACTCTCGATTCCAAAGATAACGCCACCCAGTAGCAGCAGCATCCTCGTAACACTCTGTCCGAAGCGAGACCAGTGGAGTAAAAGCTCGTTTCCCAAGAGATTTTCCCGAGCGAGAGAGAGAGAGAGCGAGAAAGAGAGTTGAAATCCTCCAAGCTTCATCCTTCTGTACGGTTACCAAGCGCAATTGTCAGCAGTTTTTGTGCCTTCGCCGTTCGAACCATCGCACCACCAAAAGGTTCTTGTTTCGAGGCAGCAGACAAAAAAGCTCCCCCACACTGACGAGCACACAACAGCAACAGTGCGACGCTTTTCATCTGCCCACTGCGAAATGGGGCTCCCTCAAATGTGACCACTAACTGTGGGTCGCCGCTCTGTTCAGTTCCTGCCGTACGTGGGCCAATCGACCAGAACCCCGACCGGTCGGCCGTGATTCGAGCAACGCAGCTTGAACGTTCCAGGAAGAAACAGCTGATGATGATGATGATGATGACGAGGAAAGCGAACAAACAAATGAAGATTTTTTCCCCATCCTTACCTTAAGACCGGCTAGGGCGAAAGCTTTTGATGATGTCAACGGTTCCAACCGAGCCACATAATGAAATGTCAGAAACGAAATGAGACGTCGTCGTGCGTAGAGACCCGGCGTGCGCTTCCGGAGTGGAAAAGAATCGGTTGTGCGGGTTCGGCTCCCAAAAATTGGACACATTCAACAGAGCGCCGCGTGCGGCTTTGAAGTCGTTCTGTCCTGCAAAAGTGCCACACTCTAGCTCTAGGGAGGAGGCGCAATTTTGCTTATCCTGGCCAAGAACAAACATCGCCGAAACGAGCGGATGCTCTCACCGGCACAGACACTTATTACATTAACCTCCGGTGCAGTACGGTACGGTGGCAACCGTTGCGGCTTTCACTTTTGCCTGCTACCCGTTTGCCTGCCAGACCACACAATCCGATGACACATGACTCGGAAGGAAAAGGATATAAACCCATTAAAGAGCGTTCTACGGTTATAAAGGTGAAATTAAAAGCCACCCACCCAGATGGCACCAGCGGTGCTGTGACACTCTGTCGGGGTGCATGAGGATGCATTCTCGTTTCGAGTGGATTCACTTACAACGGTGTGTATGTTTAGCAGAGAGGCAGAGAGAGAAAGTGTAGGAGAGGAGTAGGATGTAGGATAAAGTGAGGGGTTTTGTTTGTCGCTGACGGTTAGATCATAGAAAGTCGATTGAAATTTGAGCTCGCTCTTGTTATGACATACATCGGGTCGTACTCAGCACCTGTGCTCTTTCGCATACGCTGAAAGCATGGATGGAAACAAACACAGTACATCATTTCGGCTACAATAATAGAGCCCATAACTCAGGAAGAAACGGAAGGCATCAAATATTGTGCAATATAATGGAGAAAGAGCGCATCAGACAAGCAGATAAAATGCATAACAACAGATGTTTTTGTTGATTTTAGCCTTATGTGGATAATGAAGATTATAATGGGCACGGCATTGTATCTTCCTGAAGCTGTACGCAAAGTCAATGCTTCAAAAAGTTCATCAACAAAACGAAATATGAACTTCATTCGACATTGTTTTGGGAATGGCATTGTAATCGGCATGATTCTATTGAGTGATGTACATACATTGACAGTCCTTCATTAAAACTTACCACCTATGGCTCCTGACAGACCATAGGTCAATCACTTACAGAGCACACAGTAATAATTGGATATCGAGAACATTGCATGTGACAAGTCTGACAACTTCGTAGCTTGCAGGTGCTCCAAGGCCCCGGTTAGCACACGGATTCAGTGATACGATAACGAGCCAGATTACAGTGAAGATTTGTTGGTCCACTCTCTGGACGATGAAGAATGTGCTGAAGGACCAGTGGAACCAATGCTGCTGGCATGTTGCTCTTGCGTTCCAAGTGCATGCAAACAAGTTCATTCAAAGAAACTCCCAACATCCTCAGGTTGCAGTGTGATGGAGTGTTAGCAAATGGAGTCGACAGTGCTGTGCTCACCGTGCGGTTTTCTGCACTACAGACACACGCACATACATACACTCCATACACCCTCCCAGTACCCATCAAATGCCTCCCTCCCCGGAGCAAACCACAGGGAACGTTCAGGTGATAGTGGTGCCAGCATCTTCTGGAAACGATGTTTCTTCCCTCTCGAGTGGTGCCGCTTGTGGTGCGCTAAAAATAGTCGGTCGAGACGACGGTCGGCATTGCTTTTCACCTTCCTCCAAGACAAAGGGAGTAACAATGAGTATGTGTGTATGTGTGTGCGTTAGAAATAGGACGACGCCGACGACTACCAAACTTGACCATGACTCATAAACCATGGGACGGAGGACGGGCGGGTATCGTTATCGATCCGTAGGAAGACTTTTGCTTTAAATCCACCGAACGATATCCGGCCGCACACCTACACACACAGACACACTTTCGAGGCACCAAGAAGTGTCCGGACACTTTCCAGGTCGATGAAATTTTGCGCAACATTAATCCAATTTATGCGATCGGTAGGAAATGATAAATCTTCCCACTGGGAAATTACCGGAACGGAAAACATGTGTGCTAATTATGTCGACGCCTGGACGTCCGCCCGGGAGTGCGTCTCGCACTGTCGACACATGGACACAAGCGGACGGCGGGAGGGAACAATGTGATTGGAAGCGAGAACACAGGGCGGACAGGCGGCTCCAGCGACATCGAGTGAAAACTATGAAAGCGGCAATAAATCTGCCTTTATTGGGGCCACATGTGCGTTTGCGCCGGTTGCGTTGAGGGAACCCGAAATTCGTTGGACCTTCCACCGGCGCCCTGAAGGACTGGGTCTTTCAGCCGTTCCGCTCGGCCACCTCGCCACATGTACTCACACATGCGTCACGCACACGGTCTCCCGGTTTGTGTGAACCCGCGTGCTTTGATGACATCGCCCGCAAGAATGTCTCGTAATTATCGCCCGGGCGGCATCGTGATTCAGACGTCTTAGACGTCTGTGCGGGCCTGCAACACGAGAGCCCTTTTTGATCTCGTCACTGGTTGTTTTGCCTGCCGGGCGGGTGGCGATGGGTTAAATCGAGGCTGTCCCCTCCTGCATCGGATGAATAATCGAACGCGCACATTCGCTCTGCTTCTGACACACCGGGTGCAATAGCATAGCGATTCATTTGCATAAACGATCAGATCTCGGGAGGATAAGGTGGGGACGACTTCGGATCTAAATCGATGTCCCCCATTCTCTGTTCTTAGCGGTAGGTTTGATGATTTCATATGACAGGTTCCACCACTTCAATGATGGCGACAGTTTCACCCGTTGATGTCATAGAAATGACGTTATTATTAGTTTCTCTCTTTTTGTGTGTGTTTTTATATATTGCAAAAAGCGCAAACATGGTGCCATGCATGCAACAATTTACATTGTGTGTTGCGGAAAGACAAGGCCATTCGTCATGTGCTCTGTGCTCATGTGATGGCAAATAATCGCTAAGCCTTGGAGACATAGCGACGTTCGTGAGCCACATTGGTGCTTAGTTTATGGTTGCATTGGGAAAACTAGCACAAGGCCGCCGATATCGACTTCAATCTTTCCGTTGAGCGTATGGTTAAACTACTGTTTGCAATGGAACAGATTCTGATGTTCAAATTCCTATACATCTGAAATTAGCAAGACGAAGACAAAGTCTAACGTTAACATATAGATGATCAACCCTGCCTTTTGCCCAAAGTTGTCTAAAAAACATACAGCTGCAAGGGCATGATCGACGATCCAATTCATGCTCCTTTTTTATGAATATTTGCCATTATTCATGTTGAGGATTGTTCTGTAATTTTGCAAAAAAGTTGTAGATGACACCACAAGAACAGTCGTTTTGCCTGAATGTTGTCGCTGTAGCGACATAATTATCCTAAATGTGTTCCATGTAAATTCTTTGAATTGTCCATTAGATAAAAACCTAATTAGTCCCAGATACATATAAAAATGGCTTAGGAATGCACATAGTAATTTTGTTAAACCAGTTCGCCTATGCTCTTTGATTGTTTTTTTTTTCTTGTCGAAGCTTTAAACAATAGATCAGATGTGTCAAACTCATGTGTTCGGTGGGCCACTTGTTAACCCGAAAATCATTTCGCGGGACGCTGTATTAGCCAGATTGTCAGTGCTAAAGCTGTTCTATTTCAAATATATATTAGAATATTCATAACTTTGTATCGTCACGGGCAGCATACAGGACCCTCGGGGCCGCCCATTTGACATGTCTGCCCTACATTGAATTAAACATTAAATAAACTTAATCTTTTCATCTCGAATTTCTAAACTGCAATAAAAGTTCTGAGTACGTTTTCTTACACATACATATTATGGAAAGAAATTATCATTTTAATTCAATTCATTTAATAGTCAAATCCAACTATGCTACATAACCTTATAATCTAATGTTCAGTTTCTCGCGAAAGCATACAATTATTAAAATTGAATGACTAAGTAAATGATGCATGTTCTTTTCTTCCAAACCCACTCAATTATTAAATTGCTCCGTTGGCTGGTCTAAAAAAAGCCACAGATTAAGCAAAATAAAATATCTTTCCATGATTACCAAAACACAGCAAACGGTTCTCATTGCGCCCTAGGCCAACACACCCATCGAAATACGTTTTGCTTTCTAAGAAATGGTGTAAAAATGCTCATCAACCTACATACACACACTCACCGATGATTCACGCAGCAAAGAATGCTGCTGCTTTAGCACAACTGGCCCCCTTCATTCTAGAAACATTAGCCCAATTTACGACCATTGCCGACGGTCGTTAGTCTATGGTTCGAACCGTTTCCTTTCCCGCACTCTGCAACCCGAAGTCATTTCAATCATAACAATCCTCTCGGCACGGCTTCCGAACGTGCGCACTTTTTAATTGAAACCATATTCACACAATGGTTTTCGGACGCGTCCGTACATCGAATCGCAGAGTACGACGGGAAACAAACCTGTTCTATACGCTTGGTCAAAACCTTGGTCCTCCACCACAACGAACCTCGAACAGTTCGGTGGAAAGGCACGCAGGAAAACTCCATCAAACTCTACGTAGCATTGGCCAATTTTATGTCTGCCCACACCAACCCAAACATTAAACCCTATTCGCTGGTCCACATAATACTCTTTTCAGCCAAACGCGCCAGCCAGCGTTAGCGAGCGAGAGGTAGGTCATGCAGAGCGCAACAGGGTACATTGTTGGGAATGTTATTAAAACTGAACCAAGCCCGGTACACCGACACGTGTGTGATTGTGCTAGCCTTCATTAACGCGTAAAACATTGTGCTTCACCTTTGCGCTGGGTTATACCTTAATTGAAAAATGTTCCTTACATTGTTCATCCGGGTACAGCGGCCAGGGAAAATGTCGGTATAACACTCGCAAAATGTGTTAAGCTGAAGCCCTGCATCACATATGATTCCACGCATGATGCAATGCTGGTGGTGCTGGTTGATTAAGTGCGACTACCGTGCACGAGAACGCAGCCTCGGGAATGATCAAAGGGATCCTGGATAACAAAAATGCTCTACAACGGTGTATATTGACACTTCTGACGGTGTAATTATGATCACGGTCGCCTTTAAAACACCACCCATGAATGGATGAATCGATGGATGATGAAAAGCCACACCAAGCAGGTGAAAAGGGCTGATGTAAAATGAATTCCATTCGGTAGCTTTTTGATAACTTTCTTGCGCTGGGATGGTCCGATAGGTCAAAAGCTGGGACAATGTCATGTGAAGCGCATCTGAGTAGCATTTTGACAAAATAATGTATAACTTAAAATAACAAAATAATTTATAAGATCTTTAAACTTCAAAGATATCAATATTTTATCTTGTATTTTTAAACAGAATGGTAATGACATTATTAAATTGTAGCTAACAATTAAGTCTTTATGGAGATTATATGGCTTATTCTGACGATTTGAGCAACAATACAAATAATCTATTAACCTATTCCCCGCTTTGATATTGAAAGTTGCAAAAAAATCGTTAAGAGAGTTTGTTTAACGTTCAATGGAAGCCAATATTAGAAATTTAACAACAATCTAATCTCTTCTGTTTCAATCTTTTCGAATAAGAATATTAAATGAATTAATAAATCCTTCATTAACACATTCCAATGCTACTTCATCACCCATTAGCCAAAACAACTGTCCTCATCAATTGTTAACTTTCAATGATACTGTACATCATAATTATCCTATTAGATAACGCCTGCAAGGTGCATTAAAAGCGGGGGACCCATCGATTGAAAGGGTTTCTCCAAATTCAATTACACCAACCAGGCCTGTTGATTTCCATTTCAATTACCAATACGTTAAGCACAACACTAAACGGTCCTTGGAATTTGTGCATTCCTATCCCATGCAACCCAACGCCCCGCTTCGCTTTACGACGTTCCAGCTAGCACCTCAATCAGATGCCGCTCCGCAATTAAATTGATTAAAGGCTCGTGGCAACAGTGATGGCGTCAAAAGCTACACGCTTTTTTATGGTTCATTGTTTTCGTACCTTTTTGCAGGTCCTTTTTTCTTGTAATTCTTTCGGCTTTATTTCGCTTACGCCAAAATTATGCAAATGTTTTGAACGTGTACCGACCGGTAAATCGCCCACCCTCAGACACTTTCATCGGTACAAATACATCCCACGCGGGATAAAAGACGCACCGAGAAGCTGCCTTTAACATAAAGAAGCGTTAAAAAATAAATTTTGAGCAAAACCAACACAGGCTGCTGCATTTAAAATGTATGATTCTTGCTTATTTTTAATAAAGACGCAGCAGTTGTGAAATAAGTATGCACACAAGAAACTGTAAGCTCCCCCTCTTTCTGCTCTGTCAGTGAGCCAGAACGGTGAAATTGTACCTCACTGCAATCGCTCACCTCATGAGTGCTCTCATCTGCTGCTCACCCTCTCGCGAGACTCCCGCCGCACACTCACAAACACACAATTTAGCCGTGAGCGTCACGCACCTCCTCGCAGAGATGGAGAGAGCGAATTTTAACGGTTTGCCACGATTCGTTTAAAACGGGGCAACCACGTGCTATGTGCGCCAAAATGTATGCAAACCAACGATTACCATATTCAGCTGGGGACGGTAATTGCAACACACTTCTTTGCTCACAACCGACAATGAAAAACATGAACAAAAAATGGATGAAAAGGGATGCTTCTCTCTTATTAACATTTCATTTCATTTCGATAATGTTTTACAATGATTTATTGACATCGCGATACCGTTGTGGCTTTACACCGCATTCATGTTACATGTTTTTGTATTGTTTTTTTGTCGCTTTCAGTTAGTTTTTAATAACAGTAACTACATAACCACCACCAGACCCTTCCCCAGGGTATGTTATTGTCTTTTCCTGCCTTTCTTACTTCCTTCCCCACCGCTACCTACTACAATATTTAATTATCAATTCATCCACACTGTTCAGCGCGCTGGAAATATTGGCTCGTTTTTCTACTCCGGTACACCCACACACACGCACATTACAGTTGCATCTGCTATTCAACCAGTGCCAACACAATAGCAGTGAATGGAGAGCAGATACAAAAACACATAGATAAAAAGTAGGTGTAGACCCCTACAGTAACGGAAAACATTTACCACGTTGGCGCCTTTATCATTCCCCATTTCGGTCAATTGCTCTTTCCGCTAGTGCGCTTTGATTAAAGCGTGCGCAAACCTGATTGCATCGATTGCCGCCAGGCGCAAACACGGCCAGCCAGTTTAGCCGTCCGTAGTTGAGAGTGAAAAATCGAATCATACACACCCGCGGTGCCGTGATCGAACAATCGAAACGTTATAGTTCCTGTAGCACAAAAAAAAAGCAAGAGACTTTAAAAGCCCCCTAGGGAAGACTTTGGGCAGAGTGAGAGAGAGTGAGAGAAATTGAGGTGTGCTTGAAAAATTTATCATCCATCAACAAAACGACGGACGGTGTTGTGGTGCTGCTGCAGCAGCCCTTTTCGTATCCATTTAGGTGAATAAAACTTTCACACCAAACGCAACTCGGACGGCCCGGTGCAGTAGTAGTGTAGCACTCGATGCAAATAGTGAGGTTACTGGTAGGTTTTCGGTACCACTCTGCTATCCGGCAAAACTGTTGAGGTGAGTCGAACTTGTTTTTATCCTTCCTAAAACTCCGTACTCGAACCGGGTTCAATTTGGGGTTGTTTATTTTTCATAGGCAAAAGTTTGTCGTTATCGATGTGCACACACGCTTTGTTTGGTTTTTACTCGCTCTGCACCGGCTGCTGACCACAGTTTGACGGTAGTTTTAGCGCAGGGCGGGCATACGCTGTGGTGAAACGACTTTAGTGAAGTTTTCAAATAAAGCCAATTACTTCTACGCCATGTTTTGTGTGATTATTTGTTGATGCGTTTTTGCTGTGTTGTTAAACGTGATTGTTTCTTTTTAACGATCTATAACTTTCAAAGGCAGTTTCGTATTTTGTACCAGATTTTTACAATCAACTATTGGTTTCCGTTCATGAAAAAACGGCAAACAATAAAACTAAGTAATAATATCAACAAAAAAGGGCACGACTTGCTGCCCGTAAACCATGTTTACAATTTTTTTAAAATCTTGTTTCTTTTGTTTTTTTTTACATTTTTCAAGATCAAAAACATATCCCCAGAACAAATATAATATCGCTTACAATACCAATACTACAGGGAAAGAAAATACCAATAATTCAACCCCTGCTCTATATTGCTAAATGCAATCATGCGACCACGAAAGAGCGATCAGACAGAACCACAGTACTGTCACAACACATGGCCCTTCCCCATCACTGAACCGTGAGTAAAACAAAATGGCAGCAGCAACAGCAGCAAAGAAGGCAAAAAAACACTCTGATACAGAAGAATAAAAGCAAAGCTTTCGTTTCTTAGAACGCGCGGTGCAGGGTGGCCGCCACCCAGATGGACAAAAGTTGTTTTTTAATGCGCACAAACTTTACCGCTCACGGCTCAACTGCAGACGGTCGATTTGCGTTGATTTATATGCTCGTCGTGCAAGTGCTGTTTGAAGAGAATGATGTTTCTCTCTTTTGCTTATTTGTTTAAGCCAAACCCGGTCTAACAATCAAGGTACAGCGAATCAAGCAGACGCGGCAGCATTTACCGCAAAACCGATTGTTTGAATAAATCGACAAATAAGTACTTTCAGTTGCTTTTTTTTTAACAAAAATACAACAACTTTACATTTCAAGTCGAAGGAGACTCGGCTTTAATGCTCGTACCTATTCGTATCGTACCTAACATTGACATTTATTGCAATGCTGATGTACGCGGATGGGGAGTTTCGCAAACACCATTTCTTTGAGATTTGTTTCCCTCCTCTTCTTTTGGTACAATACCACAAAAAAACGCTCGTAAATCGCTCTCACACGGCAATGGTTCTGATCTCTGTAAAATCACGTCTAACTCTATGCCGTCAGCTGGCTTTTCTTCGGTTGCAGTGGTTTTCTTTACAGTGCGAAAATCAAAACAAACACGAAACTACTGACAGATGGCATAGCTGGACAAATATTGAGAATGAAATTTCGCCCGAAAAAAGCACAACGCTCTGTGTGCGTTTGTACAAAATCACAAGAACCGTGCCCCCTCTGTCTCATCGTTTAAAACCTTCAATCGAGGTTGTGAACCGTTGTCACCGTTGCTAAGGAAAAAAAATCCTAAACGAGCTTTTTACGACAAAGCACGCTCTCTATGTGCAATCTAGTTTCTTTAAACCGAAAGACACTCGCATGGTATGGAATCATCGAAAAAAAATTGCAACTACTCGAATAAAACGGTTCACCGAACATTCTGCCCGTGATCGTGTCCATTTTCAGAAACTAAACAAAAAACCAAGCCACATTCGCAACACGAACCAATCTCGTCATCTCGTCCCTCGATATGTAAAATATTGCACTCAGCGGGATGCTATGATAAGCAAGTCCGAACACGTACGGGCGGGTTGATGAGACGACAATATACGTACATCAGGCAGGACACACACACACACATACCCCGCCCGGTTGTAGGAAGCACGCGGAAGAAGTGGTACAAACCACCTCGGTAAGAAGGTGCAATCGCTGTGTAATGCTGAACCAGTGCAACAAACGATTCTGGCACTGTGGATTGTGTGGTTGTCCAAAAGCTTGGTGACAATAATTCAATAAAATGCTACAAACAATACTATTTACCAACCTACTTGATGATGTATCTAATAGAAAAATCAAATGAAAAAATCAAAAGGCACATAGAACATGTATTTTTCAACTCTGCACTTTTTTTCATTATTATTTTTTTTAAATTTAGTTAAATTAGTAAAACTACCACCATATTGGTTAGTATCACGATCCTTTTAACTGGAGACTGTGTGTGACTGACTGACCTTTTATAAGCAAATCTAATGCATTCCTTCAACACACAAAAAATATTTGACAGCCGTCGATCCACTGTCCGTTGACTGCACCAGAGGAAGTGTCCCAGATCAAATTCTGAGCCATGTACCACCTCTAAGAATGTGCTACGAATAAAAAGCAAAATAACAATAATGCTTCAAACGGCACACACCACACCAGCACCACGCATTCCTGCAGTCAGTTCTGCCCTGGTAGGCGACTTGCGAGAGATGCAAGTCACCAGAGGGCTACCCATAGAACCATAAGTCAAATGTCACCATTCTGACAAACACGCTTCCCAGCACGACAGTGGAAGCTTGGAATAATTTATGATCACCCCCATGGTTGGTGTTTTTCCTCCCTCCTCAGACATGCCAATCTGCTGTGACGAACATACACTGTGTGGGGCCACGAACGAAACGAACCGTACACAGTGCAGCAGTTCAATAGGGGAAGCGTTTTTGCTTGTCCAACAAATGTCCATCCATTAGGGAAGGGCAAGAGTGCATCGGAATTGCACAATTTGCCGAAGAGGAACCTTGTGTGGAACTGTGTGTATGTCGAGATTGTGCAACATGGGTACCAGTTGGCTACTGTACAAACTAATCCAAACCCCTCAAAACATGCAGGATTGTGCTGTGGATTGGGTTGTGCGGACTTCAAATTCGATGAATGCCAATTACGCTTCCAGGATGTCAGGTTCGAGAGAGCGCAGTGGCTAGCGGTTCTCTAGGAAGGACGGAAGTTTTCGAAAGCGAAAGTACGGTCACATACACGCAATCACGTGTGTGTGTGTGTTTGCAGGAGAATCTTGTCAGGAATTAGCATCCGGACCGTGCCGCTTGATGAATGAGGCCAATGAAGGGCAATAGGTGTGTGTATGATGTGGTGCACAAGTATTTGATAAAGGATGAAGGTTTTTGGAGTAATTTCATCAAGGTACGGTAGAGCTTTGTAATCTAGTCTCGTTTCCCTGCCTCTTCGTGTAACGAGATGCAGAGATACGTTCAGCCAGGGAAGAGAAACTTGTGCATTGATAGTGCAGATAGTGATATAGAGATAGTGCATTGATATACTACTGCAAAACTACATTTTTAATCCAAACTTTAAATCTTGGGAACCATTAAATACGTTAAAAATACATGAAAAAAAACTGTGAGGGCTATATTTATTAGAAAACACGTCGAGACAGCGGAAAAATGAACTAAATTGCATTAAAAAACTTGCACGAATGATAGGGAATAATCATTCAAGACATGAACAAAATCCCAAAGAAACATTAAACAATATTTAAAAATAATAAACAGCATTTTTTCAAGTGACAGAATAACAAAGAAGAATATTGAATATTTATTGGAAAAGTAAAAAAAAACATGGCTAGAGAAAATATTACCAATTGAAGGCGATGTTCAGGAGCTAAGAGGTGCCAACCTTCGTTTAAGATTGTCAGACTTTAATTTAAAAAAAAAAACATCATTTAATATTACATTTAATATTACAGCTCTAAGCAAAACAACCAACTAACCTAGTAGCTTTATCAAATTTATAGCAACCATGTTTCAAACATTGCAAAGTTCCTCAACACTGGCAAGGAGAAGAAGTTTGCACGATGATGTCCCTAGTAACAGATGCAATTAAATTAGCTTATTTGAATAACTAGTTCGTGACAATTTGCCACCCAGACGTAGGATACAATTTCTGTGGCTCTGTGTGCACGTGTGTGTGTGTGTTTCTTACGATACAGAGCGATGCCATCGATCACCGCACAGAGCCCCGTACGACTATTCATTTATCGGAATGAGCAATTGCTTTCCTTTTGAAGAATTATGATCCAGCACGGAGGCGTGAATATTTTGTGATAAGACTTCCCGGGAAGAAGTCGAAGGCGACGAAGTGTTCAAACGACAGTGAGATGATTTTCTTGGAAGAATAATTAGGAAGGTACAACTTTGATCGAAATTAAAGTTGAGCGGGACGACTACTAATGGCATCTAAATTACACAAGTTTGCAAAAGTAATTCTTCAACAAATTTTTAGTACAGTATTTTAGGTGAAATATATCACAACCCAGATTAACTAACAACAAAAAGAAGTAAATACACTTTAAACTGTGTATTTCATCTTACACAATAACAGCAAGGTAGCTGTGCGCTACGTCACCATTTAAATACCGGTATTCGAGACAGCAATATCGTCCTTCCCGTTTCATGATGACGTTGCAAATGAGGGGAAAATTTCCCCTACAGAAAGTTTGGTAACACCAATACACGAGCACAATCCTGGTTCCCCTTTTAGGTTTTCTTTTATTCATTTTTTTTCCTTCAACAGGATTATTCTCTTATGCTACCACTAGCGCCAGACTGCTTTTTAGTGGGAAACGATTGTACTACAATTGAAAACCAAGGTTCATCCTTGCTGCAATTTCTTGTCCTTACTTTTTATGAAATTCATTCCTCCCCTTCGTGTGTTGTGATTGAATGCGACACATTTCCGTTTGCTCGGTCAGAAGCTCAGTCAACATTTGCCTACCGACTGCATCGGAATGCTTCTCCGCCATAGTGTATAGTTTTAACAGATTTCAGTCGGCGCTACAGCAAGTCCCAACAAACCAAAACCCTTTTTTCACGCGAGACCTCCTTGCTCTAGCCAAAGAACCGCGAAGTATGTGTGCGTGTGTGTGTGTGTACATCCACAGGCCACATGCAGCATCAACACGGCGCGGTGTGTGGCTCGGGAATGAGCAGCAAATCGACCAAAACCACCGATAACGTTGCGGTGTGCTTCATAAACTACCAATCTAAATTCTCTCTTATGTTGCCCTGGTCGAGGACGATGAGAGGCAAACAGGGGATATAACACATACCCCCACCCTACACACACCCAAAGATGATGGTAGGAGGAAAAAGAAACACTGTAGCCAGACCATTACACGCATTGAAGGTGTCTCTCGGCATACAGCGCAGATATACCCCGACAGCATAGCGCGAGCGTTGGGGTTGGGTGCTTCGCCTTTTGTTTTGATTCCAGCGGGAGGAGCAGAATGTGTGGTTTTCTCGCGCCATATCTCCTTCCCTTCTGGTTTTCATCATTTTCAACGTACTTTTTTCCCGTATCCATTGAAAAGCCGCAAAAGTTTGCCGCACCGTGGAAAGCGCGCGCGGCACACTGGCTCGTCGGGCTGCTGGTTGCGCTACTTTTTCCCGTGTTCATCTTTATTATTTATGATTTTTATGGCCATTCGAGATTAAACACCCATGAAATGTTATGTTCTGCCGGCAAGTAGTAGTAGTAGTAGTAGTGCACGGTGCGACATGAGTGGCTGTACCATTCAGCGATGGGAGTGAAAAGAAGAACAAAAAAGAAAGCAGATGAATGAATCTGCAGCGCCCCAAACTGTATGGCTGTGTAGCACTTAACTCTGCCCGCACTGCCTGAAAGGTCTGGCCTGATGTTGGAGTTGCGTTAGGAAGCACAGCACAGCAAAAAGGAACAACAAAAACAAGAGCCAAAACACACATAACCTTATACGTAAAGCAGCTCCAACGACGACAGTTCTTGAAGTGAAGCGAAACACACATCCAGTTTACACTCGAGCAAATGGGGCGTGTATGCGTCACCGCCGCACACCGACCGTGCCTCAGCCAAGGCTTGCTGTAGCGATACCAAAACGGGAAACCACACTTCCCCTCGGCACAAGCTTCCCACCCTTCCGCTGCATTCATGTGGTTTTGTGACGTTATTTTTGTCGCATGTTGCTTTGCGAGGTATTGCTGCCCTGTGCGGGAGAGGGTTTTTTTTTCGTATTTACCCTCACTAACAACCATACTAAACACACACACACACATATATACCGATAGGGATCGTTGGCATCGCTGCAGGCAATAACCACCCGCATCCCGCAGCTCACCAGCAGGTGTGTATCGAGAAGTTGTGTGCGTTACACCGATACACACGATGGAGACGCCCAGCCGCTCACGCCATACGTTTGGCTGCGTACTTTGATGGGCCACCCACTAGCCTGGTTGGTACTGGCAGTTTATAAGAAGCAAATGGAGAAAAGAAAATTCCACCATGATGCAGGGGGGATGGGGAGAACAACAACAGTGAAAAGATAGAAGAAAAAAAACACCATTTCCATCGTTTAACACCTATGCGAAGGGTGCGATGTTCCCACAGTCTTCCCACAACACACGCTCGTCGCCCGTGTTCCATGCGGCGAAGATTTGCTTCGCTGTCTCGCCCCCGTGGCGCCTTATGCTTATGCCAACCCCTGCCCCAAAACACACGTCACACCTCGCTTTAATTCACGCTCAGCAAGTGCGGTGGGGAGGTTTGGAGTATGCAAATTTGTTCCCTCCATGCTGAAAGGGAACCCCGGACAACCGACGTCATAAGAAGAGAAACGATCCCCGGCAAACACCTTGTGCATTGTATCATCCGTGCTAGCGACTCATGTGGGGTTTCGCCGACGGTAGGAGAGGATCTAGTTGATTGGAAGTTTCTTTGCGACCGCCACCCGCTGTGGGTAGACAATGAAGGCGCTTCTCGTAAACTACAGGCGCCAACGACCTTGAGGTATCTTGGGGTAAGGTTTTGGGTTTTTAGGAGGAGGAGGAGGAGGAGGAGGAGGAGGAGGAGGAGGAGGAGGAGAAGGAGGTGCAATATGCTTGCTCTACACCAAACGATGTATCGTGCAGACAATCCGCTAATATTTCACCATGTTTATGACACAACTTTCTGCTCCAAGAAAAAACGTAAATACGCTTAAAGGAATTGGAGAGGAGGAAACTTTACCAAAAGCACAAAAAACGATGGTAGAATTGATTTTTTTTCTTATATCAAACTTAGGCATTTTCTAATTGTGAGAAAAATAATTCGACTTAACAATCATTATTTATAGTTCTATTTTCATCATAACAATAAGTCTGAACTTTAATGCGGGATTTTCCCACTTTGTTTTTGTAACAAAATATGATTTACGTGATTTCTGAAAATCGTTAAACCAATCGGTGCTACGCGGCAGCCCAAAATGTTGGGCAATCCTGTTTGAAAAGCAAAATTCAAGAAAAAAGCTTTTTTTTGCTTTAAAAAATACGACTCAACCTGTTGTCACCTTTAACACTTTAAGCGCCGTGTCATATAAATTCGCATGACGGTTTTGCTCACCGTTCAGCTTTGTATTTGACGCTCAGTGATTCTCTTGAGAACGAATGGGGTAGGAAAGAGAGAACGAGAACGACATGTGCTACGCCGCTTATCGCAATGAAACAAAAGAGTGATAACAATCGCACGAGAAACTGTCGCTCTCATCGCTCTCTTGCCATGCGCTACGTGCTCACTCAAAAACTGTGACGTCAGGCTGGCGGTCAAAGTGTTAATGACTAAGACTCTCCCACAATGCTGAAGAGCTACAACAAGAGTATATGTGAGCAGGTTTAACCCGTTCATCCCAATTTACATTTCTATAATGCTGAAAAGAAAATTTCATCTTAATCTCTACTTTAAATTAAAATTCAACCCATCACACTCAAGAGGTCACCCCTCCCTCCGTTTGAGCTTCCGTTCCCCCGGTGTACGGCCGGTGAATGCTTCTCAAAAGCACACACAACTATCGTCCAACCTCTCGGTTCGGTGAGTGAAACGACAAACCGGATTTAATTAAATGTAAACAAAACTGTTGCTGCTCATTTCCGCCGACCGAAAACCGGGTCAGGCCGGGCAGTCGGCATGGTGATGGTAAAAGAAATTTCCATTTTACATTTCTCCCCACGGACGAAACAAACAGCCGGACGGTAGGGTGAAAACGGCGCGGTGCAGGTGTATGCAGGGAACGCTCCACAAGCCCCGCCTTGGCAACCACCCGGACGTTCAGGTTTGTCAATCATTCTAAATGGTTCGTGCGCTTAATAGTTTGTTCAATTTGGCAAATTGTATCTTTGCAGTCAACATCCTTCCCGGGGACAGTTGCTGCCCAGTTGCTTTCCATTCGCATTGGATCAGCCCACCACCGTCTAGGGTGAGCGAGAGGGCGGCTTTGGGACTACGAGATTGCTTTTCCGGTGGTAACAAATCGTCACTTCCTGTTGCCGAGGACGGTGCTGTGGGATTGGTGGTGTTAGCAAAACAAAAAAAGAGAGTGTCCGAGAGAGTGTGTGAAAGAGAGAGAGAGAGAGAGAGAGAGAGAGAGAGAGAGAGAGAGAGAGAGAGAGAGAGGGCTTTTTTGTTTCATCTAGAAAAGTGTCATTTGGGTCAAAAGTTCGTTGCTTCATAAACATGAGGGCAGCGCATGACGACAGAAAGTGCAGTCAATACGTTTGGGACCGTTTGCAATGCTAAGAAGGTCCTTTTAAATGTTTCCAACGGGTGTGAGACGCCATCTCTATACTTTCTCCATCCTACTCTGTGTTGTTTTGTACATTTCGAATCGATTTGGTTCTCTTTTTGGTAAAGTGCTACTCTCCACTGCTAAGTTCCGGCTCGCTCAGCCCCAAGTCTGTGCAGCAATGCCCCACATTCATCCGGAGCTCAGGGACGAGCAAACTATTAACCTATGATGCGCTTATATGCTGTCAAATTAGAGCTAACTAACATGCAAACAATTTTTTACTTGCGAAACACGCTTACTGAGTACATCTCATCACAAATTACCATTTCGATGCAAACATTGCATACCTTCAGGCGTTTTCTTCTATGAAATGGACAGTTTGCTTGCATTTATTGTAATTTTGAACCAAAATAAGGTCCTCCACCATTTATTGCAACACTATCATCTTCACTACAATCAGCAAGATTATTCATCCCCCCAAATGTGCGCATTATCATTGCTATTTCAGAGTTAATAATCCCTGGCTTACCACATACAGCTGCCACCACCTTCTAGGGTGTCACAAACAGCCACTGCTTCTCGTAGTGGTTGTGTGTGCCAAAGTACACCACTAAACATGCATTATACAAATGGGATGAACATGAGCGAGGTGGAGCGAGCGGGCAAAAAAGCTCGTCACCCTCCCATTCCTCCAAGCATAAGGAAAGCTCATCTAAATAAATGTAGAACATCTTTCGATTACGGGGTTTATATTCCGCCTTCACGTCAGGCTTTCCTTCACACAGAGAACTCGGTCGAGACGAAACGAACGAGTAAAGGACAGAACGCACGTGAAGGTAGCAAAGAACCTTCCGCTTTTTTTTCGACTATGCCCTTGCTTCCATATAATGTTAGCCTAAGGCCATCGAAATTTCTGCCAGAACGATTCGTTCAGAAAACTGTGTCACTAGCAAATCGGGAAGAAGCGTTCTGCTACCGTTGAGAGTTTTATGTTCTATGATCTTTTTTCCTTAGCTTTTTTCCCCTTGCTGTAAAGCATTTCTACCTGAAGGTGAGCGAATGGTGTGCGGTAAATCGCACACGGGTAAAGCGATTTCTGCTCCAGAAGCCCTTGCAGAATGGACATGAATCTGGTCTCGCTTCCCGGGCGGCATCAACTGTCCTGCACGGAGCGGAGATTCTTTTCCTGCGCCCTTCTTTTGATCGTTAGACACGGGGATACCTTTACCGGCTAGGAAGGGACGCTGGAGGAAACAGCAATGATCGTCCATCCTTCTTGCTATGTTATTGCACTCATTCGGTGCCATTTAGCAAATGCTCGCTTGAGGCTAGTTTTAGGGCACAGGTATTGAAACTTAATCGAGGATACTCTTTTATTTGTCTGTCGTTTGGTGAGTGTGCCGGAAATGGTAGCAGTATGCGGTTGAGTGCCTGCGAAAGTTAGTTTTATTTCGCTTGGGTGAATGATTTTTATCGAAATGAATCCGAAACCTCGATTCGAGGAAACAGGCGCAAGAATTGAAGTGCTCCACTTTGTTCTTCCGAGTAAGAGTTGATAGACAGAGAGCGTTCTGGTGTACAGACTATTAATTTGAGCAAATTAGAGCGCTTGGGTGTCATTTGGCGATTGAAAAATCGTTGTTAAATACATATCATATAAACATGAAGCATTAGGAACTGATTTGAATTGAAATAATAACTTAAACATTTCAAATTTAATGTAATTTTTTCAAACTATGCAGCCAAGTCATGTAGTGATGTGCTCTCTGGAGCGCACCCCCGACTCCCAGCCGATTATTGTTAGTTCTATTCCGATTAAAATCGAAACCACTAGTTCCTCCCGGAGTTGGAGTCGTCCGAAATCGACCAGAGTCGTCCAGAGTCATCCAGAGTCGGAGTCGTCCGAAGTCGGTTGGAATTGGAGACGAACGGAGTTGCTGGAATCGGAGTCGAACGGTGGCCAGCCAGAGTTGCTCAGAGTCTGAGCCGACCAGAGTCAACGAAAGCCATATTCGGCTGGGGTAAGTCAGTGTCGTAGTCGAACACGACTGGTCCAAGGTATCTCTAGACGACTTCGACTTCGGAAGACTCCGGTTCCCGACGATACCGATAACAGATGACTAGGACTTCGCGTTCGGATAAATCCAGACGACTCTGGACGACTCCGGACGACTCCGGACGACTCCGGATTTTGGCCATATCCTCTGAGACGTCTCTCCGCCGAGTCTGTGTTCTTCAATCATAATTAATTAGAGAAATGTCTATGTTGTCGTTGCTCCAAGTAGTTCCAGTTCCATTAATGTTTCCCTCTTCTTATCACGAGTAGCGCTTTCAGTATAATTGCCATAACTCATTGTGCTGATTTTTCATAGAAAGTGTTCCGAATAACAGCGTTGGGTATTATTATTCATCAATTCAACTAGGAAAAAGCATCAACTGGACGTCTAAATCACTCAACTGCAGAAATAATACAATCGCAATTGTCGCTATCATAGATTTTCCACACAAAAAACATTTGTAAGCGTTCCTTTGAGTGAACTTTACAATCAACTCTTCCCCCTATCTTCATCGGCGCAAAGAAAAACGAATCGTTTTACCAACACCACCAGCCAATTGCCAAACGGATGACCCTTGGTGCAT
Source organism: Anopheles arabiensis (assembly GCF_016920715.1). Lineage (NCBI taxonomy): Eukaryota > Metazoa > Arthropoda > Insecta > Diptera > Culicidae > Anopheles > Anopheles arabiensis. The sequence goes on from NC_053517.1 coordinate 92,387,723, forward strand.
TATCATTAGTGGAGATAATGCATCCAAGATAGTTACCCTCATCACCTCATGAAAGCCAGCAGTGTTGTTCCACCCGGAGATGACATGAGCTTCCCGAACCATGTCCCGCCGCGCCTCTTTCAAACATCCTTTGCCTTTTGCGCTTTTATGTATGTGTGCATTTTGGAATGCATTTCCCCCCCCCACTCCCGATCGTCTGCCACCATTCCCTCTCCGTGTGTTGAAGGCACAATTGCACTCTCGACTTGCGCTAAATCACCATCCCGTAAACGCGAAGCGCCATCACTTCAAACGAAGATCACAATTACGGTGGAAGGTAGAGGAGCCGCCGCCGCTACTGCTGCTGCTACTGCTGAAAAAGTCATTCGAAATGGTCATTTTATCGGAGAAGCACACAGAAGAGAGAGAGACAACCACACACACACACAATGCCCGGCCAGTTCACTGCTGAGTGTGTATAGAACGGCGTGTGTACTCTAGCGTTGATGTGCAATTTTCCGACCAATCTCCTCGCAGAGAACTTGTCTCTCCCATCCTTCGTTGTCCGCTCCTTTTCGCCGCTTTCCGAGTGCTGGCTGCTAAGCACTATCTAAAATTAAATCTTAAATCTTTGAATTATATCGTCTATCCCCCTTTCCTCCCGTTTGCCATCCGTTGTTCCCCCAAAACCCGTCGGCCAAAGTTCTCCGAAAGGGCAAAAAGTGGGCGAAACGGGCTCGTTTTTGGTGCAAAGTGTTTATTTTCCCCGTGCGCTAAGACCCCGGACACAGTACACAATGGGAAGCGCTGCTACACTGCATTTCCACCGACGGACTTCAAACGAACTCGTTGGCCGCGCGGAACAAGCTCCAGCTGGTGCTGAATCTTTTGAGGAAGTGATAGAAAAATGAAGCACCACCAGCAGCCAACAAGCCAGCCATCTTCAAAGAGATTGGGACGCAGGGACGCTGTTGAGCCTCCCTGTCGCTGTCTCTCTCACTCACTGGCTCTAGCTCCATGGGTATGTTTTTCAATTTACCCTGTACTTTCTTTTATCACTGCGACAGGACGACACCGTTACGAGGGACGATGGTTGTTTACCTCATACCCTTCGTGCTTTAAAAAGAAGCTTTTCTTCAAATTGAATGTTCTTGCAAAGACGAGCATAGCTCCAGGGGCGCCGGAAACCGTCCTTCAGAATCTTTTTTGAGACATCATAATAGCACAACACTCTCCTCCTGGCACAACGCTGCCTAGCTCGTTTCGTCTGGTCGCGCTGTGACGAGCCTAAACAACGGGGTACGCCGGGGTCGTCCCCGGGTTTTGGAGGGCTCATTCGTTTAATCAAGTGAATAATGTGAAATTTATATTCAAACAAAGGAACATCATTTATGATTATGAGTTCATAAAATATTCCACTCGTGTACGTGCTCTCAATCAAAGCACGTTCGCCCGTGTGTTCGCGCCGCGTACGCGTTTCTGTGTGTACGGGCGTATTGTCTTCTTCACCGTCTCTGTCACTCTCCCTTCCGGAAACGGAATTACTTTGATCCTTGCAAAACAACCAGTGCGCGTACACACACACACACACACACACTCATGTATTCAAGAGCCACTCGAAAGCATCACACGCTGTCCTACGCCGAAAGCTGATGGGCCTTGCGTTTATGTCTTTCCGCGGAAGCCCGAGATCGTCGAGAACGGCCGCAAGATGTGAGACAGTCGTAAAGCATACGCACGAACGCGCAACAACGTTCGGCGCTTAGACGTCGATGATTCCTGTGATTCCTGTCCCATCCCATCCCCATCGCGGTACATGATTTGAATTTACCGGCATATCGGTGCAGGCGAATGTAACCAATCCGATGATAGTGTGCCCCCCACCCGCCGGGCTACAAACGCAGGAGTACATTAAAGCACATGCCAATAAAGGTGAGGAGAGGTCGGGCGCCGGAGATTGACTGTAGGGCCGAGGTCAGGATTTGGCTTGTTGGTAGGCGAATGTGCTTCCCAAATCACGGCGCCCGTTCGCTGACATCGTTGACTTTCGAAAGGACGCTTCCTGTCGGCACGTGACAGCATACAGCATCTGTCTAGAAAGCTATCAGCCGCCGTACAGGCTGCAGGGTATGCGCTACGGGCGTTTGCTTGGCCCATTCCTGCCCCACCGCGGAGGTATTGGATTTGGTGGATTAGCTGCACGTCGCCGTCCTGAGCTATCGCATGAGCAAGGCAATATGGATCCTATAATTTGGTCAGGCATCTCGTGCAGTATCTCAACTCAATAGAATCGATAAATTTATGGGTAAAATAACGCAGCCAAAGGCCAACGAGCAGAAAGCAAATTGAAGCGAAGCAAACAAATTTATATCTCGCATCGATTAGTTTCAAATGCTTGCATTTTGGACGCTGCGAGCGAAGTAAGTTTAACAATCTGAATTCTGCAGTGATTACGGTTGCAACAAAGTTTACGTTTAAGAAGTAACTTTGACGGCTCTGGGAATGAGAATGCTCGGTGGTGTATTTCGTACATTCTTCGGCTCCTACAAAGCAGGACAGAATCGATTCCCAACCGGACCGTTTCCCCGTAGCAACTGACGGTTACCGACACTTCTTTATCCGGCTTGCGTGTGTGGTGCAAATAAGTTTCAGAAGCCTGTATAAGCTAAGCTAAGCCGGGATTATAGCGTAGGTCTTTGCACCAAACAAAAAGAAAAAAAAAAGCATGGCATTCGTTCACCGACGTTTCGACAAGTTCAGAATTCCTGAAAGCCAACAATTGTAGTCGAAAAGTCATTAAACATTCATCATCAAATTCCGAAAAACCACAGAGCAATCAGTAACCCAGTTGACAATTATTTTGCTCAATTTCATCAAAATTCAATTCAATGTTTCGGATAAAAGGATAGGTCTCTGTTCTGGACCAAAAGCTGCATGAAAACGATTCAATTTTGCAGTCCCTAGGGTTGCTTCAAAAATGTAGGATGAAAAGATGCAATACAGAATTATGTTATATTTCACGTTTAAAAAAGACAATTGAAAAATAAGACAAATAAGACAATTGAAAAGCGTTGTCAAATACGATACTTGAGGTACTAAAATATTGAAAATAGCCAATATTTCAGATGCTAAAAATAGAGTGCTTTAAGCCTGTCGGTCATACGGAAGATGATCAGAGGGGGCAAGAATGATTATGAAAATATGGCTGGAAAATCTCCCCAACTACAAGCAGTTGTTAGCACAGCTTGGGCAAGGGTTGTCATCAAACATTTAGCAGGGTCGAGTTTCTTATTTTAGATCCGAAAGAAAAACAAATAAAAAGGGCTGCACGGACCGTAGCACACCCAATTTGTCATACTTAGAAAAGCTCCTTCTTCTCCAACTCCTCCTCCTCCTCTTCCTAACCTTTCCTTTTCTTTTTGCCAGTCTAACCCCTCGAGGGGCAATAAATCTGAACGGTCAATTTGAAACCAAAATACACACTCCTTCCTACGCCACACACACAGCTAAAGGCCATTTTTCCGGGGTGATGCGGGGAACGAGAAAAACGGCCGCGACTGGACCGGGTAAAATAATACAAACGCAATGAACATAAAGCACACCTTGTGCATAATTTATTATCATTCGCTCTGCGTTTGTCCCCTTTGTTGTACCCCTGCCTGCAGCTGGCCGTACCCTTTAGGCGAATATTATTTTCCACAAGTTTTTCACTTTCCCCCTTTTCCTGTTTGTCCACCAAGGAGGATGAAAATAAGAAAACCCTTTTTGTGTGATTTTTCTTTCTCGTATCAAACTAAGACAAAAAAGGTATGCGGCAAGTGTTTTGTATATTGTTGCACGGTTCAAAGGAACCTTACCAGATGCTTCCAAATTACTATCTTGCCATGACGCATGACGGTGTAATTCAGTCCATTTGTTACTAAATTTTGGAAATGTTTTGGACATGTATTACATTGAGAAGCTTGAATTGTCTTTTTGTTTATTAAATAAAATTTAAAGACACATTATGTTTGTCACACGTTTTAAGAATGTATGGATTAATTTAGGAATTCTTCTTTTCTTTACTTGTTGATCACAACTTTACAACACACAAAACACAACTGTTTAATCGCCACAAGCACGACCATTTTATTTAAAAAAAAACCAACACATCTAAATCTGACAAACAAAACAAATCGCACCCATGGGAATCAAAGCGAAACAGTGAGAGAGAAAGACAACCCCAAGACAGACAAATCGATCCGACAGTCACCTCTAGGACACAGGTCGCAGAGCAGCAGAAGATTTGTATTCAATGGCAAAACGCAAATGTTAGTCGCTTCTCGGGGTCCCGCGTTGTACGATTTGCTAAATTTATGTGTTTCGTTCTAAACACTTGGCGATGGTGATTTATTGGAAACGGGTTTCGGCAGTCGAATACCAATGAACTGAATGTCGAATTCACCCCCCGGGGGTGTGATTGGACAAAAGACAGCGAGCCAACCAATTTGGTACAAATTACTGTGAAAGAAATTCTATTTTGGGGAACGCTTGGAGGAGCTATTTTCCAGTACACAATGTCCAAGTTTTTGAACATTTTAGGATCCCCCTTGTCGTTAGGAGCCACATCCGTTGTTAGGGAAAAAATACAGCTTTTTCTTAGGATGAACTCAAATAAACATTGGGATTAGATCAGAATTTGCAAAGGAATTATCAATCAGCAGTTGATCGGGGATTCTTATTATTAGAGTTTTCCGAAGACCTCGATTATTGCTAATCTTTAAATATGAGTGTTCCGAGAAATTACATTGTAGAGCGATAAGGCAGTTTAGTATATTGACACCAACTGTTCTCTTGCATGCATTGTGTGTAACCCTCCGGCTGTGTGCTTCACCAACTACGCAATGAATTCTTAACAATCAAGTAACAGCAGGCACGAAACATATTTCCACCGAAACTGAAACTTTCCCCAATTGTTATCGCTCACGAATGAATTGGGAGATTGCACTTCCGCCCTGCGGCTGTCAACCAAAAAATGACTCAAAAACACGCACACACTAGGCACACATCCACACACACAAAATCCTAAAATCGGCAGAAAAGTTTTTCAAAAACTCGCACTTCAGGCAAGATTTTCTCTCGCCACACCGTAATCCCACTCAATGAATGTAATTTGGAGTTTGTGCAAACGGTTTTTTTTTTTTCATTTTCTTTATTCTACCCCTCGTCTACTGTCCCCTGATATGATCGTTTTATTTTTCCCATCCACCCCCGAAACAGTTTCACACAAAAAAAAAGAAGCTGGACAGAGGTATCTCCACTTCCACTCTCATGCTTGCTTCCTCACTCAATCTCACTCACTTCAGTATTCATCACCGCAATTCAAATGAAACTTTGCCTTCGATTGCGCTGTGAATTTTATTCCAGTGTTTCCGCTCCCTCTCTCTCTCTCACCCTCTCTTCCCCATTTGGTAGCAGCCCCCGAGAGTCCTCGTCTTTTTCGCCTACCATCATCCAGGAGAGGGCGATGAAATTTTTTGAGCACGGACTTTGGCCACCCGGGCTAGGCAAACTTATTCGCAACACTTTGAGTTTGTGTTACTTTTGGCGAGAAAATTCGCTCCGCATTTCCCTTTTGCTTGCCCAAACCGGACGGTGGCCTTAGTAAGCTAAAGAGTACCAATGACCACATCAGTGCTGCCCGCAGCGACAAGGCACCAGTGAAATTTTTAACCAAACTAACGAAAGCATCCACCTCTCTGATAAGGCAGACGATGGTGGCGATGGTGGACTCGGAACGGAGCAACTTTCATTTCCATTGCATTCCCCCGCACGGTACCGGGCAAGGCGAGGGGGTCCAATCGGTCGGTTAATTTGAAATTTTCGCACGTTTCTGCCATTTTGCTGCACCAGTACATTTTTGGTAGTTTGACCGAGTGACATAAAGTGGGCACGAACGTGGAGCTGGTACAGGGGAAAACTCGGCTGAACGGTGGAATGAAAGGGAGAACAAAGGACCAAAGGAAAGGGAAGGACATTGCTACAGTATATGCTAAAGTAAGAGCGTTGCGTTGGAAAATAGAATGAAAAATGTTTGCAAAAGATATTTGCTAATTACTGAGAAAGCGACACACAAAACCAGCCAGAAATAATTTTACTCCACCAGGCTTTACAAAGCTAGTTTTGTCCCGGACAAATACTGTTTTTTAGACCTTTATTAAAATTATTAAAATGTTGTTTTGTTTTTCTTCGCGTCCTATGGAATCGTACAAAACATTTACATATTAAAGCTGAGAACAAAGAGCAACAGTTCACCGCACAAATTAAAAATCAATAAGGTCATACATTAACTAAAAATAAGAACATCGACTACGGATATGGTACCTTAAGTAATTTCGAATCAGATTCATTGTCATACTCAAGTCCATTTGGTTATTAAGGACATTAAAAGAATTGTTCATTTGTATAATCAGGTATTTAGTGCAGAAGACAGTGGCCCGAACAACTGTAGTTAAAAACCCCTAAGGTAGGTATGAAAGACCCTACGATCTCGAGATTCAGTAGTGCAAGGGATAATGAGATCGGATATTACATACGAAAGTAATATTCATTATTATTAGCAACTCGTTGAGTAGCTAGTAGCCGCTCTGGTTGCGTCTTTTTTTATATAGACAGAATACACACAACAAGTAAATTCTTAGAAACAAGAATAAAATATTATTTTTCAGTTATTTTCCATGCATCGTACTGCATGGTGCGCACTGTATAAATCGTTAGGCAAACAAAAAAGTACACTGTGAACAAAAAAGGTGTCGGGCCGGCGCGTCCAGCATCTGGAAGGTTAGGTGCCTTATTTGCTCACTTGATTTTTGCCATCAAACCCAAAGTCACACCCCTATATATCCTCCATGCACCCCGCTCATGTCGCAAATAAAACTAAAGGTGAAAGTTTTGCACTAGACCATTTCAACAGCTCTTAGATGACACCATCGCACACCCTAAACGGGAAGTTTTCGGCCACCGGTTTACACTCCCACTGCCGCCCCTCGCAATGGTGGTGAATATCGCTGAGCTGTAAAAATTCAACACATTACAGGATGGGAATGCTTCTAGTCAGATTACACTGCACGAATCTACGGCAATGACGACTACATGCTTGGATTACGGTCTGACGCCTGCTGATGATGCTTCTAATGATGTAACACTACACTAAAGTCTGTCGAACCCAACCCATCTGCACATTCGGTACCGTACCGAGGCGGCCGGGCTTTATGACTTCCGTCAAATGTGCTGCACAAATTCGCTTGAAACACACCCGCCATCCCACTCAGAAAGATGGGTGTGAAGATGGTTACGACTCAATTAAAATGAGAATATACGGGCGAAAGTTCATATCCCTTTTTGCTAATGGGATGGTGGTTGGTTTCTTTTCCAAAAAAACACACGTAAAATTGGAAGAACGAGAAAAAGAAACGAAATTCCGGATAACCTATCCCAAAAACCCTGACCCCTGGGATGAATTCGGGATCGAAAATTAAAAGATCTGATATGCTGGAACCGGGTTGATGGGTAGAAGCTTACAATGCTTCGGAAAAGGGTCAATTTAATTGGGCCTAAATTATGCTCCTTTCAATTAGTGGTTCGCGTGAACTCCGCCAAGGTACGTGAGGTGATTTCCTAACAATCAAACCAAAGGATTGAGTGTCTTGTCCCGGTTCACAGTATGAGAAAAGCTGTGTTTGAATTGAGCCATCGTAAGGGTTCAATTCTGAGATGTGATCCAGTAATCAACGCCATTCAGGACAAGCTGATTTACAGTTGTTAGATATCATCGAGATAGCTTGTAACGAACATTGGGAAATTGAAACGAACAAATTCAAAGAATGATGCAATTTGCAATACTTTCGTGCTGTGGATTTGAGAGAGAGGCCTGGTAAAAATAAGATGATACACTTCACAATGTTTACATAACATGAGCTTGAAGAATTTAATTTCATGAAGAGTTGATTACTTTCCTATATTGCTTTGCTGCTTATTTTGCGAGAAAAAGGTGGTAGGCTATAGATGATACATACAGGTTACCATAAATTGCACCAAATCGTTTTGAAAACTGCAGAAGAATAGCAATTAATGTGATTAGCCAAACTTCTGACGTATTTTACAGCAATAAATACAATTTAAACTCGATCAACTTGAAGATTCCACCTAAAGTCCCGCATCTTACTGCTATGAAACATAAAATTAGTTAGAAAAAAAAGTATGCAACCGCTCTCTATCGGCACCTTCTCGCAATTTGTATCGAGCTTCTAAACTAAACATACTGCTTCTGTAAACATTTCCTTTACCCTTCTGCCCTAAGTTCACGCCACTGGCTGATGCCCCCAACTTCGCATTGAGTTCAAATTAAATTAATCAAAACAAAACAGCACTGCACCATTCCCGATACATTGCCAATTCCAGCTAGTTCAATAAACCTTCACCATCTAAGGATTCATTAACCCAAGGACTGAACTATGTTTTCTTTCGGTCTATTCCCCCAGCAACCTTCCCTCAGCAATACTCTCAGGGTTCAGTTGCTTTGATTAGGGCCGCTTCGTATCGGACGGCGCCGCCTTACAGCAATCGAAGATGCTGTAATGTCTGTTTATCTTCCATGTTTCATCTGCAGCTGATGTGGCCCGCGTGTGTATCGATTATCCTGGCGGGTTCGATCGATCGATTGAATTGATTTTCATACCGTCACGTGTACTCCGCTCGGGTACGCATGATGATGATGATGAGCCCGACGCCGAGCTACAGTCAGTCAGTGACAAACGGATCGCCCTCCATTGCGCCCTGTCACCATCAGCACCATCCACACACGTGCAATAAAATTGATTGCATCTTTATGAGAAATCAATTGACAGGACCCAGTGCTAGTGGCGCGCGAGCGTCAAGCGTTTGAACATCATAAGAATATTGTTCAAACGACTTTTATCAAAGGAGCATCGACGAACGCCGGCGTGCGAAAGGCGAACGAACGACCCAGACGCAACTGGGATTGACTTCTCTGTCTGGGACGGTGTACACCACCATCACCACCACCACTACCGCCGGGTGTGTGTATAGGGAGGGAAGAATCCACAATCACCCATCAAATTACCATTCAACCATTCGACCACCTGGTTGCCGCCGGTGTAAGCTTACTACTGCCTCCAGCACCAGGGGAGGGGGGGTGGAGTATATCCCCAAATGGGGGGAAAGCTTTCGATAAGCATGTAAACTGTCACTGCAACTCCTCACATGCTACCGTCGCCTGCAAACCAACCTCGACCAATTCCGACAAAGGTATGTGTGCGCGCAGCAATAGGAGAAATTCAATTTTCCTTTATTGCTGAATTAAGTTTAACGATTATGTTCATTCACTGTGGTGGTTGGTGGGAATGTATGCAATTCTCTGGCAGCGTAAAAAAACGAAACAGAAAACACAACCCCGAAAGCGAGAGACAGAGAGACAGCGATTTTATTGTACGAGAAAAAGCACCCAGCGGGGAGAAATTTTGATCACCGTGCAATAAAAGGCACTTTAAGTGGAGCTGGTTCGGGATCACTTTTGCTTTCGTTTGATTTATTTCTGCTGAAACAAACAATAATATGCATCCATTGTGAAGTAAAACGAGTTTGACATAAAACGAATCCGCAGTCCTGCGGAAATTGTGAAAAGGAGTGGGAAGCCTCACGCTTACACATTATTCAGTTCCATGTTCCCATGTGCCTGTGTTTGGGTGATTAAATTTCATGCATTAGAGCTTTCAAAATTTAGATGAGTTTGTGTGTTGTGGTAGAGCTCCACTTTCACTCCCAAGCGTTCGCAAAAGGACGAAAAAGAAGCTGGAAAGCATGGGAACAATGCCCGCTTGCACTTAACCATATTCCAGCCATGGTTCCACGAACATTTCCAATCAGCGAATCCTTACCCCCACGCCACGCCACACAGTGAGTTGCATTTCATTCCGAGCCATTTACTTTGCAATTCGAGTGAAATTCCCATTACGAACGAAAGCAAACCCAGAAAGAAAAATGTAACATTTTCAAACACTACGCAGTACGCATACGAATGCAGTTCATTTTCGGGTGAGGGGCTAACGCTAATGCCAATCAGGATGAATAATGATCCACAAAGCGGGCGCATTGACGGGCGAGGTTAAAGAGAAACGAACAAGATTTTACAATTGTTTTATTTACTGCTAAACGCCTGTCAATCAAAAAGACTGCTCAGGAGAATGAATCGCAAGGTAAATTAAATGTAGAATCACTGTTCTTCAATAAACAATGAGGCAGGATGATGAGGTCATTGTTTATCGTACGAGGTTTGTGGTAAAACGATAAGAAACGAATGATTCATGTTTTAAAATAAAAATTGTGTTCGCTACTTTTAATTTCTTAAGACAGTTCTGAGTTTCGAATATGAGATAAGATACTACTCTAAGCAAGGTAGGTAATGCTATGTATATACAGGAGTTTTCAGGGTTTCTCTTAATTTTGGGAGATTTGCTTGTCTCTTTCTTGCGGGAAATGTACGTTATATGTTGGGAATTGAACCCTATAGCATCCTTTTTGGACAGTCACCATAGAAATTAATGAATAGGAATTGTCCAAAAAGAGTGCTAAAGAGTCAAATTTGGCTCCCTGAAGCGCACCTACGACTCCGATCCTACTCGAACTCCAGAGTCGACCGGCCCCCTAATTACCATCAAATAATGTTTATTTCTCGTTAGAAAGAGTCAAGAAAGTGTCCCCAAAGTATGAGAACCCCTGAGAAAACCTATAATACGTAGGAATAAAACCAGATCGACCAGAATACTTTATGCCTTTAACGACGACCGAAGCAGAAGCTATATTTATGCAATATGTGCTGTTCAAATTCAATTTAATATGACGATTGATATCAGCCGGACTAGATTCGTTAACATCGTTACGATGGGCTGTGGTGTTCCAATTCGAACTAAGATAAACGTGTGGCTGCAATAAACAATTCATTGAAACGAGCATCATACTAAGCAATGAATGATGAATGTATCAATTTAGTTGATGCAATTTAGTTGATGAAATAGTTTACACTTGGCATCTTCGATCGATTAACACTAGGTAAATAATAAGTATTCAAAACGTATCTAAATTGTTGTTCCGATTTGAACTGCTCCTTAAGGTTATTGATCAGAACTTGACAGGAAAACCAATTTGCAGTATGATTTAAACTTGATTATAGACCCGTTAACATAACAGAAAACTATTGGAAAAATGTGTTAATAATTTATATAATGTGGAGGATATTTAGGTTTGTTCAGCACTATAGAAGCGGTGATGTTGAAATCAATTTTCAGAAGAAAATAATCTCTTTACAAATCGACACTGCTCAATAGCATACTTTACAGTAGATAAACAAAACCGTTTATGCAAGCATTGCAACAAGATCCAATTAGAAACATTCCAAAATCTCATGGAAATGTTTATTGTAGTAGTAGCTTTAAGCGGTCTATTAAAATTAGACATAGTGCGATACTGTACCGAAAATTTTAAACATGCTTTGTCGCAAAAGCACCGAAGAAAGCAAAACAATGCGTGTTTGCTGACGCATCCGCTAAATACTCTACACCGCACCTCGGGGAAGCTTGCACATTATCACGCCTCACACCGGCATGTGTGTTTGCTGTCGTCTCGTACACCTGTTTCGGAGAAAGGCGCGGTTTAATGGTTTCGCACACACTTCAACGCTACACCGCACAAACAACGCCATCAAATCAGATTTATTGCAATTTTCATCGCCACGTGATGAGAAATAATGCACAACACACCACTTTTTCTCCCAGATATTGATCTTCACAGCACAAACAAACCGAAAACCCACCCACCCAAAATGCATCTCGCACGGGAGGCTAAAGGAAAGACCTCATTCTCCGGGAGAGGAGAGTGGAAAATCGTTAAACTTTCCATCGTCAGCAAAGTTGTTTTTCCCCGCTTGTTTTGGCAGCCTTTCTCTCTCACACGATCCTCAGGCTGCACCGCCCAACCATACGCTGATGGCTTAAAGCAGGTTCGACCGAGCAGCGCCATTTCCACCACACCCGTCGAAGTCCGTGTCATAAAATCCATCGCACACAGGCCGGGCCACAGCCACAGAAAGCAAGTGCGAACAGAGCGCACCCGGGCCCCTCATGAATATTATTACACAAATTAAGGCTTTTTATTTCGAGATTTTTACGCTGCACCATTAACGGTCTGCGGCAAACCGTTCACAGATGTACACTGTAAATGGGGTGGGGGGGAGGTAAATGGTATGCTCCTCCTTTGAAGCAAAACGAGCGCATCGAGCATTGCGTTAAGCGTCTTTAAACATGTGTAACCACCGTCGCCAACCACCCACCCACCCCCTACGCTTGAGGGTTTGACATTTCGAGTAATTGTGGTGAATGTCAACTAGCGTGTTTTGGCATGACAATGCTTCAGTGACAATTTTATAAACTTTCCACGTTAAAAGGAGCGTAACACAGCGTGTGGGTGTGTAGGAATGGCGGGCAGAATGGGCGAAAAGGGTTTATCGTCCTCATATCACCGTACCGTTGTGGGGGGTTGGCCGGTGTTTTGTAGCATTAAAGCGGACAAACATCGACGCTGACTTAAAGCGAAGCAGCATATTATAATTGTGCAACTACTGACTGGATAAAAAATGGACAAATTTAAATGAAACGTATTCGTGTATTTTAAATTGGATAAGTAAAATATGACACAATTTTGTTAAAATGTTCGATAAGAGGTTTAAAGAGGACAAAAATAATGAAAACCAAACAGTTTAAAATTTATAGTACAACAACCAATCATGTAAATGTACAGATAAAACTATAGAGCTACAATTTAAAAATAAAGGTTTAAAAGATGAATAAAAAACGAAAGCTTAATCCACGGAAAAACAGCATGACCTTTCCCGTTTATATTGCTTTTCTTGCAAACGCTCAACAATCCTAATCCGCTCGCAGCAGCTCGTAGAGTATCCCGTAGAAACGTTCTCCATCAGCTAAAGGTTATCATACAAACAACAACGGATAATCCCGCGCGCACTGTTTATTTTCTTCGCTGCAAACCCTTTGCAACACCTAAAATATGCTACCAACGCTCAACCCATCTGTGTTTCCATGCTTGCTTTTCCGCAAAGGATAAATTCAAATTAGTCAACCAGCATTCCGCGCGCGCAGCAACTACCTGCCAAATCCGGCGGCCGCTGTCGTCGTTAAGCGACAGCTTGAAATGTTAATTAGTTTGCATCTCTCAACCCTTTCGCCCCGCTATTAAAAGCCAGGAGGGGACAGTAAGCACGCGACCACTTATTCTTTTCTTTTCGCCGCGGTATTGGAACGGGATGTTACCTCTCAGGTTAAAGGTAAGCCCCGAGACTATATTGATCAAACCGTTCGCCCCCCCGCAAACGGGCACGTTAAGCGCCAAGGACCCTGCCCTGTCAAGGGCGTTCGAGCGCGTAAAAATTGTCCAAATACCACTAATAGATTTCATTAAAAACTTACCCCAGCTTCGACCGCACACACGCCGGTGCCGTGCCATGGTAACGAACGCAGAAATGCTTCGTGGAACAGCACCGCGGTGGTCCTGCCGCCACCGCGTCCACAGCGACGTCTTCCATTCGCTGCTAATGAAGCAATCATAGAGCTTGACATCGCCTGCTGGAGAGAGGACCGCGAGGAAAGCGAGTTGTAAACGGTGTGCGAAAGCGCCTTCTGAACGCTTTACAATCTACCCCACTTACCCATTATGTGCCTTTGTGCCTGGTCCACGCGATGACATTCCTTTCTTATTGAGTTTCTTTTCCCGTTGCCCCTTCCTTTTGCGTTTGACATGAAAAGGATGAATCGTGCTGCTCTCTCTCTCCCCCACTGGGGCAAGTTTGCGTGACAGAGCTGCAAAACAGAAGGCATAAATTGAGCACGATCAGAACCTCGTTCGTATGACATGAGCTTTTCATTATTTTAGTTTTGGGGTAGGTAAAAACGGAAACCATTTGCTGGTTGGACAGGATTAAAAATTAATCACAAATCGAAAAACTTCTTCCCCCAGACCAAGCATATGCGAAAGGGCGGCAAACTTTTCCTATAATTAAAACAGCCCAAACTAATCAAAGAAAATGTAGCCTACATCAGGTGGAGCTGGAATGGCACACCGGGCCGCGTGCAAACAGCAGCTTGATTGTTTGTTAGTTTTGATTTAATTATCGAAACGAGCGGGTCAAACAATTCAATCGTGCGCGTGCAACACACGCACACACAAAACATGCAGCAAACGGGACAAAAAAAAATCAACTTTACCACACAAAAGTTTACTGCTAATTGGTATGGATATTTCGTTGGCCATTTCATAATTCAATTAATACGCATCGGTATGATAGGCGACGGCAATAATAAAAAAAACACTCCCACACTATTCCCCATAAACCAATCAATCGGTTCGTCCGAGTATTACAGGCACGTACTGTCCGCATTACTAGTGCTGCACCCCGACCGCAGAATAACCCCTGGAAGCTGGAGCAGTTTTTATTTTTCTCTCGAAAGGACATTTTTCGACCCCTTCCCTCCTGTATCCCATTTGCACTTGTCAAACAAACAAAAAAATACAGCCGTGGCCCTAGGCCGTGGTAATTCATTTAGCGGCGCAGTACAAATAAAGTGGAATTTAATTAAACACAATTAACTCCGCAAGCACGCACGCACGCATTAAAACGCTTCCACACCTGAGCAGCCTCCCGCAGCAATTTCCCGTTCCCTCACCAACAACAATAACAACAGCGTAAAAAGGGACAAACACCGTCACACGCAACCATATCTTTCTATATGCGCGACATTAGGTGTCGAGACTGAGGTGCGCCTCTGTCTCTTTTTTTTTTCGACGGGACGATTAAATCGTCCCACCTAATGCCGACTCATTACCCGGCGGTCCTTTACGAGAGTGGTGAGGTGATAATGCAATTTTCTCGGTACTGCTTGATGGTACTTCACTTTCGCACGCGCCACACACTTGGGGAAGATTTGCAAGCGTTCACACGGCGGCCACACTCGTCGTCTTGCTGGTGCGGTGGTGGTAGGATGGGAAATTCGTTTGCCGTCTCACCGTAATGAGTTCAGAGGGTATGCCAGCCAGCAGGGCAGAAGATGCTTTTAGGCGTTTGTAACTGCAATAAAGCACATTAATTATTACAAAAAAAACAAATCAACAGCAACTGGAAGAGCTTTACAGGATTTTTCTGGGGTTCTGATAGCTGTGGGACACTTCCTTGACTCTTTCTTATTGGAAGTGCATTTCATATGTTGGAAATTGGACTCTGGCACCCCTTTTGAACAGGCTCCTTCAAAATTCCTATCGGATTTGACAAACAAGTGTGCTATAGAGTCTAATTCCCATTACATTAAGTTCATTTCACATAAGAAACAGTCAATAAAATCTCCCTCAGCTATGAGAACTCTTGTAAAACCCTGTAGGGACGTCACGTGTGTATAAAATGCCTCTTTTTCAGGAGGAACGGTCCGAAAAGGCCGTATTGCTTAAATAAAATGCCTCTTACTGAGAAAAAAAACCTTTTTTAGTAAATATTAAATTTAAACATCGTTCCGAACGAAACAATCAGGTATTTGTTGTCCTGACGTCATCGGGCCATCGGTCCGCTCGAACAGTCCGCTTTCCCAATCGGACTGCTCCCACTGGGAAATCACTGTCAAAAAAAGAAGAAAAAAAAAACAATTGCAATGAGCCGACAATTGTGCTGACAGTCATAATTGACTCTTCCACGAACTCATTAACGGCCGGCCAGAAGTACTCCGGTCAACTTTCTCGTGCCTTCCAAAATCAATTTGCAGAAATATTCGTCACACACTTTCGAGGCGAGTCGAAAAACAAGAACAATTTTCTGCACACAGCCCACATAGCGCAGGAGAGAGAGAGTGTGCAGTCAACTGTGATGGGACGAACTTTTATGCAAATACGATTAAATTATTTCTACAAAAAAAACACACACACATACAAACAAACAAACATCCCGCGCACTGAGCTGCCCATCAAAGCCGCTTGTATAACGTCCGTGTCCGTGAATGGGAACAGACAACCGTGTGTAACACGGCGAACAAATACGCACAAATAAGCAACGACGGAAAAACACTCCCGACTTTGCCACCTCATCGCCAGCCCAAAAAGCTGATGGCGGTGGGCGTAAAAAATATGCCAAAGAGAACAATAAATTTAACAGCACGCCAAAATGCCGTCTCCGCAGCATCATTTGCCGCCGGACGATCGTTCTACTGCATAGCGCTATGCTACGCTATGCGCCTTCAATATTCGTCATTTTAAGGCCCAATGCGGCGTCCGAAGGAAAAGCACACACACACACAATCATCCACACTCGACTGCCATCGCGAAACAAAGTGTGTGTGTGTGTGTGTGTGTGTGTGTGTGTGTGTGTGCGTGGGAGGGAGGAGGATATTATTTTACGCACCACCTCGTAGGTACCGGCTTCAAATAAATTAAGAGATTTTCCTTGGTTCGCTTCCGCGTGCGCGGGCCATCTAAAACGAGAAGGAGAGATTTGGAAAATAAAAAGTATGAGTCGTAAAAGAAAAGCGCACAACAAAAAAGAAGCGAAAGCTACGACACTTTGCAGGACACAGCAGATAGGCCGAAGCCACCAGCGCCATCGCCAAACCAAAAAGGACAATAAACTTGTGCAGCATAAATTAGCGTACCGGCCGGGGGTGAGGCAAGTACCGACCGTGCCATCCCGAGCCAGTTTGAAGCAAAGTGATGGGGTGTCGGCCACGGTCGTTGTTACGGTTTGCTTTATGATGTCACCTTCAGGTGGTTCCTTCCTTTATCAAGTGCGGTCTCACTCGCTCACTCCTGCGCATTTGAGCATCGCGCCAGGGGCTCCTCCCCGCGCCAGTGCGTTGCTGCGTTACTGTTAATTGGAAATTTTATTTATCGGTCTCAGAGAGCTGCGTATAAATTACTAATCCTGCTGACTTTTGCTCCCGCCCGCCAGCAGGAGAATGGAGTGGCCGGGGTAGGGACAGATTCCCACCAACCAAAGAAGTTCCGGCTGCGTTGCGTTTGCCTATGTCATCGAAAGTTTCCAATTAAAAGGAACAGGTTATGGTGGCACCAGTGTACCCAAACTTTTCCTCCCCCCTCTTCCTTTCTCTCTCTCTTTGAACCGTGTTTTTGAAATTGGGAAAATGTATGCAAAGCTTCTGGTTCTCCACTTCGATGTACAGTCGATTTTGGGGATTAGGGCCCGATGTTGATGTTCCTCGTAAGTTTTGTGTGTGTGTTTGTGCACGAAGAAACATAAATTGTTACGTGCCGCTCTTTGTGTGCAAAGTTAAAACACTTTTCACACACAAAAGCCACCCTCCCCACCCAAGCCCGGGACGCTTTATCGTGCGGCGGCAGCGGCACCGAAAGCTTATTCGGCATTATGGCGTATCTAAAACAATATACAATTGCCCCCCGTGCTAACCTGGAACGAATCCTGTATTAAGCTGCCCCCCCCCCCCCCCACTCCGCCTCCTGGCTTGCCGTTTAATGAATAATTTAACAAGAAAATTAACAATAAAGAACCACTCGCGCGAGACAAGGAGCTGCCTGGTCGCCAAAACCACAGCATAAAACTCTTGTCACCACGCCGTCTTGCAGCGCCTATAGCAGGTGGTGGCCGTCGTCGTCTGCGGGGGGGGCAAATCTTCGTTGCAAAAACTTTACAATTTTAAGTGAGAAAATAAAATTTTGGCCCTGCCAGTCTGCTTTGGAATTGAATTGCAGAGCTTTGCATAATTGTCCCGTGTCCGGTTGGCTGTTTTTTTTTTTTACCCTCATCCAGTCCCTCTCTTCCCCACTCTGTGTGTGTGTGTGTGTATGTTTTTAATGCAATATCTGCGTATTGAAAAATACAACAAAAAAGCTTCCGGGAACTGACATTCTGCTGCTCTTCCGCCTGGATGGGCAAGTAGTGTGTGGGCAAAGCTAAAAGTATCTTGATGGGATTTTCATTCCGGCATTAGGTTGGGGAATAACCTCCCCCACCCTATCCCTATCATTCCCTATCACAACACCACCGCCAGATGAGTTAGTTGGTAAACGGGTTTCTTTTCTTTTTTTTAATTTGCGCTTTTCCATCCACCGAGTACCAGGGAACAATTCTAAAAGTCGGCTCCAAGCTGAACTGGGTCAGATCTTACGGAAGACAAACTTTCAATCTTTCTTAAGTTGACTTCCGAGAGAGAGAGCCGTGGCCGGGTTTCATGTTTTTTTTTATCTTTCTTCTTTACTCATCAACTCCAACACGAACGGGTGGGGTGCGGTGGCCGTCTTGTATCGGCGCGTTGTTTCGCGCCTCAGATTTTTCCCCCTTCTTTTCCATCGTCATTCTTTAGGAGATTTTCTTCCTTTTCCATGCCAAGTTCTTGTGAGTCGGCAGGGGCCATTATCCGGAAGTTTAGTGTCGACTGCAAAAAAAGAAGGAAGAAGTGCATCGCACCGCGGGAGAGAGCACCAAACCGATGACACCCCCGAAGGCTCACCCCCTACCTTTTGCTCAGCTCAGCGTCAAAGTTTTAATCACGATGGCTTTTGGCCCGGGGGTTTTGTGATGCCCGGCCCGTGCCCCTGTTATTAATGTGACCGCGTGCGCACTCTGCTGGCACTGCTGCCACTGGAATTTGTCAGTATCGCTCACTAAAAAAATAGTTAGCGGCCCTCTTAGCCTGGGCTCGGCTTCTAAGCGAGGGCCCAACTCAAGTTGTCCATCGTGAGCTTGTGCAAAACGTGCAGAAAAGTTCTCGGGCAGCGAGTTCTTTCTTTTTTTTTTGCACAATCTTGGTACGATAAATTTCCGAGTTTCCCACCACCGCACTCTCCCGCACAGAGATATCACGAAAAGTACCGGGTGCTAAGGAAATAAATAGTTTTACATAATCTTATTCTTCCCGTTAACGAGCGGTGCGGACTGCTCGGCGGGCACTGAGTGAGGGGGGACTGGTGCTGCTCGGCGCTGGCTGGAGATTTGCCAGATTTTAGTGCCAGAATACTTCACCGGACGGGCAGCTCCAAGAACAGGAAACACTATTCAAATTAAGAGTCGGTACCGAGCGAAAGGCACCAAGCGAAAGGAGACGATTGAGCCCGGCAAACATCTTGATATCCATTAACGGGGTGGTGGTTGGGGGGGGGGGGGGTATTTCCGCCATTTTAAAATTGTATAAATTTGTCCACCTACGAGCCAGCAAGCATTTCGGGCCTGTTTTGCCAACATCCGTCATCCGCCGCCAAACAGTTGACAGGCCGGAACTCAGTGCACATCCTGTTTCTAATCGCGGGGAGTAGTCCTTCCATCACCGAGCAACCTTCCGAGGACAAACTTGTACTGGAAATCATCTGCGCCAGCCTTTAATTCATTCCCTGCAAATAGAATGTAGATTAAATTGAACCTGTCAGAAAGTGATGCTACTGGTGCTCGTCCCCTACACACCCAGTCGGGCTGCCGTTCGTTATCTGTTGCGGTTTTGCCGAAGGAAACTCCCAAAAACTATCCACAAAACCTAACCCCAAGCAGAAAACAGCAAATCATCAACCGAACAGACACACACACACTAGTGTTGTGCTCTCCGGAGCGCACCCACGACTCCGATCCGACTCCGACTATTATTAGTCAGATTCCGACTACAGCAAAATGGAACCACTAGATCCGACCGGAGTCGGAGTCGCCCGGAGTTGGCTGGAGCCGCCCGGAGTCGTCCGGAGTCGTTCGGAGTCGTTCGGATTCGGAGCCGTCCGTAGTAGTCCAGAGTCGCCCGGAGTCGTCCAGAGTCATCCGGAGTCGTTTGGAGTCGTTCGGAGTCGGAGTCACTTCGTATATAGGACTTTGTTTCGAAGGCCGACTCTGGACGAAAACTACACTCTGGCCGACTCCGAACGACTCGGAACGACTCAGAAAGACTCCGGATGACTCTGGACGCTTCCGGGCGACTCTGGACTACTACGGACGGCTCCAAATCCGAACGACTACGAACGACTCAGGACGACTCCGGACAACTCCTAACGACTCCGGACAACTCCTAACGACTCCGGACAACTCCTAACGACTCCGGACAACTCCTAACGACTCCGGACAACTACGAACGACTCCACGCGATTCCGGGCGATTCCGGACGATTACGGACGATTCCGAACGACTACGGATAATTCAGAGCGGACCTACCTTCCGGGGTAGATTCCGAATTTATCGGGGTCGGATCGGAGTCGACTCCGGATTTTTGCTAACTTTACCCATCACTAACACACACATATACACGTGATGATAAACTTCAAAAGCCAACTTCCAGACACTACAAACTCGAGCCGCGTGTGACGTGGGAAGGTCAATGTGGCTGATCAGCTTAGCAGGCGGGGAGGACCAAATCCGTACAAAACGTGCCGAAAACACTCGGCGGGGACACATAGTTTTGCAATTATGCACTGTGTTCGTTGTTTGGCCGCTGGTGGCTAACAATTTCCACTCAGAAAAGTAGAAACTGTTTGCCACCAGCAACAGTAGTGGTGCAACAGCGCAACTTCGAGGCAAGCGCCAGCTGCAATAGTTTTTTTTTGTGTTGTGTCCCCATCCAAACACACATGGGTGTGCGACCCCTACTTTCTAAACCTATCCAAAAAAAGCGACCGTTTTCCAACTGTTTCCTGTGTCCGTGTGTGTGTTTTGCAGCGCAGCAAAGCGACTGCCGGATTAGTTTATATTTACGACATACTCACGGGGATTGGTGTCCACTCGAGCGGGACAGGATAAAAAAAGGAGTACTTGGTGCACTCCTGTGCACACGTGTTACACTGGCTAGCTGGCTGGTTGGCTGGCGAGAATGGACACAATTTTTCATCGTCCTGCACTACTGTGCACTTCCGGCAGTGGGAGAAGTTTGTCCCTTTTATACCAGCCCAGGTACGTTGTTTTGCAGCTAACCTCTTCCCCGCCACTAACCCGGACCAAACACGGTACCCCCTAGGGCATAGTGAAAAGTGCACCACTCATCGTGTTTTGCTTCAAAGCTGACCGAGCTTTTCCATTACGGATGGATTTTCCACGAACCCGCGCGCGCGCCCTTAATTAACGACTATCATAAGCCAATGTCATGCCGGTCCACTCCCGGTGGGGCCAGATGGTGGCAAGTGCTGCTGCTGCTGTTGATCGTTGCTTGCTGTCAAAACAAACGATCAGCAGAGAAATTAGTTTGCCTGCGATGTAATGCCCCCGTTTGACTATTTTGCTATTTAATCCTTATTTTACACTTTCTTTGCTTACCAGGTGAAGAAGAAAAAGAGGCAGTTAAAAATTACTTTTTGTAGAGGTATTTGATGCAAACACTTCGCTAAGCTGGACACGCTGCGGACTTACTGTGCCTGCTTCAACTGCTCTCCTCCTGTCAGTGGTTACTACTTTTTCATCGTTTTCTTCAAAACCATATTGCCTTCCCGCTTCCCGTTGCCAGCGTTACCAGGCGCATCCTTTTTCTACCTTCGACGCGTACGCGTGGCAAAAAGTCACTTTCGTAGCAAACCCCAGTTTCCCAACCGGAACCTTTTATGTACTTAAAAACAAACCGAGAAGGGACACGGGAACCAAACAACTAAGCCTTTCGCCTGCCGGACCTGCCGGACCACTACTTCGGGCAGTGTTTCCGTGGTAAAACCACGCGCACCCACCACGCAAATAGGTGATTTGATAATTTTGCCTTTCACCGAAACTGGGAGTGGGGCGCCTCTCCACCAGCAAGCACCGCCATAGTTCCATTATTTCATCTGCTTTCGAGAACCGGAGTGGCCGAGTGGTTTGTGAGAAGAACAAGGAGAAAAAAAAGCAACACTCCTTCAAGCGTACAATTATTGTGGGGAAAATTATTGGCTCCTTAGTATTCATGCACTGTCCTCGGGAGCGGTAGCAAGCGAGAAATTCCTGTGTCTACTACAGCACCGAAGCCAGCGAAACCATTAATCCTCTTACCGTTTTCCAGATGGGGTAGAGGGTACGTGTGGACGTACTGCTGGAAGATGCTGTTTTTTTTTCTGTTCGTTCCCGTGTTACCTGCTACCTGCTTTTCTTAGCCCTTCTTGTTGTCTCTCTCTCTCTTTTCTCTTTTCAAGAAAAACTCTTCAACGGGAAGCACTCCGTGACGGTAATTACGACCACCGAAACGGAACCGAGGCTAAAGTGTCCTCCTGCGTGAAGGTAGTGTACAATTTCGGTTTTGTTCCGCCGGTGTAGCTGGACAGATATTATGGACACACCAAAAGTGTGTAACAACCCTTTCCCTTGTTTGAGATGTTCCTGCCGTGTTGGAGGAGCTTATGAAGACGCCGGGCGAATGTAGTGGTACGGCTTCGCAGCAAAACCACGCGAAAGGGACAGTCGCAGAGAAGAGCAGGG
Source organism: Anopheles arabiensis (assembly GCF_016920715.1). NCBI lineage: Eukaryota > Metazoa > Arthropoda > Insecta > Diptera > Culicidae > Anopheles > Anopheles arabiensis. The sequence continues at coordinate 92,410,176 of NC_053517.1, forward strand.
TAATATAAGTAACATTTCGGCATACTTTTCAACGTCCCCGGAAACTGGTTCTTTTACACGGGGGGGAAAGTGAACGAGTAAGCCCTTAGCTTACTTTGAAGGTAACAGGTACTGCGAAGGGGATTTCCTTCCCTTGTTTCTGTTTTGTGCCAAGTAACAAAGCTCATTCCTTGCCAGTTAATAGCCACAGCAAGGCCACAGGGCGTCATTTTTGTGGTCGGCTTTACACTGCCGGCTTTACCGGTGATTAAATGATATGGACTTATAATGTACTACTCCGTGTTGTATGGATACCCGTTACTGATAATGTTGACATCGGAAACACGCTTACATTAATGCTACGGACACACCTGATACGATATCCTTCATGATCGTTTACAAGGGACTAAGCACGTATGCCTGCCAAAACTCGGATCAAAACACCACGGAAAAACACCGCATCGAAGTTAAGCCTTCCGGGTGGTACGGCCGGAGCTGCTGCTGCTGCAAACACGATCGCCACAAACATTTTGGGGGTTTTATCGCACGGCTCCTCCGTGTTGTGGTGCCTTTATCACACCAACTTAGAGGTTTCATATCACGCTCTAATGTTCTGTGCCGTGCACGTGTTCTGGGAGGCGGAGGGTCAAAGTTGGCGCACTTGCACACATAAATACTGGACCCGTTGGCGTATGGTGCCCTTTTATCGCTCCACCGGTGCAGTATTTACGTGGCGATTGATAAACCGCGCCACCCGGACGGTCGGATTGACGGAGCAGCCCTGCGGGAGGGATCGTAGGTCATGCGCCAAGCAAATGCATCATCCGGCCCGGTACAGCTATGGCCCTGTGGTGGTGGTGTAATAACGATGCTACATCTCCCTTGCACACACATTCTCTGATGACTAATTACGGGTGACATTAATCAATTGGGGGGAAGGCTGTGTGCATTTACAAGTATCCTGGACCCGTGCGGATGATACACTAATCAATAACGATGTAATTTATGCGCACGTAAACAATCGGCGCAATTGTTTTGTGTCATCACAACATACAACAGTACAGGCCGTTTTGTCGCGTTGCAGCATAATATTAGGAGCGTTGAAGCATAATGGCGCAACGCAACGGTTTCTGCGTTTATTGAGTAACTCCAAAGGGAAAGTTTGAATTCAACTACAACCGTATCGCACCGGGCACACTAATCGTCCGTCGGCTGTACGCGGTACGTCTCCATCGCCTCCAAACTGGGCGCAAACCTCTGCAGGTAAAGCTTCCGGTGATGGGTCCAATCCAGGCGCACCTGCCTCCAGTGGACTTTATGGTACGCCAGCAGCTTATTGCGATCGTTCAGCTAAAAACGCGCAACATGTACGACGACATAAGGACAAGGCACAAACATTGAGCGCGCGGCATACTTACAATTTCCTGGGGCAACGGTGCTTCCATGCGCTGGAACGATACCACGACCGGATACGGCGTCATGTTCGATCGCGGCAAGGAACTCTCCAAATTCGGCCGCATGGTAGTGGACGGACGGAACGGTCTGGCAGCGGCACCGTTCATACCGAGCAGCGGACCGCGGGTGGCCGCACGTCCACTCCTACCATCCCGAAACCAGCTCCGAAGCAGATAGTAGAGCGATTGGTTCCGTTCCATCGCCTCGAAGGTGATGTTTCGCCCGAAGAGAGTAAACGCTGCCGGATGGTGCGCGCCGCCCTGCGCTGACTCTATCCCTAACCGTGCCATAAGCGGCTCGAAGTCGGATGGCAGCTGGTGTGCTTTGTGTTTCTTGAGTGGAGGCATGGTTGAAGGTACGATATTGCAAGCTGAACTGAAAACGCAACACTTTGCACAAGCGGCGGTACGATTAAACATGCGCAGCGAGAAATTCGGCGTAAAATGGCGAAGGCTACTCCGTGCCGAACTGAATTGAAAATGTTCGCTTGACACCCGGCGAGTGTTTTTGACGTACAAATCGCTGCATCTCGCTCTTTTTCTCCACCCGGTTATGACGGTGGGTTCAGCGCTGGGATGTTTTGAGTTGCGCAGTTTCCAATTGGAAAAATGATGCATTGAAATCAATTTGATACTAAAGCTTGTTTGAGTTGCATAAATAATGCATATTTTGTGCATTTTCTGTGGTTTTTACTGTTAGAGGAAGGATTAGAGAGGCATTTGACCAAATTAATAACTGATCCGTTTTGCAGAATCTATTATAAACATTGAACCCAGAGGTGTAAATCGGAAATATTTCTGTTAATTTTACACTTGTTCAAAATAACCGTTAGCATGACGTCGTGGATGTAAAAAAAATCATGAAAATCTGTTGATTGTTGCGCTACTATTTGAATTTGAATACATTTTCATATCACATAAAACCATCAGTTTATTCCAACCAATTAGCTTAGTATAAAACTTCATTTTTCCATTTCCCAACTCAAAACAACCTCTTCTTTTTCCACTCAGCTCCCAACATCACCTCACCTACCTGTTCGTAGAAGAGCCGTTTAATATGCAAAATCCACTCCACTGGCGGAGGCCTGACCACCAAAGTACCAACGCAACCGGCCCACTTGACACGGGGAAAATAGAATCATTACCGCAAATTCGATTCGGAAAATACAACCCTTCGCTTATTTTCTTTTCAATTCCATTGTCAGCATGTCATTAGCAGGTTTGCTACTGCGACTACTGCTACTACTTCTCCTACTGTCCGCTACTGCCAATCGGACGCCCCAGAGGGAGGTCCCAACAAACCGAACGCAAAAAGGTATTCCCCGGTGGGGAGAGTGCCCTTTGGCGAGGCGCCAGGTATATAGGCGCTGGAAGACAAATCGCGTCCAAAATCACTGCTGAACGGGGTATCGCCATTTGGGGACCGGCTCAGGGGAAACTAGAAAGCAACCGTATGTATGAAAACTTGCCAGCAATAAATCAATATAAACGAGCCATTTTTCACTCCCCAAGCATGCTACCTTTTCTCTTCTGCCACCCTTTCCGACAAAATCCGTCAACATTGCCGGGTTTTGGGTGTTCCAGAAGTCAGCGCACGCGGTCGCGTAGCGTTTGGGCTGGAGCTGTTTTTTCCACTTCCAAAGGAACTACTCAGGAGTTTGTAGACGACGCGTGCGTGCGTGTGTGTGTAAAAGTGGGTTGGTTTATTGTTAGGCAAAAAACCCCTATCCCATTCCCCAGTGAGATTCACCGGTCTAGGTGTCTAGGTCAGTTGGTCGATTTTACTACACTAACAACCCGTCGGAATGTGAATGGAAGTAGTTGCACCGTTTACCCGCCAGATGGCAGAACGTTGTGGTGTGTTGCAGATGAAATCCCGAGCTCGTACCCGTAATGCGCAAGCGCAACGAAAAACGTGTTCATCTTCCACTTCCATCGTTCCACTCGTAATGAACTGGCGGTACACGAGCTCACGATGGTACGTTCGTGACTTTCCGACCTTCCCCTGCCGTTTATGCACGAGGACTATTGCATGCTCAATTCCCAAATACGAAACTCAACTATCCCAATTCAGTGTTTTGCCGCGCTTATGTGAAGAAACACCAGAAGCGCACACACAACAAGGACCGATTCACGCGTGTTGCTTCACCGTTGGAAACGCACGTACGCAGAGCAAGATCAAAGCGGGTCTGACTCAACCAACTGACGGTGCTGTTTCCCTGGTAACCTGGTCGCGAACCATGCTCCGGAAACGCAATACCAGCAGGGTTCTCCGCGTTTTTCCAAGTACTGCTCTCTGAAGAGCTTTTCGCGCTAAGATACGAACGCAAACGAGAATAAAGCTTCCTGGTACGCCAACTACGGTACTACCGAACTACTATTGAGAATATATCTCGTTGGCATGTTGTTAGTGCCTTTTTTGTTGTTATTCCTGTTCAGTATTAAGGTTTTGCAATTTTAGATCATAGAGTATGGTTTTGCTCGACTATATTGCACACACTTGACGAGGTGTGTTGGCATGTCGCTTGAACGTGTTGGCGTGTTACGCTACGAGCGAACGGAAGAGTCACTTGGCAGCATGGTAAAAGGCTCTTGATAAAACACGTCCGCTCGGAGCAACACGTGAGCTGGCGAGGTGTTGTAGCTGCAGTAAAAATGGGCAAAGTGTTCTCGGAACAGAGTACAGCCGACACTGTCGGTAGGGTATGGAAGCTTGAACATCAATGTTTTGAGGAATTGGGAAAGATGACAAGAACGTTCCTGTGAAAAACTTCCGTAAATGGGAGCAAGCATGAATAGATTGTTAGACAAAAATCGGTAGTACTTTGGTAGTTTGGAAATCGTACCGAAAAGTGCCTGCAAGTAACATGCTTTGACAAGAGGACTCTCAGCTCTGTTTGACGCACAAACAAACTGTGTAACTTTCAAGGTCAGTTGCCGGAGGCAGCGTAAAACCAAAAGCCGAATCGTGATTAATGACATTTCGTAAAAGAAAGGGATGGCGTAAACCCCCCCCCCCCAACAGGCAGCGTTTAATATTACCTTCATTTTTGGGAGGGCCTTCCGATCCTTCTTTGCTGTTAATCCTGCTATTGATTGATGAATCAAGGGACTGATAATAGAATACATCAACAGTATTGTTTGTTCCACTGGAGTTTGAAGACAACAAAGAACAGCTTAAGAACCATTTCTTTGTTTGCTACATAAGTTAATGGAATTAAATTTGCTGATTTGATCATAGAATTCACTAAAAAGTTCGTCTCAATTTGTTGCGCTTCGTTCTACCACTTTCACTCATGCTTCGAAGGGACTGATTTCTGGTTTGGCAAAGGTTTTAAGCTCCAGAAGCAGTCGCGGAGTGCGATGAGTAGAGAACCTAAGCGGTCACTCGAATGAAGGCCTGATTGAAGCGTCGAGCAGGTGGTTCTTTCAAAGATTCTCTACCAGCGAAGTGGTCGGGGTTCCTTTTTTTTGAGTTTCTGGAGACCAAGGGGCTCCATGCGTAGTACAAACTATAAAGCAAATTTCCTGAGCCAATATAGATTTGAGACCTATACAAGTATTGTCTTAGATTCAGGATCAGTTTAGGAAGCGAATGAAAATTCCTTGTAATTACAAGACATACCTCTGTAGCTGGCATCATGTGTAAAACTTGTGTGAAGAACATGGTTCTAGAACTGAATATGTTTTGAAATGAAACTTACAATCTGATCTAAATTCCTTGAAGAAGAAGATGTTCCAATCTCAACACCAGCGATGAAAAGTTACCACAACTGACATAAAACTGATTTTTGTATTTAATAAAGTTAAACCCTTCTTCTTCTTCTTCTTCTTCTTTTTGGCTCAACAACCGTTGTCGTTTAAGACCTGCCTGTACCACTTTTGGGGTTGGCTTTCAGTGACTTACGGATTACCCATAACAGGATAGTCAGTCCTACGTATGGCGGCACGGTCTATTTGAGTCTTGAACCCATGACGGGCATGTTGTTAAGTCGTACAAGTTGACGACTGTACCACAAGACCAGCTCAAACCCTTCTTTATACATATTATACCTTACCCTTCGTTAGAACGATATACAAATCCTCTCCGTACCTATGCTCATCTACCTGTATAAAAGTATCTCAAAACTACTGTATTGTTTCATTCGTTCTATCTTCATTGACACAACACTAGAAAACTGAACCAAACTACCAATTCCGATCAGAATGGTGACAGCAGTACCAGATGAGTCTTGTCGCCTCCACAAAGAGAGTGAAATAAACCAAGGCCCAGTCCCAGTTCCGTCCGGATGCGCAACGGCAAGCAAAGCAAAGCCTTCGCTAGCTGTGTGACCGCCTGGACCCTGGCACACTCCCTCCACTCTCAAATGCAAACCATTTCCGTATTAGTTCCGCCTCATAAAATACACCAGTTCATTCATTTCGACAAGTTCCTTTTTGTGTTATTTTATTTTTCTTTTCCCGCCCTGCACCCTGAGCACTTTGTGTGTGTGTGTTCGATTTTCTCCCCGAGGCTGGCAGGAGCTTTGCCGCTCTCGTGCGCACGGGTGGGAAAGAAAATATTGAACATTCTCACGTTGGTGGAAAATGGGATTAACAAGCGGCAGAGCGGGCTTTATTATTCTGGGTTGTGGAGTTGTGCGAGCAAAAAAAAAAAAAAAAAAAACACTGAAACGCTGTTCAAAACACGCGTCATATCGTGTCACGAACATTAAATGGTGATGTTTAACAATGACACTGCTTGCTTTTGTGGTTTGCTTCTTTATGTATTGCGATGTTAGTGTGGTTTATTGTCACATGACAGCGTTATTAAGAGGAAATAAGTTGCGTGAATAATATTGAAAGAATGAACAATTTAAAACTTTATGAAGCACTTTTTTTGGATGAAATATGCGGAAATGGCACATTACAAAAATGTCTTTATTTATTATTATCGTTTTTTTATTGGTAAAACGTTTCTTTCGAAGATCACAATGTTGCTCGCTGCTATCTATTCGACCAAAGTTATTAGCATTTTAATATAAAAGTTCATCAGTTTCTCCGAATTTATCAGCAACAAACCGTCAAAAATAGGTCACATGCAAAAACATGATCCTGGTACGAACCTGTATGTAAACTCGTTCTCATTCCATGTTAATGGCTTCCTTTCCAAAAAATATCCTTCACATGGTTCCATTGTTTTAAACAATATAAAATGTCAGATTCAAATCCCCAGGACGGCTGCAAAACGCGTCTTTTAAGGATAATAAATTAACATGACCACGTAAGTTCACCAGAATCCGCTCCATTTGTTTGGTTTCGGTTTTGAAATTCAAAGTTTGCTACTCCAAGAATTCCATCCCACTGCACTCTCCCGCTTTGCTCAGCCTCACCGACCTCCAGTGGCTTGCTCCCCGGTGGTGGATGATTTTGTAATCTTTTCACAATTCATCTGTAACCTTCGCCACACCTATATCTCCGTCCATCCATCCATCGCACAGCATGGATCCCTTAGTCAAACGGCATCTATCGTACCGTTCCCGTGTCTTTCCGAATGGCAAATTCATTGTAAAGCATCCACTCCACCGTAAATGGGGAAGGAACTAACCGGGAAACACGCTGGCTAATTGTTATTCTGCAGTGCACACGTTTACGGACCGAGCAGAAGCCGGACCAAACGCCGGTCCCGAACCGAGCGCTAAAACACACTCCCAAAACCTGGAACACGTTGCACCGGGACGTCACATTTGAATACAGAAACCGTACCCTTGGATGGGGTTTACCTTCGCCTAAACCCAACCCAATGGTTGATTTGCCCGAATGCGCAACGTGCCCCCCAGTCTAGGTTAATGTACAGCGTCGTTCCACATGGAACTGGATATCATCGAGGTGGGAAGGGACTGAACCGACAGGACGACACACATACCCACCCGCAGGTTGACGTAGGACGATAGGAAGATAAATGAAAAAATCATAAGCCATCCTATACCACGCTATTTTGCTCTCAAACCGGGCACGGGATGATGAATATGAATGATGTCCTCCAGGATGGATTGGGTCAGCATGATCCGACGGTAGCGTCATCATCGTCATAGCGAAACACCATTCATCCATTTTAAACGTTTCTTTATTTGTTTGTTTGCAGTTTGTTTGTGTGAGTGTGTGTATGCTTTTTACTATCCGTTTTTCACCTTCTCTATCTAACTCCTTAGCTTGTCAAACAAATGGATATTAAAAGCAATCGATTTCTCTTCCGTTAAGCTTTTACGCTATGATCCTTCCGTTTTTCTCTGTTTTTTTTTGTGTTTCTTTTAAATTTTGTTCTTGTATCGCATTTGTATTCATTCTTTTCGTTTTCTTGTTTTCCTCCATGAGATATGTTGAGTGCGTTTTCTGTTGTATCTGTTATGTTTCACTTTTTTCCCTTTTTCAGTAGAGTTGTTTATCTTTTTCCTTGTCTTGTTCTCCTCTAAAATGGATTTTGTTTCCATTTGCGTTTTCCTGTTTACTTCGTGTGTTTAAGTATTCACCTCAAGCATTGACCCTTGCTAGACAAAACCGAGTACGCGATCAATTTATTTAGCGTCTTTCTACTCTCAACCTACTTTGCACACACTTTAAGCAAGATAAATTAATTATGTTCATATTTTGTTCACATTTTTTATTAACCTTTTTCTCTTTCCTTCTTTTCTTTATTTTCTTCTTGTGTTTTGATGTTTATACATTCTTTCTACCACGTTTGTTTTCTATTACTACGACTACTTTCCTTCTATTAAATCCCATTACTCATCTGCTACCTACAATTGTTTCGCCTTTGCATCATACATTTATCATTTCATACACATTTTTAGTAAGATGCACGAGCAAAACAAAATACAAAAAAAATTATTATTTGTAACAATAAAATAAAAAAAACACACAAATTTTCAAACTAGTAGTTAATAGCAGGCAGAAAATTGCATTTGTTATCCTTTTTTCAATCGTTTTCTAAGATTTACATTAAAGGATACGCTGGTGCTGGAGCAAAGCAAAAGATACAAAAATGGGAAGTATGGAAAAGGGCAATTATTGTTGTTCCAGTTTATCTATTAAATGCCACCCAAACAAAAAAAAAAACGTACCACAAGTGATACCCATAAGTGACGCATGCTGTACAACACTTGCTCTCTGCATCGAAAACTGCTCGAGTCGAATAAATAAATCGCGCACTTGAGAGCGGGGAACTATTATACTAAGCGGAACTAGTGATTTTTTTTGCTGGCCTCAAGTGTACTGTACAGATTCCTACCACTTCCTATTCCTGCTTCTAAGAAACGCTCTTATACAACGCTTTTTGCCACATTCCAGCACACGCACGCAATCTTACACACTTACACATACATACACGGTCCTAGCGAAAAAGGGGCGGGAAGAAGTTGGCACGGGGTTACAGTTTCGGGCGGCATAGGGGTTTACAGGGTCGGCATCCTAAGGCCGGCCTAAGTACCGTGTGGTTGGGTGGGAGTCATCGGTTTTCGCTACACAACGCCGCCGCTGCCGCCTCACGTTCGTGTCATCATGCCATTAATCATGATGTTGGCGAGCGCATTTCGACGCTTACGCCAGGTGCCCATGCCCTGCGAATGGTACTGCAGCTGGGCGTACCACTGTTTGGTCTTCGTACCGTCCTCAGCCTGCAGCAAAATAGAAAGAGAGAGAGGGGAAAAAAGGAATGTAGTATTCCAAACACACGCTGTGACACGCTATTGATTGATGCCGGAAGCAGGGCCGCACGTCGTGCACTCTTACATACCTTAAATATGAAGGACTCCTTCGAGAGGATCTCCTGCACCTCGAAATAGTCCTCCCAGTCGTGCTCGGAGCAGACGATGCACCGGTCGAGAAAGAGCGGCTCGCGTAACAGCGTGTACCGGCCACCCTTTTCGCGCACCAGCAGCAGCGACGCCTCGCGGATGCCCGTGTGGCGGGGAAAGCTGAGCGTTTCCGACAGGGCCCGGTCCGCCTTGTAGCTGGCCGTGGGCTGTGAGTGAAGCAAAGGAAGGAAGGAATAAGGCAAAAATATAGGTTGAGTAAACCACCGATGGTGAAGTGCAGTTCTTTTTGCGGCATTTTTTCTTCTAAATGATTTGTGGCAAAAGTCCCCTTTTCAGGGACACTTGCTGAAGTGTGGAATGAAAATTTAAGATTCCGGGAAAGCTGCGAGTGAGGCTTTGGGACGACGCCACTTGACATTTGTTTGTGGTCCCTTTTGCATACAGTCGAAAGGATGTAAATCTTCATTAAGAGCAAGTAAGATGCTTGAGCACATCGCTAGACACTACGTTTCAGTTTGAGTTGTCATAATTACTCATTTAAATACACATTTTGAGCTTTTGTGCTTATAAGAGCGGTTTGAGTTCCGAGAAAAGCCTCAATAATGTGAGCCAATGTGCTGAGATGCATGACATAAATTTCTACAAGGGAATTATAAGCTTAAAATACTTTAAATTTAAAGAAATATAATGCAACAATGAACTTTTATCCTAATAAGTGTCTGTTGCACATAATTCTTATAAAATTTACCCTCATTCCCATTCAGTATTCAACAAATCTTGTTATTATAAGATTAAAAAGTGATACGAATGAAACTGTCAGATGTGTTTATTGTGAAAATGTCCTTAAAGAAGCAGACATCTACTGCTACAACAAAGTTACCCTGAAGATACTGTTCTTAAGAGACATCTTCTTCTATACGGCGTAGTGACCTACGATGGCATGTAGGCGTCAGTTCCTCTTAAATCCTCTTAAATTCCTCTTAAATTAAAGTTCCTCAGAAATCCTCAAAACCGACATCCAATACCCAGTTTACATTCTCTAAAACCTAACCTTGCCACCACCTTACCTTTCCATTCGTCACCAGTAGCGCATTGATCGAGGTCAGCTTGATCGTGCGGCTCTTCTTCCAGTTGCCATCGTTCGGCTGCGTAAAGAGCAGCCGGCCCTCGATGGCGAACCGCACCTCCTCGTGGTTCCACTCCAGCACGTCCACCGCCATCTTGCGCAGCTTGATGTTGATCATGTCGAGCTCGCAGGACAGCCGCCGGCCCGGGCTGGAGGACGAGATGCGGCGCCACAGCTTCGTCGGCACGTCCTTCGCCTCCCGGTTCATGTGGTTCAGGTGCAGTTCGATCTTTTCCTGCGACTGCTTCAGCAGCTCCTTGCCCTCCAGATGGGCCGGAGTCACCTTGTACAGGCGGGCCAGCAGCAGCGGGTACTTGGTGACGCGCTGTACCGGCACCTGGAATGTAAGAGAAGGTAAGGGTGTTATAAACATCTCTGCAAAGTATCTCATCAACTGTGATCCGAGCTTACCATAAGGAACGAGTTGAGATTCATTCGCCGCAGCACGGCATTCTCCATCTGCGAGACGCGCAGAAAGATGCGCAGCAGCTCCTTCTCCTTCTCGAGATTCGCGAGCAGCAGACTGGCGGCACCCTGCCGCACGCAGTAGCTCTCGAACGCGTGCAGCATTGGGGCCGCCTCGAGGAAGATCTTACCGATGCTCACCGTAAGCAGATCGTCGTCGCCCTGCTCGTTCGCGATGTCCAGCGCATCGCGCATCCGCTCCGCCAGGAACTGGTTGTTCTCCAGCAGTTCTTCCACGTTCAAAAAGATTGCAGAGAGCTGCTCCTGGTTGAGCAGGCCGGCGACCAGCATCGGCTGATAGAACTCCTCCAGTATGATCTGCAGATCCCGCCCATACTTTTCCTCCGTCTCGACGATCTCGGTAATGATCTCTTTCCGCTCTGCCCGCTTCTTGCCACACTTCCGACAGACGAGCGGTGCGTACATGACGCCCGACTCGGTCACCTGCGTCTCGACCGGTCCGTCACAATCCTCGCACAGGTGAATCGGCGTGATCTTCGTCAGCAGCGAGCTTGTTGTGGTGCTAGTAGTGGTCGTGCTGATTGGATTCTGCCACCGGCTGCGGGACGTCTTGCTCGTCTCCGACCCGACGCCCGAATCGTTCCGCTCGATTTCGGCCGACGCTTTGCTACTTCGCCCATTACTAAGCGTGCCCGCCGACAGGGACGTGTCCTCGCTGGAATCACTAATACCCGATAGATGCGACAGCCTGCTGCTAATGTCCGATATCTGGCGCTGATGGTGCCGCAGCTCGGTGATCGGTTCAGACTCTTCCTCCTCGAGGATGATGTCACCGGCACCGCCAAACTGGAACCCGTACGATCCGTCCTCCTGCACGATGCCACGCTCCTTCGCGTCCACCAGGTACGACAAGATGTCGTACTTGGAGGCACCCTCAAAGATAGACCGCGCATTGCGCTGCTTCTCCAGATCGACATCGTCGATCGGTGGAGCCGTCAGTGGCAGAGGCGGCGGGATGTCATTGATTTCCTCATAGATTGGATCTCCGTTCAGCCGGATCGATTCGTAATGATGCTCATCGTCATCATCCTCGTTCGCCGTGTTGATCTCCAGCTCGGACAGTGTCGCGTCAACCAGCATCTGGTAGAACTTGCTGCGGGATGAGTGCGCATCGTCATCCACCGTCAGATCGCTGCTGCAGCTCTGATAGCAATCGCTCAGCTCGCCCAGCTGATCGAACTCCATCAGCTCGTACGCGGCAGCCGAACCGTAGCTATTGCCCGAGCTGACACTGCTTCGCTTGCTCCCGCTGTTCTGCTGCGGTGACTGGCTGGTTGGGTTGCTCGGTGCTGTCAGCTTGCTGCGCTCCTCCTGTATCTTGAGCAGCGACTGCTCGATCATCTTCGACACGTCGTCCTCGTCTTTGGTACCGCTCATGTCCAGCCCGTTGCGCGATTCCTTCAGCCGGAGAAGCGAGCTTTCGATCAGTTTGGCGATCAGCTCGTAGTCCAACCCTTCGGACAGCTGGCTAAGGGAGGGATCTTCTAGCAGCTTGGCGATGAAGCTGTTACGGCACACCTTCGCCTGCAAGCTGTTGACGGTGGAGGTCGGTTCCGTTGTTGGTTTTAGCGAGCGCCGCAGCACAACCGGTGTCGGTGTGAGGTCCACGGACGTTTGTTTGACTACGATCTGCTGCTGCTGCTGATCGTGAGCAGCATCTTCACGAACCTTGGGCGAATCTTTGGAGTCATTGGAATCACTAGGAACTGGTGCGATCGGTGTTACATCTTCGGACGTCGTGTCGGTTTGTGAAGCGGTGTTGCTACTGTCAACACTCTGCTCCGCTTGACCAAAATCGAGATTGATCAACGTACGCCCATTACTGCCGGTGACACTGCTCCCCCCTATAGGAATGACCGACGTCCCCGTGCTGACAGTTGTGACCTCTTCCCTTCCCATCGTTACCACCGTTCCGTTCGCGTGCTGCTCGTCGCCTGCCAGCTTCCCCGTTTCCATCCTGCCCTTGCTTCCACGGCTTTCCAGCGTAGACGTCGGCGAGCTGACGCTGATCGTGATCGTATTGGACGCCGTTTGCCGTATCTCGTTCGTCGGTGAGGCCACCACACTGCCATCGTTTACCACCACCGAGGATTGGTAGATCGGCGTATCGCTAGCGCCATCCACGTTCACCGTCGAGTAACAATCATCGCCCGTGATCAGGATGGACGTTTTCTTCTGATAGTGTTCCTCCTCCGGTTCCGGATCGTGCCGTATCTCTAGCCGATGAATGCCGCCGCTCGACGCAATCGGTGACGGCGATGAGCCACAGGACGAGGGAGAAGATGGGGTGAAGGAGGAGGAGGAGAAGGAGGAGGAGCTGGCCAGTACCTGCACCACCGTACGGGACGAGGTTGAGGTGGAGCTGCTACGGTCGCTACTCGAACGCCTGACGCCCGCCATCAGGCCGAAGCAAAAATCCTCGTACACGTTGCTGCCCGGTGGTGGCGGTGTGGCACTGGCTGGCGCTTTCCAATTGGCCCCAGTGGGAAGTTGCGTTGTTGTTGGTGGTGGTGGTGGTGGTGGAGGTGGCAGCTTGGGTCGTGCCTTGCCGCCCTGGCCCACAGCTAGCAGCAGCGACGAGATGGAACCGATCGATGATTCCGACGACGACGAGGATGAAGTTGTCAAGGAAGCAGTTTCATCGTCGAATGCCGTGCGCGAATCGGTCCGCAGGGGCCGAACGCGTAAAGCCATCGTGTCATTGAACTGGTCGTCCCGGGCAGTGGTACCGTTGGCGGGATGCCCACCATACCCGTTCGTCTTGGCGGTGGGTGATGATCGGTCGCTGAAGCTTCTTCGCACTGGACCGGCCCTTCGCTGGAACACGGTGGCGACCGCGCTTGGCTTGGTGCGTTCTGCGTAACGAGAGAAGGAAAACAACTGTTAGAAACTCATTCAATCGCTAGTAGTAGTACCATTATTAATTAGACCACCACCAATATCGACGAGCCTGCGATTCGTTCCGGGTCAGGAACCCGGCGTCGGTCTGCCATTCTACCTAGCTAGCCAACTGGACTTATTAGAGCGAATCACATTTACTGCACCGGCACCGCTAGCATTGCTGCAGGATATTGTGATTTGACCTCGTGGCAATCGAACCTTCCATGTCTCCAGTCACCGCCGCTACGGTTTCGTTTCGAGACCGTTGGTGACCGTATTTCCAATATCCGGTTCGGTTTGAATCAGTGCTACCGGGCGGTTTTTGCCAATGTCACTCTCCACTCACACCCTTCGTGGGTGGGTAAGTGAACAAATTTCATGAATGAATTATGAGCACGTGCTGCACATTTGGCGTTCGACGTTGGCCAACAGTAATGAGCAGTGGCAGCAGGTGTGTCACGCCGTTTTGCACGCAGTAGGATACGAGGGGTTTTATTTCGTGCAGGTCTGGAGCGGGCGGTTGATTGCCAAAGCCCGCGGTGAGTGAAAGGGCATTGTGTGATTAGTGTGCTATGTATTATGCAAAGTGTGCTGATGAAAACAATAGCCCAGCCGGGGGTATTGCAAGGGGATTGATACGAAATGCGGGATAGGTTGTTTTTAATAATTATTGAACTAAGCATTGAACACCGTGTGGTGTTGAGTTTGCCGCAACAAACAACTGTTTATAGGTAGTTGCTTTTTTTGGCTTTGTCCTATTGTATTATATTGAACAATTATATTGTATTGCAAAAAAGATTTTCTCTTTAAATTATTCAACACAATAATCAATAAAAACTATGCTTGCAGTTTGCAGGTGTAGAACAAAAGGTTATAACGTTTAGTATTAGAAGGTACAGACTGTTCCCAGGTGTGAAAGTGGACCATCCAGAATCTGATGTTGGATACATCCCATGATTGGCAATTGGCAATAAAAAAAACTTGAGGTTTTAGTAAAATTTTACCATTTTTATGTAGGGTTTTCACGGTTGCCCCAGTTTACCAAGGGTGCTTGATAAGCAGCGCACAGTTGAATTTAATCCAAAATAATACTTATGGCTAAGCGGATAGAATCGTTTTGGGAAAGCATTATTTTTTAATAGTATTCATTGCGAACAAAGATTCAAAGATTTGCCCTATTCTGCTCTGTTCTAAACACTCTTGAATAATAATTCTTGTAGCTAATTTCAGCATTTATATTCAAAATTTCCCCAAGTGTTAAATATTCATAATTGTTTCAACACTGCAGCATCATTGTGTGTTTAATTGATGTAAATTTTGTTAATTTTTTTATTCTTAACAAAACTTAATCACTAGAGGTCCGAGAACAGAAATTATTTTACAGTTTTCTGTCTAAGACACTGTCGTTTTTTTATGAATCTATTCTCGAATGGCAAATTAATTTTAGTGTGTTTCTTGTTTACGTTGCTTTAAACAGGATGGAATCTTCCCGCTGCTAGCGTAGTAGCATAGATACCTAACCGTGACGCTAAAATATACCAGTTTCCATCCTGCGAGCGTCACGTAAAGTATGGATGATCCCTGCTGTGAACCACTCTTAAGGCCGGGCTACATTGATCGTACTCGCAAGTGAAATTTCGATTTTCACTAGCGCATCTGGCGGCGGCTGACCGAAGCATTTTGCCAAACAATTTGGAACCGCTCCAGAAAATATATTATTTTTCCATGTTTTTTTACTTAAATTGGTCTGGAAAAGCTATGCAATTGATAGATAAATATGTTGTGCAAGTATTTCAGCCATTTTCACATAAAAAAAAACGATGAAAAAACAAACTTAAATTTGAGATCCGGCACGACCATTCCCTTGACGACCAAAAAAAGCTTCCTCCAGCCTCCGCCAGATGCGCTAGTGAAAATCAAAATTACACTACGGAGTACGGTCAATGTAGCCCGGCCTTTTTTTTTTTTTAAGGTACATACACATGTTCTGCATGAATTGTAGCCAAATTCGCATCGAAAAACGAGGAAAATAATACTTTATCTCGCCATCCGGCTTGACAATTCCCACGATGACTAAAAAAAGCTTCCACCAGCCGCCGCCAGATGCGCTAGCGAAATCGAAATTACACTTGGGAGTACGATCAATGTAGCCCGGCCTTAAGGCTTTTTTTGGTCCTCGAGGGAATGGTCGTGCCGGATCTCAAATTTAAGTTGTTTTTCAATCGTTTTTTGCCATGAAAATGGATGCAATGCTTATAGGACATGTGCATCTACCTTTTACAAAACTTTTCTTGTTCAAATTAGGTTAAAAACATGGAAAAATTACATATTTTCTAAAGCGGCTCCAAATTGTTTGGAAAAATGCTTCGGTCAGCCGCCGCCAGGTGCGCTAGTGAAAATTAAAATTACACCAGAGAGTACGATCAATTTAGCCCGGCCTTTAAGGTTCATAATGAATGTTCATCATTCAAGCGAAACATTCCCTTACATGGTTCGACCTGAATGAAACATTTTTTATTTTTCAACATTTCACTCTCCTATTCCTAGAACCAATCAACTCACCAGTAGCTAAAGGACGATTATTGCAACTCGAAAACTGTGTCATCGACTTTTCTCCACCCAGCTGAATGTTTTATTTTTCTGCTTCACATTTTCTGACTTCCCGCGCGCACACAGATTGTGTCTTGGTAGCAAGATGGAACCCATTCCCCCACGTGGCTAGAACAGCTGGCCAAACAACTGGCTGGTGCAAGGGCACAGGATGGCACTGATGAACAGCACGAATATGCTTCCTTTGTGCAGGCGTCGGCGGTAAGCATGCACCGATGCCTTCCGATACAGAGTGCATCGCAGCGCGAGCAATAATCGTGTCCACCGGGTCTCGATTGTGGCACCATTTCGCTAAGGTCGTTCCCGAAGACAAACGTTTGTTTGTCGAGCTGCTTCGAACCATTCGCTGCTCGTGCTCGTACAACCGAGCTGCTGCCTCAAAGGGTTTAACTTTACCGCTCGGTTGCCGCTCGTTGTGCGATTATCTCACCCCAACGGAAAGGAAACTATTCTCCCGTGGGGGCAGGGAACAGCGACGCCATTCTTTCTATGGCAACTGTCACCATGTACATTTGTTGTAGGGTGTTTTGCTTAGTTATCCCTCGAGCGAAGGACACAGCGCATCGTAATCAAAGCTCGTATGTAAATACCCGCGCCAGTACTGGTTTCCGATCACTCCGAATCCTCCTTCCCGTGGTGCCGAGGATGCGCATAAATCAGAACCCCGTTTCGATAGTGGCACCCAACCCAAGGGGGACACAGCACCAAGAGCCGCCGTAGGGATCGTTTGGTACGTTCGGTTTATCTTCGTACACGTTGTTTCATAGTTCCGGGACGGGGGTTTGCCCGAGACCTAAATCGCACCGATTCGATCGAATCGAACACATTTGGCATTACACAGCCGCTCATGCGAGAAAACGGATCCCAAGACACAGTAAGACACCGCCTGTTTCTCCCCTCTTTTGGCCACTTATCCTTCACACACACAAATACACAATGTCACACAATACAACCGAGCGAGGAGGGAGAGAAGCGACGATCCCAATCATGTTATTTTATTTCACCCTGTGCTTTCCCGTGATTTATGCGAGCGCTTCAAAAAGCTGGCAAAAATCTGTTCCGCCTATCCACCACTTTCCTCCTTCCGCTCCTCCCATCCCTTGCGGAGATTCCCTTGTGGGGCGGCGGAATGTAAAATATTTGCCATAATTTCACTTTTCCTCCGAGTTTTCATGCCGCCCGTTCGAGCCGAAAGCTTCCAGATCAGGCAGAATTGCCGTGCGGGAAAGGTGCGGAAAAACTGGAGAAAAATCCCGGGACACTCTTTACCTCCGCAACAAGCAACAAATATGCGGAAAACGGGAACAACAACTCGTCGGTTGGAGGGATTTGTGGCCGGGCGTATGTGTTGCGGTGCAAATAATTCCGACAAATTTTTCATTCCTCTACTCACACAACACACCCGAATCACTCCGCTGCGGTATGATAGGCAAATTTTCCAATCTTTCTACCCACCCGGGGATGGAGGGAAAGTCCCAGGAGCGTTCTTACGATTTGGATTTGCTTTCTCTTTGCCGAGGAGGCTGGGGAAAACCGGGAGTTAGGGTTGCCTTTTTTGCTAGCCTCTATCCTACCGGTGGGCTACCGTCCGGTGAGGTTAAGTTCGTTCCGGAAGATTTTGTTTGGCAATGATTTCTGACCTCAAACACTTTCTCTTTCCTTCTCTTGCTCTCTCTTTTAGTCCCCTCGGTCTCTCCACTAGCTCTTTTAGGGCAGGCTTTTTTTGAATGGCTTCTGTTTGGAAAAGGTCATGGATTTATCGTAACAAGGATCAATGGCTTATCGTGCTGGTGCTGT
This sequence comes from Anopheles arabiensis, assembly GCF_016920715.1. NCBI lineage: Eukaryota > Metazoa > Arthropoda > Insecta > Diptera > Culicidae > Anopheles > Anopheles arabiensis. Next base: position 92,428,301 of record NC_053517.1, read on the forward strand.
CAGTTGTACTGTTGTTTCGGGCAGCTTCCGGTTGAACAAAAAAAAAACAGGTTGAATACGTACTGAAGCCCATTGCAGGATTAAGTTTCAGGCCTATTGGGTAATGTTAGTTTTTTTTGTTGTATTTTTGGCCATTTGGTCATCAGGTTGGTCTTTTTAACATCCGATTGTTTTGGGAGCAAACTATTGTATGCAACGGATTAGGTAAAATGAACAAATATTTTAAATGAAAACATTTTTCTACCGTTTTAAAAGCTACTTTAGGTGGTTTATATGGTGCTCACTAACATTTGATAATAATTTACTCACATTTCATTCAATTATTTAAATATGATTATTATGGATATAGGAAGTATGGACAATCATTCCTCACTCAATTATTTTCTCTTTATAAGAGATCCTCAATAAAGTACATAAATTGATAGCTGTGTTTTGATTTTATGAGATTGTTAAGCAATTGATAATAATATAGTAAGAGTTTATGAGCATACATCCTTCAATGGCACTGTATATTCAGATAATGTTGCCATTGGTAAGCAACATTTTTTACTTTTTCATTTGATTTTTGACTATGATCCGTATGACTTCATGGTCTGAAACAATGATTAATTCTTCCAGCTTTTTAGAGGTTAATTCTTCTTCTTTGGCACAACAACCGCTGTCGGTCAAGGCCTGCCTGTATCCACTAGTGAAGTGAGCTTGGCTTTCAGTGACTTATTGTTACCATAGCAGGATAGTCAGTCCTGCGTATGGGGGCACGGTCTATTCGAGGCTTGAACCCATGACGGGCATGTTATTACGTCGTACGAGTTGACGACTGTACCACCAGACAGGCCCCAAGGTTAGAGGTTAATTATGCAGTGACAAAAAGCAGTCATTATAGTCTTTATTCCGCAAAAAAGACTCCTTATCAGGGTTCTGGACCTGTTGAAGCTCTCCAAACTTAGCGGTATGCCAACAAATGAGACATTATAATTATTATTATTGATTACATTACTCAAATTGTTATACGAATGTATACAAGGCAGACGCTGAACTAGTGTCAAAAGATTGGTTTAGTCTAAAATTAAGCATAGAAATATGTTTTAAAATGTAATAACTGTATTGTAACACATTTCAAGCAAAGCCCAAACAAGTTGAATTTGTAATTTGCATGAGTATTAGTACCTACTGTGACCTTAGCAGAAAATTACGTAACACGCGTAAAATTTCCTTTGATTGCAGTTATGTCAACTCTAACTCTAGTTTTAAGTATTTTTTCAAACAGAAATCCCAACTATGTTCAATGCCCAATCACACCTATTATAGTTAAAATATCTACCAACCCCCTTTCCACATACCCATCCCATTGCACTGCACCTGTTCATTGGCCCTGCGAACGAACTCCACAAAACGATGCACCATAGGCACCAAATCCCCCGCTTTGCACCAAAAATCGATCGAGTGCATCGATTTGGCACGGAACGGACGGGAAACCACTGCAGCGATTAATCGCGCCATCTTGTACAAGCGCTTCGGGCGGTGGGCGCGAATGGGTATAGTACCAGCGCATTTACGTATACGCACTTTACCGATGGCTTGCGGCCACCGAGCACGGTACCAGCCACGTTTCGCGCGTCGAAACGCACCTGCCCGGCCCGTCCCTGGTCCGAATAATAATGGGCGAATGGCCCGGGCCGGGGATCCATGTCGGCGCTGGATTAGCATAAACTCTAATTCTATATAATTAGCGGCCATCAAGTTCAGCGGACTATAACATCAATCGTCCAGCCAGCGTCGGGTCGGTTTCCGAAAACTATCCCGCACACCGGTCACTGCTCGTTTCGGTCGACGCCAAAACTCCCCAAGAACCGCATCGCTTTTTTCCCGCACAGCCGGTGCGCGCGCTCGAACAATGCAAATATTTCCCCTTTCCCTCCACCCCTGCTACCAAGCGGATATGTGCCCGGGAAAAGGGACAAGGAAATAAAATGACAAGCATAATGGGTGCCTGACATTATTTTATGTCGAATCAATTTCAAAACGCTGCTGGCCAACGAGCCGCGCTGTTGAGCGGTCCCTGCCGATGGGAGGCGCAGACCATTGCCCCGTTTGTGCTTGTGTGTGCGTGTGTGTGTGGATGGACATTGGCCATTGGACCGAGAACCACGCGAAACGGGCACGAATTAATGAATTTGTGAACTGAACGTTCCGTTCGACGAGCACTGCGCGTCGCGTCGCAGCGGACAGAAACCAAAATTCACCATCCGGAAGGAAACGGCTGTTCCATGTGGTGGTTGGCCGGTAAGCGGTTCACATAGTGGGGTAACGTTGGACAGCTGCCCATCTGGTGGACAGTTTGGTACATAAACGAATCATATTAATCGGCGTAAGAGCACTGTGAGCCGTTAAAAGCATTTCAATACTCGGAGAAGCATTGTTGAAGTCATTACACTGGAAGTAATTGGGAGAAATGGGACGAAAATGTACGAGGGGTGGCATAATTTGTTCGGAAATACGATGGATGCTCTATTTAAGCTACTATTTGAATGAAATAGGAAACATTCAATTACTTGCTGCACATCAAAAGTTATTTGTTACATATTCTGTTGTTTCTAGAGGTAATGACTACACATTTTCTTGTTTGAACTTGGAATACAAGTCATCTTTTGTACTTGTTGCTTTCATCGCGGTTTTATATACGGAAAAGATTTCAACACTGTACCTTTTCTTAACCACAAGGAACGGTTTGTAATGCTAAATGAACATTTTAATTGGTGGTCTGCATCTATCGCAAGCGGAATCATATCCATGATGCGTGAACTGATTAATGCAGGTTTCTAATTGTCTTCACTATGATAGACGGGTCTTTGTTTGGAGATCGACCTAGATATCAGCTAGATATCTTAATGCATCCTTTTACATGTGCCTTTAAACTGAACTAACAGCTTGCTAATCTACATCAATATATGTCATTTGACTTATTTTGATTGCGTTGGAATATTGAATTCCGACGAATCAAGCAATGCGAGAAACCTCGGAGTATTTACTTCGTTTTTAAATTGAGATCTTTCAACCGATTTCGTCTCTTATTAGGGCTCAACAATTCTGATCATCTTCTTTATTGTCTAAACAAATATTTTATCTCACCACATTAGTGTATATGTCATCAAATGCTCTTACGACTTCAAAAATAACTTCATTTCATATAAAAATAGTTGACGGTAATATTGACTACGAAGTAGTGAAGTACACCCTTCGAATAAGCATTTTATTTTGTGCCTAAGGACCTAAACTAAACCTAACCCCCAAGATGCACACCAAACATACGGAGCATCACCACAGCAAGATAGATAACCCATTTGAGCTACCGATACATCCGCATCGAACACAAAACTGACAGGGCTCCGGTAGGCATCCCGATCAAAAGTCTGACATTCAGCACCACTCCGACAGACACTAATTGCCAATCATTCAATCAACCTCGGAACCTTGAATCGACACCAGACCATGCCCCAAAAGGGCGAGAATAAGCCAAACCTCTCTTGCTCGTGGTTCGCTGCACATCCTCCCCTTAAAAAGCAAGGAGAAGGGGGCCATGTAGGTGTAAATTATCCAATTAGTCATATTGCCCTATTGGCAAGTGAATGGGAAAGCGGAGAAGCGCTGCCACTCTTGCCATTTCCGGTTGGTTTAGTTCTACGTTTCTGGTGCTAGTCTGAATTTGATATCAGGAATTGGATAGAAAATTGAAGTTTCCAGCAACCTTCCTCCAGGCTTTCCAGCCCCCAAAACCCCGGCCAATGTCTCTGTTATCGTTTGAAATCAATCGAAAAGCAGGCAAACTCATCCCATGCCAATCATTTTATGTATTTAATTGAATGGTATGGTAGAATGCTAACGTATGATGTTATATGCGGCGTAGTGCTTTTCTTCCGTTATCGGTAAATATTTACACTTTGAAAGTGGAGGAACAATCGATGGCATGAAGATGGCTACGTTTTGTGCAGAGACAGCCATAACGTTACTCGATTACGATCAGAATCAATCGCATTGACGACTCAAATCATTGAAAGGTGTTCGGCAGAAATTCAATTCTCCAATACTCGGCACATTTACATTAAGCTTTCCGGCAGTCGGAAAAGCTTGCAATGAGTGCGCTGAACACTGAATATTTGCTAACGAGACAAAATCACTGTAGTAAGCTCCGTTCCGGATATTAGCTCCTACAGACACACTTGAAACTATCGCCACGTAATTAACTCTCTTCAGACTTACCCTCATTAGTGCCATTTGCTAGCGTCGGCGCGTTCGTGATGGTTGCCGCCGGCAGCAGGATCACTTTGGCAAGCTCTTCCGTTTCCACCTGCTTCGACGACGCTGGCTTGTCTTTCCTGCTGCCAATCGACTCCTCAGCTGCTGCTCCCCGTTCCGTAGCTCCGTTCGTAGTCTTCACCGGCACCGGCGTAACCTCCCCCGGCACAACCTCCGTAAACAGCATCTGAGCGAACAGTCGATCATCGTCGTGGATGATTTCGTTCTCCACCAGAAAGTGTACCTTCTTCCGGCCACCGGTCGTCGATTGGGTTGCCTCTGGCTCGCTCGAGCTCGCGATCACCGGGAACGGCGTGGGCAGATAGAACTGTGAGCCCGAGTTTCGCTTGTCCGTCAGATGGCGGGCACTAATCGTACCGTGCTTGCCGAAGGTGCTGGCACCCTCCTCCGACGCACTCCCGTTGCCGTTGGTGGTAAGCTTGGCCAGCCGCTGCACCAGCGTGTGATTGAGCCGGATCGTGTCATAGCCCGGCCCGCCGGCTCCCGTATCCTTCTCCACCGTCACCATCGAGGACGGTGGTCCGGCCGGCATCGAGGACGGTCGCTTCAGGATGGACTTTATTGCACTTTGCGTCACGCCCGGTGACCCCGCCTCGGCCGTGCCCGACGGTGCCGTCGAAGGGAGCGACCGACTGTCGTCGTTCTCTTTGGTTGCCTCGAGCTGTCGCTGCTTCGAGCGCGGCGGCCGTTCGGGCGTACCGGCGGACGGGGAGCTTGGCTCGTCCGTCGCCTGCGCCTCCTCGACCGGCACCTCGACCGGATCGTACACGAACTCGTCCACATCGTCGTACACGGGCGCACCGGACACGCTCGTGCCCGAGTCGTCGAACAGCTTGATTCTTTGGCCATTGATTGCCGCGATACTGTTCGCCGGGTTCGGGTTGTACCGGTTGGCGTACAGTGTGTCGAGGATGTTCTCGTACTTCTGCGAGTGCAGATCGAACTCGTCACCGTCGGGCGCGAACTCGTTCAGCATGTTATTGCCACCGCTGCCACCACCGGAGCTGCCCCCAATACCGCTCAGCGAGATCAGATCGTACGGATTAACGTCACAGCGGAGGATGGATTTGCGATTCTGGGCCGTGCTGGTTGGGCCATCGTCGAGCAGATCGGTATCGCGGTCCGGCTCCCCGACCCAACAGTCCTGGAACGATTCAAGCTTGCGTCCTCCAACCCGCGAACCATTCTTGCTCAGCGACGGCGACGGAGATCTTGCTGCCGATGAGCGCTTTCCCCCAGCGGTGCTCCCACTGCGACCACGGGACGGACTCGTACTCTTCGCCCGACCCCGTAGCTTCTCCTTCAGGCTGCTCTTGACCGACTTTGGCCCGCCGGCCCCACTCTCGGCCGGTTGTGTCAGCCTCGACCGGCGCATAAAGTCGTACGGGTCCGGGTTCCCATTTCCGAGGATGGTTGGCCGCGACTTCTTGGCATACGTGGACGCTAGCTTAACCGTGCCGGCGCTCGTTCGAATCGGCGGTGGAGCGAGATAGGTGGCACCCGAGGTTAGCCGCATCGTGCCACCGATCGGTGCGAGCGGTAGCCGAGATCCTTTGCACTTCTTGCACACGGACGCCTTCTTTATCTCGCGCTTCGTCCCGGTTAGGTACTCGGGACAGCAGCAGATCAGTACGGCCACCTCCGGCGGTGGAGGCGGCGGACAGTACATTGCTGGCAGGTGGGGATGATGGGGATGGTGCGGCGACATTGCCAACGGTGGCGGCATACCGCGCACCGTCCCGTACACCCACGTTTCGGCGTACTTCATCGTGGCAAGCTGATGCACATTGGTGTGGGAACTGTTCGAGTGGCCGACGGACGACAGGGAGGCTGGACCGTTGCCACTGTAGTCGAGCGATGGGTCGTAGCTGCGCGCACCGAATGGTATTAGGGCGGAACCGTTCGAGCTGGCCGTACCGTTGGCGGGTCCGGCGGACTGCTTGTCCTCGGCTACGGGTGATGCTTTGCTGAGCTTAAGACGTTGGCCCCATGTTTTCTTGCCCTTGTCGGTTGGTTTCGGGACCTGTGGGAGGGGAGAGACGCGGTTAGAGAGTGTTTGAATGGTGCAAATGAGCTAAAGTAACACTATTTTACATATAAAAAAGCAAAAAGTTGATTTTTAAGTAATTAAGGGACCATCCATAAATTACGTAACGTCTCACATTAATGTTTGATTCCTGTATTTAAATTGTCCAACAGCTTTATTTTGTGTAACTTAACAAGGTTTTAAACCTCTTTAGCCTTCTTAGTACTTGATCGTAACGTTGAACAGTATCAGGATTATCAGAAAGTATCAGATTAAATTTTCAGAAAGGCAAAATTAGTTTAGGGAGTCCGATCAGAATCCAAATTTTCCAGAATAAGGCAAACAAAAAAACAGAAATACTTTTTAACTTAAAATTTATTGACCTGATTCCCAAAATTTGCTCAATAAAGACTACAAAACAATGTAAAAAAACATAAAAACTGCTCAATTGGTCCTCCAAGATCCTTCGCCAGGTAATAAAAATGAGCCTTTTGAGCTATATCTATCGGCTGTATATTTGCTAATTCCCGATTTATTGACCTAAAATCTTGAATCAATTCTTTGATACCTCCAGTTTGTGAGAATGTCGAAATTCACATCATTTCCTTTTAGAACTAAGTGCCTGTAAAGTCTCTCTTTGAGCCTTAAATGATGAGTTTAGTTTTTATGCAATTAGTTAGGCATCTAATTTAGTTTTGAAAATCGTTATTCTTAAAAATCCAAAAAAAAAAAACTAGTACCCAATAAGCATAAACCAAATACAATTTATTTCAAAGCAAGACGTACTGATATTCTTGGGTAAGGTTTTGATAACCCTCCCATCTCAAAACTCGTAACGAATTATCCATCTTTGAATTTAAAAGAATTGCCTTAAAAATGCCTGTTCCCACGCTCAACTATTCATAAAGTATGCAGATACCATTTTGAATCATTTACTTAAGCTTAAGAAAACCAAAGTGACGGAATGTGCCGGCATAGTTTATATTCCAAATTGCGTGTTGCTACATATATATTGGACCGAAAGATTACTGCAAACGATTTGAAAAAAAAACCTTCCACAACAAAGCGTAGCTGTGAGCACATTTTCCCCATATGCTTGCCAAACGATCAAGTGAAGGAGTAACAAAAAAAAGGAAATAGAACGCTCACACACATTCCCATCCCACAGAAATCGGATCAATGCATATGTGCAAATTTCTCAATTTCTTTCACCGATCTTCCGAAACGAAATCAAATTCCTTCGTGCTGCAATCGAAACCGCCTTTTGCCGAACACACTTGCCCACGTACGGTTCGCATTCTACCGCGTTCCGCCGGATGGAAAAGGATTTTCACAACCCCCTACCCCACACAGACACACATACACATTCAATTTGCTTGGGGGTGCTGCTTTATTCTTTTCACCGCAAGGAAATGTGCTTCAGGTCACGTAGCGAGCTTTTGCCCGGTTTGTGCGGAGAGAGGTCGGCACTGGTGCGGGTGCGAATTCAAACCCAGAAAAAAAGGAAAAACTGGAAAGTCCTTCACTTGCCGATATGCACGAGCAACTGAGGGGAGTCTTACCCCGAGCCTGCCTGTGGTGTGATCGGTAGCAAAACTTTGGCACAAACCCTGACGCAGGAACTTTGAACTGGCGTCAAAGTGTCGAAAGCTTCCGTCACACAACGGCTGCGGGTGGACGGTGATAATTTTATTGGAAAGAAAGCCCGATAATGTTGATGCGTCGCTCGGATTGAGCTTTTTTTTCTTTCTTTTGTACAGTTTGAATTTGACTTTGCTAGCCACAACCTCAAAAAGTCAGAACCTCTCAGAATGCTCTCAGAAAGTCTCGGAAGCCTGGGGTATTTTGCGGAGGGATCAAATCACACCCCTGAACGGTGTCTCCAGCGAGCACGTACCATCCCCGCGGTTATGACCCACGACGGAAGACGATTTTTGTGGCTTTTGCCTTTCCGGCTTCCCGGGAAACGGGATGCCCGCCGATCCAACTGCGTGAAAATCCGGCGTGACTTGCGGGCAACGAGCATTTGCATCCGCCTGTTTCCTCGGTACATTCGATACCGCCCGGGAAACGGCGACACCAATCCCGCCCGCCCTCACCAGTCACGCGCATCAAACTTTACGAACTGAAGCTTGTCGTAAAATGCGGTTCGAAGCGAAACTCTCCAATATCGGCGATCGAAACGCGGCGAGCGAGGTTTTGGAGCAGGAGAAGCTGTCTTTGCATTAAATTGCTTCAGTAAATGAACACGACACGATGCTGGTGCTGCTGTTGGTGCTGCTGCTGCTGCTCGACTCGTTCAACCGTTCCACTGATAGCGATTTCACGTAAAACAAAGCAATTTGCGTAAGTTAGCAACGTTATGCTCCGGTTGCCCCGGGTGGCAACGGACAACCACTAAGCGTTGTACCGAAAAGAAGCGTGATTTTCGCCCTCCCAATGTGCGTTGCGCTGCGCGGAAGTAAATCCTAAATAGGTATCGATTTCACAACCAGAGCACCCGACGACGCACCGGACGACTACGCGCGGAGGCATCATGTTTGATTTTCTCATTTCAGACCGCTCACCTCACCGCGGCCCTTCCTTTTCTTCCCAATTTCCTGCCGATGGACAGTTTTCAATTTTCCGCCCCAAAGGCACCTCCGCTGAATACGATACACGGCATCGCCGCGAAGTCGAACGAAATGGAATATCCCGATTTACGGCCATCGTGCACCGCCCAATCCTGCCGCAACCAGCTCTCGGCATATCCTGTGTCTTCCCTGGCTGTGTATTTTGGTGCGGATTATGGCGATAATCTTGGTGGAGCTTTATGAGAGTATTTACACATGATTTTACGACCACGGGGGTCTTTCGGCGCTCCCGCCCACCCCGTCGCTTACGTTTCCCATTGATGTGTCGTTCTTTTCGGGGGGGGGGGGGAGTGATACGCCGGTCACCGGTTTCGACGCACTCGGGAGGTATTCTAAAGACATGGCGCGGGAATTGAATGGCGGCTTGGGATTGAAGACGCAGCCCAGCATGGCATCCGGTACATTTATTGCATTCAACGCAGAACCGCAACACGCGGCGACATGGTTTAGCTTTTCGTTGCGTTGGGTGATGGGTTTTGCGGTTATGTTTTGTGCCCGCGCCCCGCCAGTGTCGTGAAGAATATGTGGTACTTATTATTAAATCAGTCTGGCACGAGAGAGGGAGGCACAAAAGGGTTGAAGGTTTGATGGTTGTCGGTGTGAAGTACTACCGATGAGACATACTGGTTTGACTTTAAGAAGAGAAAAAAGTGGAATGTTTTTGCAAACATTGTTCAGCTTTTACAAGAAGAAGATTATGTAGGATCACAAGATGTTAATTTTTTATGTGTTTTGTAAATCATGTTTGACATTAGTCTTAAATTAGGCTTAAATTTTGTCCTACATATGTAGAACAAGTTGCAAAACGTGCTAAATATTTCTCGTTCTTGTACCTTGTTTAAATTCTTAATCCGTGACCCAAATAATGTGACTTGTTTACTTTCGTGTTATCCAGGGTTCTCCAAACTACGGCTCGCGGGCCACATGCGGCTGACGAGAGCCTTAAATGAGGCAGGTGATGATTTTGTAAAGTAAATCTTTGCTTTGAATATTTTTATCTTTATTTTTTACCTTTTAAAGATGATGTTCAAGTTACAATAGTAGAAGGCTATAAAAATTTACATATTTAATAGTATTTTATTATCAAAATGATGTTCAAACGCTCTCATTAACTAAAGGTAGCGTCAACATGGCCCTCAACAACGTTAATTTCCGAGCAATGCGGCCCGCGAACCGTAAAATTTGAAGATCTTTGGTTTAAATTCATGTTTATTTTTCTAATACCAATGCTTGCCATCAATAGTGATCTTTTATAGAAAAAAGTATGCTCTATCCCATTTACGAATGTGTACGTGTCAAATATAACAAACTTTCTCGTTTTGCTAAAACTTTTCAAGGAAATTGTACTTGAAGCTAATTTATTCGAATGATTTCCCATTATCCGCATAAGATCTCATTATAAACTATTGAAAAATATGAAAAGAATTACTTTTTCCCTGTCCTCACTATCCCAATAACTGATCTTATTAACACAAATCTACAAAAGCAAAAAGAATCTCACACCTATGCTCAACCGGCTGTTTAAAACTGCACACACCCGGCGCAAAAAATCGCGTTCAAGTGCAGCAGCTGAGGTGTATGTGAAGGCAAAACCAAGGAAACGATCAGAAACCCACCTTCGGAACGGAGTTCAAGGTGAAACGCAACCTGGCGCACGACGGCACCAGTAGAATCCCAAAAACCCACTCGGTTCCGCTTATTTGCACCGGAAGCACTCATAAGTTCCGGCCGTTTGCTTCCAGTTAACCTTTTCCGCCATGGTCCGAAATAGCTTCTGCCTTTCTTTACCTCTTCTTATTTCATGTTTTTTTTATGCTATGTCCGTCACAGGAAAAGTAATATCAAATAAGGAAGAAATAAACGCAAACTCCCACACACACCCACACATGCTAACACACACACACCTCAGCACACATCACATATAACAAGCATAAACGGTCCAGTTCCGATGCTGTAAGATCGGTTGGCGGTGTGCTTTGTGATCCCATTTCCATATGGATTCGGTTCAATTTCACCTTCGACGGGAGCGCGCTCACGGGCGAAGGAGTTATGTTACGGCGTATGAATTCAATCTACCGCAGTGAACCATAACCGATCCCTCGGTCTCACTCTCTCTCTGTCTCTCACATTCATTCCTTCTATTTGTTTGCCAAAGCATCCTACATCCAGAAGGGGAAAAAGGATACACACTCCCCGGTGGCCAAAGTGGGTCGAGCTGGGGGTCGTTTCTAATCGACGGTCGAGGTCGCTCTGATACACGGTGGGCACGGTGCAGAAGTATTAAGATTTGTTGAACCGAGACGATGCAATGAGAAATTATTACGATTGACGTCGGAGTTTCGTGATGATGATGATGATGATGATGATGATGATGGGAGGAAATGCAGCTGCCAGCAGAAGTTATTTTAAGGTGGAAGAGCAAGTGGAGCGAGCGATCAGTTTAGCAATTGTAATTGATATTGATGGTGCAAGGTGCTTTAAATACATTGGGAAAGGTTGATTTTATGCTATCGCCTTACCGTCAGTAAGAACGAAATTGAACCATTTGCATTGCGTCGGGTATATTTAGAGGTATTCACTGTGCTTATTTTTATCCTTTAACCTCCCTTGCACAATAAACTTTCTGATCTGTTCCTATTTCTTGAGCTCCAAAAGTAATTATATGCACAACACACTAAAAGCTCGTTTACTCACATCAATGTATACGTACTAGTTCGTACACGCTGCACTTGGCTGCAACTTTTATAAACTCTCTCCCGTGTCATATAAAACTCATGAAAAGAAAATTTTCATAAAAAGGTACATAGAAGTATCATCTATGCAAATTGATGCAGCACAACGCTCCTGCTCCGCTTTGGTCGGGTGCATCCAACACAAGACCGCACCAATTACGTCTCGCGCAACATCGTCGTTTGCCGCTGCATGTACGGATCATGTTAAGTTTATTTTAACCACCGCTAGATAGAGCGAGCCAAGATCCGATCCCGGCGCAACACGCTTTTAGGAGTACACAGCCGACGCAACGTTCGCGCTCACTTCCAAAAAAGAGCGCAACAAGACGAGCACAAACTTTTCACCGGCGGAAAGTTAATCAAATTAAAATTGCAACAGCCAAGGTGCAGAAATACACATAGACACATAGGTATATATATATTTTGCACCAAGTTCTGGGTTGTTTGTACGAGCAAAAACATGAGCATGATCTAAGAAGATCCGTGGCAGAGTGGGGGAGAACGAACGACACATACGCGTGGGTGTACTGATTACTGAGCAAAAGTTGAAATTCATTAAATGTAAATTTCTGCTCCAATGCGGTAGAGATGTGTTGATTTTGTTGTCTTTCTCTCTTCATTCTTGATCTTTTTCAGACTTTTTTTTGCTTTTTTACGCTATGCTACAATGTGCAGTGTGTGAATGTGTGTTCTGACGTTTAATTTATACTATGGGCTGAAAGCAACTGACGGATAAACTTTGAGAAGATAAATAAACTAAACAAGTCACAGGCTACGGTTTTGATGAAACATAGTTGTTTTTTTTCTCCTTTCGTTTTCGACTTTCGAATGACAACTGATGGGAAAAACTACTTTCCTGAGCAGTGGTGGGTCGTTTACTGTGCAGAGGAAGAGGGTATGATTCTATGCACATTTTCATAAATATGTATAGAAACTTAAGAGCCGGTAGATGCGCTGCTGACATCAAACATTTGCGACGAAGCATGTGTTGCATTTTACTCTCATTATAATTAAAAAACACACAAACTGACGTCTTGCTGTAGCATCGTTTAGGTTGTGTGCTGATGAGGTGTCGAGTTGATTGGCTTGTAGACATTCATTTATTTTCTTCGCTTTGCCACTTTATCCGAACAACAAAGTCAATCGTGAACTGCGGAAAAAATAATCTAATAATGAGGACCTTCACGATTATAGTTAGCTTTTTGTATGGAGTTTGACAGTTGGTGGCTGAAATCCATACATTCTATACAAAACCACACACAAAATTAGCCTGCGATTTTCATCCTAAATTATTTCAGCTTCAAAGCTGGAATTAGATTCGAGTACTTGCTCGAAAAAATGGGAAAACAAGGTGATGTTTACATGTATCCCAAGGTGCACTAAAGAGAACAGGTGATGGAATTTAGAATCAAACTGTATGTAGTCCAGGCGGTCTCATAGCATGTTTTTTTTATAACCAAACAAACGTCACTTTTATACCGGACGGGTGAAAACATTTGCTTCCTGGAGCAAGCTTTCTGGAGGCTTGATGAATACACAAAACACTCTTAAAATCTTCATTCAGAAGCAGAAGTAATAAAAATCAGCCAACTAAATACATACACCTTGGGATAAGCCCACCTGTATATTATACTCAATTAGATAGCTGCTCCAATACTGCTATACAATTCAAACAGCTGACAGGCTGAAATTTTATTCTACGAACTTAAAACGGAAAGGGCCCATATGATCAAAATGCATTTTTTTTTCGTTCTTAAAAATAAGAAGACTTTTGATGCCTCCAGTATGTTAAGAATAGAGCTTGGAATAACCGTTTGATTAGCTTATACCAAAGATTTCAGTAGTTGAAATCTAAACTATTAAAATCGGTCACGATCTATATTTCTAGAGCATTAGAGCTAGGACATTGCAATGATATACAAAATTAATTTTATTTTTATCCTGCTCTACTAAATAGATTGTGCTTGTGTCCGATGGAAACGTTTTTTTTTACTTTTGCCTAATATAACTATGCGCTATCGCACATCGCGAAAAAATGTGTTGAAATTCGTTATTAAGTTAAACAGCACATTATGTTTTAACTTTATATCTCATTATTTTGCAATTAGTATTTTATTTTATTTTATTAAATTCCTGATACTGAAACTCGTATGCATGTTCATCGTATGTCAACTATTGTCTGGTCATTTGATTTTAATAAAAACCATAAGATGGTAAGTCATTTCAAAGTCCTTCTAGTAGCAATATTGCATTAAGGGCCATTTTTATTTTCATCAATTGCAAACAATCCATTTCATTTGAAAACAATCGCTCTACAGTCCCTGAACACAATTGTCCCTTCTGCTCGCAAATCAATATTCGCGAAGAAATTGAACCGTAGTTCACAGGAGGAATAAATTAAGAATCGATACACACTTCCGGGTTGCAATCGAAAAAAGAAAAAGCTCCCCACAAAAAAGAGATAAAAAAATCATCCAAGAAAAACGACCCGATACGATTCCCAATCAAATTTACGATAACCGTATTAACCTTTTCATTAGCCGGGCGCATTTGAAGCACTTACACACACACGCGGGCGCGTAAATTGCGCATAAACATAAACTTGCCGGCGCTCGCTCGCAGTGATGCTCACCCAGCAATGTTACATAAGTGTCGCGAATAAAACCGGCACCCGGCCAGGAACAACAATCAAGCCAAATCGATTATGGAAGAGAGGACCCCAAAGGCAGCCAAACAGCACCGTGACATTCACAATAACATAAAAAACGCACATTTGTCCTTCGCGTCCTCGGTTGCTCATCCTCTCCGGTGGTGCCGGAAATCGAACACACGCATCCCGGAAGCATCGGCATTGACGATCGTGTTTTAAAAATGTATAATCAAGCCACCCGCACATCACCAACAAACAGACCAGGACCCGTTCGCAATAAAATTTGCCTGCCTTTCTGGTGTGCCACCCGAAGAGAGGCGTTAAAATTTCCCAAAATCATCAAAACGAAAGATCGCAAAAGATTCATTTGAATTTTTTAACACTTTTTTCCACTCCATTTTTCCCATTTGCTTCGGCTCGCTGTGACGTGCTCAAACTCGTTCACATCGCTCACACGGCACCCTCCCCCGTGGAGAAGGCATGGAGGTAAATGTAAATTTGCATATTTATCATCCACCTCGGGGAGGACATAGCATAAGCACGCACACTCTAGATCGAACTTTGGTGCCAAATTTGGTGTGCCATTTCTTCGGCAAAAGGGGATACCTTTTTAGGCTCCTCTTCCGATACCGTTCCGGTTACGTTACCGGGGCGCGCATTATGCTATGAAATCTTCTGCTCACGGATACATAATTTCTCCCCATTTCGATGCGCGATTATCAAATCGCACCGGTTAGTGTCCGCGCCATTTCTCCGGCCCGAAACGAGGTACGACACGAGAAGAAGATCCACGGCATAATGCGGCAAAATTACGAAATCGAATTCACGTTTGGCAGTGTTTGCTATTTTTTAATCGATTCGGCGACATTTCCGCTGTTGACAGCTTTTGGTTTAGTGTTATGTTGGCTAGAAAGATGTCACCGCGAGTATTGCATCACTTTGTGGTTCACATTTGCGGAAGAAAGTTGCCTGCTGTTAAAGGTGAACAATACAAAGTGTTCTCCGGACGGCGCTTGGAAGCCACTCGCACAGGTCGATCATCAATAATAAATATTAATTTTTTATCTCAAACTCCCGATCCGTCTAGTATGGCTTTTAAGAGCTCCCTAGAGATGTAGGTGTAAGTAATTACCTTCAGCCGTGGCGTCTCCGGAAATAATCTCCCGCAAAAAGCTTTGGCGCGAAAACTCGCACCACTCTTCGGCACCAGCGGTCACGTACGGTCAGCGTATCCCGCTGGACGTAAACGATTGACTCGTTGGCCGGTCACGTCACGGTTGTGCTTTATCAATTAGGCCGCACCGCACAATTAGGGAGTCCATTTCACTTTTCCGCTAATTATCGGCCACCCGTCGGCCATTAGCCGTAACCTGCCAATACACGTACCCGGGGATGCAACGTACGATCTTGCTCACTCTTACGCGCACCATCGTCACCATGGTTCTTGGTCCAAACAAAGTCCAAACGGACGGGCATCACCCGACTGCCGAGAAACTATTCAATCGCCGTTTAATTGACGCCTGCATGGCTCGATCGATCGGGGTCGGATGTTGGTAATTCCCGAGATGAGGTTGCTTAGTTTGCTGGCCATTTTGTTTGACAGAATCTTTGTGCAGAAACGGAAATGGACAGGGTCCGTTGTGAGTGTTGAAATATCTCCAAAAGAGTAACTTAATCCCGATCTCGATGGGTTGGGTTTGGGTTAGGTTTTGCAATGAATCGGGTGCGATGGGGATGAAAGAAGACAAATAAACTGCTGTTTTGTCTCAGCAGCATAATAATTATTGGTATTTTTGCCCCATTATTCGGAGAAGTTTAGACTTTTACAGCATAAATTGATTCATTGATGCATCTGATGATGAAATAATAGGTTTATAAATTAAACGGGCACTCATGTATACGAATTGTGAACATAGTGGTCAATTATATTACTGGAAAATTCATAACTTAAAGATTACTTCAAATTGCTGGAATTGATTAATTACTGTCGATTGATTGTGTGCTTTTTTTTCACTATTCTTATCAGATTATTATTGTCAGTGTCAATTTCTGGGTCAAATAATGAGTTGTACATTTCGTTTTGGTTTTCGTTGAATTTCGTCTATGATACTGGAACATTTATAAATATGTGTATTTACTAGATTTCGACTACGATTAGTTCATGTGGCTTACAAAATTCTAGAACATTTGAAAATGTTTTCATCTTGCGCAATTTGACCACAAAAAGCCTCTTTATCTATCAAAGGTTAGTAAAAGGCCCTGTGAAGCAAGACACTTTTTCGGAAAAATGCTTCAATGTATTTAAATTCATGATAATTTTGCTTACTGCATTACTATGAAATGCTGAGTTGTCAGATGTATTCAGAGCTATCGAATTGATTCAGTGTAACACATTAAGTATTCTAGCCAACTAAGTAAAACTGAGAATAATGATAAATAACTATTAAAAATGTATCCTGTACTAATTTCATCGGAAGAACGTTGGCCTTGACCGTTGACAAAAACGCTGTTGCAAACGTGAATGAAATTAAGCTGTCGCTTTTCACCATCCCATTTTCCACCACCATTGTTGCCCACAGCACACAACCATTTGCATGCTTTCCTCGTACCTTGCCCTACTTGAACGTTACAGCGTCCGTAAAACTTTTGCCCTAGCTGTCCACTAACTCTCCACCTGACAGTAGTTTAGTACCCTTGATAAGACTGATACGATCAATCATTTCCTGTGCTGCTTTGTGTCCACCAAATTCCTCCCTACTACCCGAATACTCCCAGTGATATTAACTCTCCGTTCACACATGCCACGAAATGTGGCACACTTTTTTTGTGCGACACAATTTCCCGTTCTGTCTCCCGAAGGAATGGTCGTGCCGAAATCAGAACGTACAGGAACGGAGTTCGGCTAGCGAAAGAGCGATAAAAAACACCTACCAATTCCACCCCGGTATCGCTTATCGCTTCGGTTGTTGAAAGTGGGAACGATATATTTTTTTTCGCCTATTCTTGCCAATGAAAATCCTCAACGGAAAAAAAATGCGGGAAAGATGCCACCAGCAGTAACCCTATCGGCAAACTCGGCTACACACGTAACGCGATGACACGTTTGGTAGAGTGAAAACTGTGAAACAATGCCACTGCAATGGACGCACCACATCGGAGGGAGACGCGCACAGGAGCAGCGCTGGCCGGAAGGCACGCTCCGGTGCGCTGAATTCCCACGCGATTCATCCGTGAAAGAAGGCAGCCCCTACTGTCACGGTGCTTCGGTGCACCGGAAACCAGATTTTCCGTTTGCTTGTTCGATTGTGTTGCTAGAAAAATCAGGTGTCCTTGGCAGGATTCAGTATTGAGATTGTACGTGGGTATGTGTATGTGGAGCTGTGTGCGTGCTCTGTGCGTGAAAGCATAGCGAAGGCTCTCTTCCGGGAGGTTCTTTTTTTTGGACCTTTAAGTAGGAAGGTATGATAGGTGTGGACAAAAACATACAAAGAATTTCAAATCAGAACCGGAAACGGTGCGGAAGCTTGCCGGAAGCGAAGGAATGGTGCGGTACACAGTATGTTTTATTATTGGACATATTGAAGGGAAATGTTAAACGTTAGCGGAAGATGATTTTTTTTATTACAAACTTAAAAAATATGAAAACGCACGTTGGTATAATTATATTGAAAACATGATTATTCTTTTTATGATGAATGAAAAGCATTCATCAACGCTTCCCGAATAGAATTCTTAGTAGCAATTGTTATTGTTATTGTATGGTATGTTATTAATTGGTATGTTATTAATTCTCAGTAGCAATTATTATTCTGATACAAGTGGATTATTTGTAATACCACAATTGACATTTTCAAGCACGAATAATCGGAAATTCGAGCAATATCCCTTAAACTGGAGCCATCGATAGAGGAACGACTAATTTACGAACACACCAAATCTTGGCGCTCTCAACACACTTGATCACATACAAATTCACAATTTCAAGCGTATCGAGTACTAATCGAGCAGATTTTGGAAAACAATTTCGAGCAAATGTCACTTGGGTACGTTACACTGTTCTGTTTGCTGCGAAACAGATCATTAAGCAACAAATGTTGTCAGTTTTTCATTAAACAACTTCCGCTTCTTCCTGGGAAAGTACCATACACATACGTTAAGGTGGATGCATAAAAAATCAAATTTCAATTCACATTCAAAACAAAGTTTCTCACTTGCGCTTAGCAGCTTAGTGGGAATCGCTTGTGATGCTACAACATTTGCCGAAGCAATCAAATAAAACACACAATCACAAGTAAGCAGTAATTTTATTCGCATTAATTTCTGTCTGTTTCTGCCGTGTACTCAACTTTTCGTCCTAGGAGTAGTTCTTACGAAATGTGAGCAGGTTTGCATGAAGCGTGATCGACTGGTTACTTTATATTGAATTGCTAAGAATTGAATGCTTCGATGGTACGCTGTTTCAGAATTTCAGCAACACACATTTCGAGGAAGCCCGCTACGCCACGAGCTATAGTATGATTCGAGCTTGTTAAATATGGTATTTTCAAGAAAATCTTTGCCAATATTTTCAAGAACCATGAGTAATTAATTTTAAAATTTGTATAAACATATTCAAATTTCGTTTTACACCGCCATACAAACATGAGCAGATTCAAATTCCATCAAACACAGCCCCCCCAAAGGTGAGCTGCTTTGCTGTTCGCCTGCCAACAAGGATCGATGTTTTCGCTCGGATATTTTTTGGGCAAGTACAACGCAAGCAATATTACAACATCACATTGCATAAAATGGGAAGGCTACACGCTCTCTATTCGCAAGAAATGGGCCGTGGAACAATCTGAACAAACCACAAGCCCGAATGTGCAGAACAATTGACCATAAATGAGCATCAAAATGGTAATTTAAGCGCTGCTTTGCCTGCGTTCCTTGAGATACATTTTTTTGTTATTACCCCTCACGAAACGTTCCTGGAGCATTGCATTTTTTTGCAAGCAGAGTTTGCAAGAGACGACAAAAGTGGGAAGATAGTAAAAAATTAAACCGGCGCCAAGTCGCAAAACAAAAAACGTTCATCACAAAGGGAGGTAGGAGAAGGCACACTCTCTTTGCGTGCATGATTACGGTTTGTTTGTTTTCCTGTTTGATATGTATGTTTTTATCCCCTTTTTTGTTTCACTCCGCTGTTGGCTTTTCACATTGCTGGTACCATTTGAACGCAAACTCGTGTCAACTGGCACTCGATTGGTGTGAGCATAAATGATGGGTGTGTGTGTGTTTTTTTTACACCCCGCCACCCATTATTCGAAGCTTAATGAGTGTTATGCGCTTGGCATGCGGTGCTTTTGCCTCCATTGAGTCTATTTCCCCTCTCGTTTTCTTGGGCTATTTAAATTTTATTTCGTTTCATGTTTTACAGCACTCGGGTTTATTTTTGCTCATTACTATCATGGTTGTACTACTCCCGAACGGGAAAGGGTGGTGGATGCCAGCATAGGTTTCACTTTTTATTTGATGCCATTAAAAAGCTCTCTACACCTAATGGATGTGTGTTTTTTTGTCACAATCAGATGGGACAGAGGTTTAACGGTGTGTACACCTGCCAAGATCAAGTTGTTGTGTACAAACAGAGCAATCAGTTCAGTTACAGAGTATCATAGAAGTAGTTACAGTAGTAGTAGTAGTAGTACCACACATTAATTGCCTGTCGATTTTGCAATCGGCATCCCCATCTCACTTACCCGATGATGCGCTGCATTCGCCGGTGGATAGAAGTTGATTGGATCTACATTGACGGCTGCTGGCTGATCGGTCGGATAGCGCCTCATTGGTAGATGGCTAACTTTCGCCATCGGATGGAACCATTCTGCAAGCAAGGAAAGTATCGAAAAAGAAAATGGTCTTTTAATATGTATATAAATAGACTACCCCAAAACATGTACATGGCATTCGAGCGGACTAAAAGTTGTCGCAATAAAATCCCATCAAAATGTCCCATAAAAGCTTCTCCCCCCCGGGTTTACGTTTTAGCGAGTGTTTACCAGGCAATCTGAAAATGTCACTTTTTATCACCCACATTCGGTTGGCTCGGAAGCTGCTGACAGCTTGCTTGCAGGGAAGTGGCTGTCGCTGTCGTACCACCACCCAAATGCACACGTTTGCCAAATCTATTTATGAGCTTTTAATTTACTTCCGAGCCGCCGAACGACAGGCGCAAACACTGACGGCGCCATACATTTGCTGCAGGTATGGAAGTCGTAAATCCTTCTCAGGAGGAGTTTACCGGTGTCGTACTGGGGCGAACAACCAACAAAAAAAGAAAAGCTCAAGATCATCTCAAGATGATAAGCACTGTGGCATGTCTGGAAATTTAGCCCACCCGTTTCCACACACGCCCGTCGAGTGGAAAAGAGTGTTTTTGAAAAGTTTAGTGTTTTTACTCGGTTTTTTTGTTGTTGTTCCCTCTCTACCTTTTAATGAATTTGTTATTAAGCTGACAAATGAGGTGGAAAATGGAAGTTTACTGGGGGAGAGCTGCCGTTTATGGAAGGTTCTGATTTATGATTAGACCGGAAGCAGATGGAGCTAACAAAAAACGATCCTTTTTACTCGAATGTAACCGTCTACATGATTATGAAAATCATCATTATTTCATTCGTTAGAATCGAGAGTGAGTGAGAGTGAGAATAACGAGTGATTTATAGTTCAGGACAAACATGTGGTTATTTACAACAAAATAAACTTATTAAATTTCTTAAACCAATAACTACAGAGCACACAATATAAATATAAATCATTTTAACTTTGCAATGTCTCAGTAGCGATTTCAATTCTTTTCACAGAGTTCCAAGTTCAAATTTCCTGCTGCACTTTCATGTTTCTTCCCTTCATTACCTGCAAAACATTGAGCAAGATGTTATTCCCTTGCCTTAAAAGAATTAATTCCTAGTAAGAAAGAAGGAAGGAAAGCTTTCACCTATACGGGAGTTGTATTTTTTCTAATATGTTTCCCAGAACTGCTCTTAACCCTATCACAGCTTGTTTTTCCTCTGATAGCAAGAACGTACATTGTAGTCGCTGTAGTGCAGAGCATATTTTATAAGAGTAGTCTTGCTGTTTTCCAATCAGAAACGAAGTAGAAACCAAGCTAGAACAAACCGTGGAAGCTTCAGTAAAATTTCTTCCTTTGAAAAGAAGACAATTGTTCTTCGTTGGAGTGAAATAAAGCTCAATAATTCATTCATTATAATCAGACCAGAAATAACCGGAAATTCCTTGCAAGAAGGCCACTATTTTGATAAATATGATGAAACTGTTGTCCAATATTTAGAGTTGAATAAATATTGGAACATGCTGAGATGCTAAAGCAAATAATAAATGTTGTTATTTGTGCTTCGCTACACAACTTACGAAACAACAGGAACGTCTGCATAAGTTCCTTGGAATTTCTATCCAGAAAATGCTCTTCCCAGAATATAGATCCCACCATCCCGCGTATGGTTGACCGTTTCCACGAGCAGATACGCAGAACGCTTCCCCATGGATTGCTGCGAAACGTCAACAAATCATGATAAACACGTTACTGCTTTCTAATTATCGATGATGATTTATTTATCGCAACGAACCATTAAATTGATTATGCTCCATCAACGAGCGCTACTGCTGTTTCCATCTCAATGTTGCGCGCGGTCCTCGGCCGTCCGCTCGCCAACCGTCCCCATGTTGACAAATGACAAGCTGTCCAGTTTGTCTTACGGGTGTTAATTTCAGGATCAGAGATAACAGGACGGACCGTTGCGCTTGCTTGGGAGGGAAGGATGCAGCGATGTACACAAGGGCGCCGTACGATTCTACGGGAAGATGATGGCGATGTTTGATGCGAAGTGATGCTCAATGTGTGGACAAGTCTTCCAGGAAAACGATGTGGACAGATGCAGAACTGGAGTGCGAAATAATTCACGAAGTAACTGCGTTACGTTGGCGCAGGTTCTAGCTTGTGTGCAGGGCGTGCTGCAATATCGGCCGCAGTATCAAACGATTGAGTGGCACCGATTAGGATGAGTCATTACGTTTGGATTAAATTAATTAAATTTCCATCCATAATTTACTGGTCGGATGCATGCCGGCCCGGTGTGGTTAGCTGGTCGCGTTAAGCGTGGTTTTGAGTGGAAGCGAAATCAACAGTGAAATAGCGGGAGTTAATTATGTATCGTAGCGGTTAGGATTGCTCGGGCGTATTAACATGGCTGAAAACGGTGCTGTCTCATCGCCATGTAACGAGACATTGACGTTAGACATAGTGCCAACTCTTAAATTAATTCTAAACTCTTTGTAAAAGTGCTGCCTTAAACAGTATTGTGAGCTCACTCCTCTGACTCTTTAAGTTCAATATAATATAGAAACATGCTATCTTTATAAATAACTGATGGCTTTGGTAAATAAACGTCATTTGATTCTGATATTATTACATTCAAAATTGACAAAAACAAATGGTGGTTCGATTTCCACCCGACTTAGTCGAACATTCTATAATGCAGTTTGAAAAATGCATACATTGTATGGGCATGTTGCACTTCCCTTTTGACGGTTAACTTGAAACCATAGAAAGAAAAAACCTTCATCGGAAGCTACTTATTTATGTTCCACATATGTAAAATGCAGCATACGCCCCAGCACACTGCAGTCACGAATGCGCGGTAAAATATTGTCATGAAATTGGAATGTTAAACATGGCCTTCACATTCTATGGCTTACAATTTGCGATGCCCCTTGCGCGCCCGCTTCGCCATACTCCTAGCTCCGGCACCATTTGTCTTCTATTGTTGCAGTCGAATTAATGCGAAACGAAAAGAAAACGATTCCTTTCCTTGCGGAGAAAGTTTTATCCTTTTCCCTCCAACCCTACAACCCCTCCACGGTAGTCAAGCTTGCTTCGGGGGCTGTTCGGAGATGTGTTCCAGCAGGAAGGAAGCATTCTGCACTGCACTGCCTTTTGATGGGATGGGTTCATTTTTTTTTTATTGCCCTACACTGGCACTGCTGTTCCGCTGTACCCGGTAAGGCACTTTATGGCTTTATTTGAACATTAATGAGCCTCCGTTCGCCCGGGTGCAAGTGAATGAATGGGAACCGAGGCGTTCCTCGGTGCTTCGCGGCCTTTGCAGCCAGACCCGAATCGAACAATGCAACCATCAACTGGGAGGGGTGCTGGGTGTTGCCAGAAGGATGGTAGCAGGATTGGCTAATGATTTGCAATTTGGAAGATAATTTTGGAATGTTTCCTCGGGACAAATACTATAACGAGAAGTGCCGACATCCAACGGAGAAGTTGTGCACTGCATCTTGTGCTGTAATTCGGGCGAGTTGATGTTTCAGAAGATGAAGCCTTTTTAAGCATCGCCCCCGTTCGCTGCTAGTCGAATGTGGTGCAGTCTTATTAGATCTCATAATTGGCAAACACGTGCTATCAAGCTGTTCCTTTCAAAAAGGGAAATTGTTTACACACTGAAGCGAAAACTGTAGAGATGAGTTGGTTTAGGCTAATGTTTGTTGAATTGTGATGATTGTTAAACGATGGACTTTAAATTGTCTGGTTTTGGGATATTAAAATAAAATCATAAAAACTAACCCTAGTTAACAATAACTTCAGAATAAAGGGCCAACCTTGTGAGGTTTACTGTGTCTCTTTTCCTGGCCGTATGGACGTTCAGCACTGACCACGTACGGTGTATGCGTGTGAAAAAGTGTCCAGCCGCCCCATCGTACACAACTTTCTCCATTCTCCAGGGCACACCATCGTCAGGCCACCACCCCAAAAGCGGGCTTTTATTAATCGAAAACCGTTTATTTATGCTATCCGTGTACCGTGTCACACACCGTGCGCCGATATGCATACAGGTGTGCCGGAAGCGGCATCATTGGCACAAACCCATGCTACGACTCGCGCCGGCACGACTACGGCCCATTGCACCGCGTGCGTGTCTACGGCTAGTGGAGTTGGCCATTTTCCTAGGATAATCCGTGGAATTAATCCGCACGGACCGAATTCGGCTGTGGTTGACGTAAACGCGTGAAAAACAGTCCCAACGCGATAATGGTCGGCCAGCATGTCCACACCGAGTGTTGTGTTGCTGTTTTGGTGGTTGTTGTTGCTGTTGTTTGCATGCGAACGTGGGATTAGCCAGCTTAAGGTGATTGTGCTGTGGCTTAACGGACACGGGCATCGTGTAATGAGTGCGTTTTTTTTAAATTTATTTATGTTTTAAGTCTGGCGAATATGTTTCAATTTTATATTGCTCTTTAATGATATATTGGTTTAATTTGGCATTTAAATTTAAGTGACCTTTTCTAAAGGTGCGTTCTTATTAATTAATGTTGGGGATTTTAGTACTACTTAAGTCTTGAAATCCTTGCTCATTTCATATTTAACTTCTATTTATCACAATTAAATGTCAAATACTGTTATCTTAAAGCAAGGCTGTACAATCTACTGTTAAGTATTGCACTACTTCTTGTATTTTACATATCAATTTACTTCAGTTTCAATCATTTTAAATAACTACTTGTTCTAATAATCAAATTAATTACTTGTATATTTTGGCAAAGGCAAGTTTATCAGTTTTATTTTTCTCTTTTACTCACAGTTTTATTATTTTTAGTCACTGTTTCGTTAAAGCTCGTTTTGGCAGTTTTATAATTATTTTTTCTAATGTAATGTCTTACTTTTACATATCTTGTATTAGGGATTGGTTTTGTTACTAGAAGTTCACTGCTATCTGTTTTTATTATTAACTGCTTTATTTATTACAATTCAAAGAAGTACTGAATGCCATTAAACGCTGCCGATTAGTTCTGAATGTTTGATGATGTAAAATGGTTCACTCGAGCTGAAAACTGCATGAACAGAACGGTTGCACTCGTATGGCCAAAGATCAAAGCACGCGAAATACTAGCATACAATTTACAGCAGCAACATTTTGTTGCAAACGCTTTCCAGTTGCGCGTAAACTATGTTTCCACCTGCGGTAATGTAATTGAGTTTTACATCACAGCTCCCGCGCTTTCGTGCAGTTTTCACCAGAATCTGCCTCAAAGGTTCTTCTTAGTATTTTTTTTCCTCTTTTCAACTTGTTTCAACCGAACATTCATCGATGAATCAGTAAAAAGGTGTGTGTGTGTGCTTGGGTGCGCTCTGTGTCTTGCACTTGGGGAGGGCAACAACGAAGCACCTTTTTCTCGGTGGATGCTGCGGATGCATCTTTTTCATCGCCAGATCGGATCAGATACCCGCGGGTACGTGAATAGTATTTCAATTTTTAACCGCACATGTACACCCACACACGCACACAACACATTTCACACTCCCTGGAGGGTGTGCAATGCGGTGTGGCATTGTGTGCAACAATCGATATTCCATTTTAAGCGGTTTGGTTCGGTCGGAACGATTGGAAGAACTCTCATTCGAGGCGAGCTTAGAGCAAGGGGGAGAAAAGCAATCGTTACAGGGTGTGAGCTTTTCCACACACACAACCATTCACGCCCTTCTAAACAAAACAAAAAAGTGTAAAGAATGCCGGTGGGAACAGAACCATCAGGTACGCAACATTGGAAGCTCTCTTCATGCTCTGATCATGCTTGTCGGACGTTTTTACGATTCGGTTAGCTTTGCCTTGCAGCAGCAACCGTACCGGCAAGAACATTCGAACCGAAAATGGGTTGGAAACATATTGGCAACCAGGGTGCTGATGGCAGCTGGGGCACCGGCATGTACGCGGGCGCTTTTCATCGATAGTGTTGCCCATCTTTGCCGTAGTTTATTGTACCGCAAAGATCCGTTCGACGATAGTACACGGGACGGGAAGATGCATTATGCACTGGAACTAATTTAGTGGTGCACAGTGCCTTTGAATGATGGTGCCTCCTGGGGCGCCGGGAGGAGCATTATTTGAAAAGGGAGGACTGCGTGGGTTGGCCGTCTCGTAGATTGTGCGAAGCAGTGTTTTGTGCATGGCGTGAGCGAAGGTGTGAAGTAAATAAAACATCATGCTGGTGGCAGATTTACGAAGCCAAGAGCTTGAACTTGTTATGTTTTGTGCTTCAAGCTGTTGATGCAGTTGAGATAAAAAAAGCGTAGGATAAACCTACAGTTGGTTGAACCTTTTGTTTTGGCTTTACTCTTATCACTTTGGACAAACGGTTGTCTTTATACTACTACACGATTTAATTACAAGAAGCGCTATTGACATACAATTTGAAGGCCTTTTCATCAAAGTTTATATCCGTAAAATACATTTCAATTTGATCTTACGATCTATTGGTTGCGTAATGTATAAAAAACAGCATATACTGTATGTAATGGTTCGTCCTGGTTGATGTTAAAGGATCAACATTCGACATAATAAGAATTTTTTGAAGTAAAATTTTACTTGTTTGAAATAAACCCAAAAATGCTGAATTGTTTTGAGTATCCTTTCATGTTTTTTATCTCCAAATTCGTTTGTTAAGCAATCAGAAACATAACAAGGAGACTAGGAATCACCACACAAATGTATTAACTACATTAAAACAAAAAACATAGCACCAATTGCAATCATTCTAAACAAAACATTATATAAAATGTCTGTTTCATCTATGAAGCTCACATATGCTCTACCTTCCGAACCCTCGTATTCCCTCGCACTCCCAAATCAATCGTTGCTTCTAACTCTTCCCTTACATAACAATGCGCATCTTGCATCGACGACGACACTATCACCATACACCCATAGGACAGCGCGCTCTCGTAAGACATTCAAATGAAATGGAAATTTCGCTCATCGTTTCATAAACATTTCGGCATCACTTTCACTGTCGCCTGACCATCGGTCTGGCTTTGGTCAACCGGATCGACATCGAACCCTCCCGAGGTCACCCCCTAGCATGCTATCGAACCACGCACAGCCGCACAAAACTCGATCGAAATGTTCGAAAATCGAAGTGAGACAGACGTAGCGAACATAACTGTGAAAGACGGCAAGGAAAAAATGAACGCACGCAACACATTCATGTTTTTTCTCGCTAGAAGCGCTTTCGACGGTTGCAGAAATTGCCAAAAACGGACCGGAGCTGCAGGAGCGCGGGAGCAATGTGCCCGGGAGGAGGAATCGGCAAACGAACGCGGGTGCACAAACACATACACACACACACAACAGCATCTTTAATCGGGAGACCCATGCCACGGTTCACGGTTCCTCTGGCGGGCGATGCCGCGTCACCTCAAACCGGTTCCCGCCACCTTCGCCCGTTTCGGTGAGAAACTTTCTCGATTTTGATAACGCGCCCGCGACGAAAGTGAGAGTTTTCACCTGGGCCCACCGAACCCTTTCACTCCCTTTTGGCCGGCTTCCATTTCGATCACCGGCGGGATGTCTACGATTTTGGGCTCCGCGAGATGATCGGTGACGGAGCGGAGATGCAAACGAATCTGCTTGAGGTAACCGACCGATGAAACGGTGAACGATGCATTTCGTCCACGGTCAGCATCGGTTCTAAGATTGCGAAAAGACGTACTATGTGTGTGTGTGTGTGTGTGTGTGTTCATTCGTTCAACAGCTTTCGACTGAAATTGCACACTTTCAAATGGAACTCGATTAGAGTCCTGAAAAACATCGCTCTTATGCTACCCCTGTACTGTCAGAGTGATACCATTGCGAATACAAAAAAGAAAGAAATTGCGAGAAATTGACAAAAATGTCAACTCCCAACTCCAAAATCACAACTACGACCAACTGAGGTATTGGAAAACTTTTTTCATTTCCAATTGCACAGCACAGCGAAGGTTTCGGGACTGCAGTACACTCGAAGGTATAAGGGATGACTCTCCAAGGAATATGCACCAATTCGTTTACGACCTAGTTTTTCGACTCTTTGCAATGTCCTTGACTCTGTCCCTACACATTTTGAAACAAAGTATACGTACGTAGAAAGATGTCAAGTAGTTTTCGTAGTACTCTGGGTACTCTGGAGTCACTGTGAGTAATTGATTGGTGACATCCAAGAGGTGCCTTTGTACCTTTGTAGTTTGTTTAAATCATCAATGTATTCTTTAAAGCTTTCATATTAAGGTACACATTTTGTTTTGAAGCTATATCTTTAACAGTTTGATTCAGTATGAGTAAGAAATAAGTTTAATCGTAATGATAAAAATACCAGCACATCATTAGTATTTATAAAAATTGACAAATTGTCTTGAAGGTAAGAGTTAGTTCAAGGTATAACAATGAATGCAGCAATTAAAGAGTAACAATCACTTGTGCAAACATTATGAAAGGATAATAAGAACGTATATAATTAGTTCAAACATAAAATAGATCGGTACAAAGAAGTTAAATCTTTACAAAATTATAGAGCCTATGACCGGCATGCTATTCATCTTTAACCCGATTTATAACAATGGAGTAATCGAATCGAGGTCATCCAAAGAAAAGCGACTAGATATGCTGTAAGACTCTTACCATGGCGACAGGGCGATGTGTTACCGTCATATCATTCCCGGTGTCTGCTTTTAGGGATTCAGTCGTTGAAAAAGCGCCATGAGATAGCTAAATGCCTTTTTATATCAGGACTACTTAACCACCATATTGATGCTCCTACTCTATTAGCTACGAAAGAATTTAACGCGCCATCTAGGAATCTACGTACGCGTCAATTCATATCCGTCCCTCGTTATAGAACTCGTTTTGGTCAGTCTGATCCTATGTCAGCTATGTGTCGAACTTTCATAAATAACTTTGATTTATTTGATTTCATCATACCACAGAATGTTTGTAGAGATAGACTCAGGACACAACTTATGTAATAATTTTATTTTCAAAATACATTTTCTATTCTTGTGCACCAGTTCTCCCCTATCGATTTATGTACCTTACATAGACTACTAATTTATTTGCGAATACTACGCACTAATTTAAGTACATTCATGTAGGATCTTCAAGATCCCGATGGATTAATCAATAAACATATTAAAAATATTAAACATATTATTGGTTAAATCATGTTTGCCCATCTCTTTGTTCTTAAAAAATTTAAGAATATTCTTAACTTTCTGGGCATGCCTTAACTTATCGTTGAGCTTTTTGCTGTTTCCAATTTCTTCAATCACGCATGTAACTTGAAGCATTCTTTAAAAAGACTAACATTGCCTTGTTTTAATGTTTTCCCAGTTTTCATCTTTCTCTCAGTAAAATTGTGCCTTATTCATACGCCTTTTCCCGCTCCAACAATGCGTTCTTTGCCCTTCCAGAAAAACGATTTTTTTTTTGTATCCCCATGTCTCCCATAATCTAGTCCGCTAATCATCGATTAATCAGCCTAATTCGACCGGATGGACGGAATTGTAGCTCGCACCGTTATGCTTTACGACCCCGACCGATTCACGAAATTTGTACGCTTCGTTACAAAGGTCGGACTTTTTCACTTCACCATTTCCCGTTTTGGCAACATTTCACAGAACATTTTGGGGGGAGCTGGGGGACTGGGCTTACCGGTTCTTGTTGCCTTTTTTTTTTGCTTTGTTTAATCGTTCAAGTCTTTTTTGCGCTGCTTTTCTTCAAACAAAGATTTTTCTAGCTTTCGACCGTACCGGAATGGGACGTGAGTGATCGAGGAAGGAAATGGAAACAAATCTTTTCATCGTTATACACAAGCGTGGAGTGTTGCTTCCTTCAATAAAAAGAAACCGTCCATCTTCGCGTGAAACGTCTTTATCGTCAGCTCGCTCCACTCCCTTCGTCAAAGCCAAAAGAAATTGGATGAAAATCCACTGCAATCGACTGTGAAGGATTCCGCTCGAACGGAACCGAGAAGCTAGGGGGGAAAGGCAGCGCCGGCAGCGTCGGCAGAGCGAGTCCCCAAGGAAAACTTGTAGTCGAAAAATCGGTAGCAAAGTTTAGCTATTAAAGGATGCCCGGAGGAGTTGGGCAATTTGTCCAAGTCCGGCGGATCGCTGTTTCCTATGTTAAACAGCCAAACGAACGCACACACACACACACGGGGGCGGGCGCCGGCCATAACGAGTTTGTTCGAAGTACTGCAACAAAACCACTTCATTATTACGCACTTTGGGTGTTTTTCCTGTTTCTTGCATCTTTTTTTTTTTGCTTGTTTCCGGGTCACTTCATCCGGGGATGGATGGGTTAGAATGGAACAGCTTTTTCGAAACCCACTAATTGGACGTCATCATTCGCCTGCTTGTCGGGCAGTTTTGTATTGTGTGGGCTGGCAGATCTTTAAGCTACAGTTGGGGCAGTTAATGTAAGGAGTTTGATTGGATTGTTACGGTTATGGGTTGGACGATGCGCATGATAAGAGAAATGTCCCACAAAATGTGTTTAAGAAAGTAATCAAAAGCCTCCCTGGAAAGGATGTGCCACAATGACTCGTAATAAGATAAGCATACCACATATGGATGTCAATTAACTTAAACTATAAGAGTTTCTCCTCTCAGGTGCCCATTCAATCCTAGAAACGTATGCAGAGAAACTGAACCATTATCGATTATGGAACTAGAAGATGCTGAGCCTATATAGGTGCTGGAACTCGCATTAATATTTTATTCAACTCTAAAACTGTAGCAGGATCTAACTCAGTCAAGCAACGAGTTGCAAACCTGTCCCAATTCAAAAACCGTCACAATAACTATTCTGATCCTGTAACTGACTCTGGTAATGGCAGCAGTATTTTAAGCATTCCTGGCTGCAGGTTTTTGTCATCTAATTACCAATTCACTAATTCAAGTCATTAGCAAACAAAAACTAAAGCGCTTTACGCTGTGATTCTACAACATATTGACGATAAAGTTAGCAGTATCAATTGAATAAAGTGGTTTCTTAAGGCCGAAGTACATTGTCCGTACTCGCTAGTGCAATTTAACTCTTCACTAGCGCATCTGGCGGTGGCTGACCAAAGCATTTGGCTAAACAATTTGGAGCCGCTTTAGGAAATAAATTATTTATTCATGATTTTCGCTTAAACTGGACTGGAAAAGCTTTGTAATTGATAGATAAATATGTTGTGCAAGTATTTAAGCTATTTCGGAATAAAAAACCGGTGAAAAAAATATTTAAATTTTAGATCCGGCACGATCATTCCCTCGATGATCGAAAAAAAGCTTCCACCAGCCAACGCCAGATGCGCTAGTGAAAATCTAAATTACACTAGCGTGTACGGATAATGTACCCCGGCCTTTGAATAGCAAAATGTACGGTTATAAAATTTTTGTTGGTAAAACTTTGCAAGAAAAAGGAATAATCATCTGGCTGAACGCAATAATTTCTACATATGCGATCGTCAATATCAATCCAGCCACTGCAAAACAGAACAATTTCCCACACACACACACACACACGTCGCTTACACTGTCATTTAAGAGCGATTGCTTTTGCTTGAAACCCAAACCCCTTCCTATAGCCCATATGTTTGTCGACATAAATAGTGGCTCCGGTGGCCAGCTTCCCGAATTACAGCACAGCCGCTTGACGTCGCTGACCAACAAGTACGGAAAATTCGGTCAAATTTTTGCATAAATACTGCGCACTCTATATTCGCATTCGCATCATTTGCATACGCTGAACGTTACGGCCTGCCACGTTGGCAGACATCGCGAAAATGGATCGACGGTGGTAAAATTGCGCAACAACGGCGCACATGGCAGACACAGCGTTCGGTGTGTTTCGGAGGGCTCCATCCGTTGACATTTGGCCCTTAGCGATGCACCGGCGCTGTGCAGTTTCGCAGCGCGTACGATGCAAAGTTGACCTGCGTGCGCGTTTGCTCGCAAAATGACACTTTATTACACCACAAGACAGATCATTAATTTTGGACGTTCGAGTGGTTCGATACGCGTTCGATGCACACCACTCCATTGGCTGACGTCGTTTCACAATGGGGTAGAATGGGGTGGAGTACGATTAAGAGAGAATTTGTGTAAGGGGTTGGTCGCCGGACGGTGAGCGGAGGTGTTCTGTTGCATTGCATTCGACCAACTGCCCCAGAAAGATAAACGCTGTAGGTCAACTCTTGGGGCATGTTGCTGGAGCAAACTATACATTATATACGAAAATGATTATTACATGTTTTGTATCGAGACCCCCTTATACTTGGGTCAGTTTTAGAACAGTTTATAGCTTCACACAAAGCTTTACCTAAAGGGCAGTGTATTAAAAATGTTTTGGACAGTATGTCACTTGTGTGGTAGTATCATTCACAGTACACCTCCATTTTGATGCAGCACTAGATGGATTAAGCTTCGAAAACGTTGCACGAAAATGATGATTTTCTTTGTTATGCAAATTCAATCACAACATACTGGGCAGATTTTGCAACCTGACACGCTCATCTATTTGCTACACAATATTTTCCAAACATTCCACTTCGGTGCTCGCTGCCGGGGTATCTATTTTCACTGAATGTTCACAGGTTTTCATTTTGACTCTCCACCCTCCACCCATACAGAATACAGTTCGGGGCCGGTACGGGGGTTCTGACCGGACCGGGTAGGGAGTAAAATTAGGTTCGGTGGAATTTTGCGTCGGATTGCGGTCCCGGCACTGCGGATGCATCGACCGCGGATGCGGAACAATCGGTGCTGGCGGGCTTGGCCGTTACGCATTTTGCGTTTGAAGTATGTTGATGCAGTGCCGATTGGTCTGTGCTCTGTGCGGTGACAGTGGTGAGTTGTTTTGCGTTGTTTTTACTTGATCCCATATAGTGAGCAGCGGGTAAGGGGGGTGCTGTTTTTCTTTCCGGGCATTTTGTTTAGGGTCAACATTTCAGAAGTAATGCGTGTCACATTCGATTTGAAATGTGTTTCAGCGCATTAAAACACTACTTTTGACGGAACACATCGAATGCATCGAATTTATCGAATGCAATCAAGCAACTGGGACGTATTAAACATTAAAAGCACATACTCTCATACATTTAAAATAATCTATGACATTGCAATGAAACTGTGAATCGATCGGCATATTTAAATAAAATCATGACATAAGGGAAATTTAAAAATGAGTTTAAATTGTAGGAGAATTTATTCTGAACAATTCACAATATTCTTATCAAATGATTGGAACACATGTTCCACTGATTGATATTGATGTTTAAATATGATTGGTTGCTTTCTGCGAGTTTAAGTAATACCTATAGATACATACGTTATACTGATCAGAAATCCTATTTTGACCTATCTGCATCCTTTATAAATCTCTCTAAACTGATTCTTCCAAGGACCAGCTTAGAGAGATATTGATATTAGAAAATATTGTCCTCAGGGAGACATTCATCTTGAGAGACATGAACAGTATGGAATATTTCGGGACCTTTCGAATGGTTATCTTAAAGAAACAATTTATCTTGATGAGACTACATCTTAGATAGACTTCACTGTAGTTATATTCCTGATATCACAAATACATTAAATGAATCAAACATTTTAAAAATTCTTTAGTTGCTGTTGAGAATAAATTTCTGATATTAATTTTGCAAAGAAGCTGTTATTCAGTTATTCCTCATTGATTATGTTGGGTCGTGTGAATCAAACCGTTTTAATTGCTCAATGAAACCTGACATTTTTATTTAAATATAATAAAAGACATTTGCTCGCGCATTATGCAATGAATATATTTTTTATAGTTCAACTTAGAATTTTCAAAAACTGACAAAACAATGACAAAAAAAGAAATCTTTAAGACAATAGTTATGAACAGTCATAATACAATATGTTTTATTACAAGATAAATGTTTGAGAAAAAAAATGCTATCAATCCTATCGCGATGTTAGATAAAAAAAATCTAAAGCCTTTTAACACATCTCATCTATCAAAAAAAAGAAACAAAAGAAGCCCTTCATAATCATTGGAGCTGTCACACCTCCAGAAAATCAAAACCAAATAATCCTTCCACCCAAAAAATTAAAAAAAAATCTCTTCGAACAAAGAGCTTGGATTGTTTATATTTCACCCGATCTCCGCAATCATGCCGCTGTCTAACAAAGTTCGCAGCCTCGCCGCAGCCGGTCGAACCTTTCATCGCAATCAACGCAAGGTCAACGAAACCTTCACCCGGCACCACTAATTGGCTTCAATCTTATGCCCGCTCGACGTACGCAAGCCAAAGGAGAGGAGAAAAAAGGAAAGACCCGCAGTTCGCACTTTCCAGCACCGACTGGCTCGGTGAAGGTGTCTCGGTGACAAAACCCTACCCCTTCCCCTCTCACCACTTTGCCGAACACACGACGTTCCCCCCAAAAATGGTCAAATAGAAATGCGACATGAAAGCGAAACTTTCGCGTGCGCACTCCCAAACCAACGGTCCTACCGCGACACGGACCGGAGATGAATGAACCTCCGTGCGGTTTCGTGGGGATTTCCAGGAACGCACTGCACTGCACCACTCTCACCAGCACCGGTTACGCGGGGCCCAAAACGGTACGGCCAGCTTAACAACGACGCACTGGCCGGCAGGTGTACGCGCGCGCGCGCCTTGGTCTTGGGCAAATTGGCGGCCGAACCCGTTTGGACGCACGCACCTAACCTTGCACATGAATGGCGGGCAGGTTTCGGGGCGAAATCGGTGTGTCCGAGCACCAGCACTACCACCATCCCGTTGTGACCGATTGGTTGTCGCCAACCATCCCAATCGTGCGAGGGGAACGAATTTCCACCGCAGCAGCACCCAGCGACGCCAAAGGTTAATGGACTTCTTCCTGCCCTGCGGGCGAGATTGACGAGATTCGACCACAGTGACTGTGTGTTTGTGTGTGCTTTTATTGGTATCTTGTACCGAGTGAGGAGTTGACGCACACCACACATCGCGTAGATAGCTGCAGTTCCGTGTGCTTAAAGAAAGGGAATTCCTCGTGACCAATCATTTAGGGAGGTGTCTTACGCCGGGGAAAGGGTTTTTGGGGTGTCCGAAAATGATGCACCTGGTTCCAACAAGCGCGAGCGACAGGTTTAGTTTGCTTTTGGAAGGCAATCCAACCGCTCGCCAGGTGGTTGACTAGGCGGGGGAACTCAACGCACCCGATCCGTTGCGGAATTGGATCCCCCGTGCCCTTTGCACATAACCGATCGTACGCGAGTCTCAGCCGCTTAGGAGCGGCAGCTTCCGTGACGGTGTCTCTTTGCCAGGAGGGGTCCTTTAACTTTAGAAAGCAAGCCAATTGTGTGTGTGTTTGATAAAATGTAAAGCCCGTGTGAACGGCAACAGCATTTCACCCCTTGGGGCGTGATTTAAGCGGCCGAAAACAGTGTTCGGTATGGAACACTGCACGCGTGCACGCGAGCGAAAGAGAGAAGCACACACTCTCTTGACCTTCATCAACGTCATCGGGCTCGTACCGTCAGCAAGATATTGTCAGACAAATTTAAATCGTTCCAAAGCACGGTGCAAATGAATCACTAACGCGCGTGTGAGGGTTGGGTTGGGCGAAGCTTCCGTTGCTTGTTTCGGGATGGTTTGTGCGGCGGTTGTTTTTCTACTGCCACACTCGAGGCGTATTTTCTCCGCCCAAAAACTGGGAGACGCACTTAAATGGTGGCCCAGGGGCACTCCCGATACAGCAGCGTCAACAAGAAATTTTGTTTATTTTTCTTGCTGCCTTGCTTTCACTGCTGCTGTGTGAAGACATTCCCGTTTCCGGTAGCATCAAAGCAGAAAGATGGTCGTTTTGAAGGTTGTTTATCAATAAAACAAACTTTAAACATGAGTAAATCGTAAATTTTAGAGCATATTTATTAATTAAAAATAGTTGGTTTGCATTTATTTAAGCGTGTAAATCTACAATGTCATCGATAATCTGCTTAATGGCATCTTTCACCCATAATCGACATCAATCATTTGTCCCTTGCCCTGTTAAGTAGTTAATCAAAGCTCTTCGTAAGCTGCTTAATCATCACGAAATAGTAAACACAGCGCAAAGAAAGTGAAATTTTATAGCCTCTCAAACTGTCCCCTAATGTTTCCGATAGCTTCGCTTCGTGTTTCTGGGAGAGTGCACACACACAGAAAAGGGCCACCCCGAATCCCCGAAACCATATCGAATCCGATAAGCTGATCTGCTTTACCAATGGAAAGGCAATAAAATAAACAAAAAATTAAGCTTGCATCGCTCGATTTCCAAAACAATCGTATTACGAAACACGCTACACGCCACACATCGATCGTTGCCACCCGCTTTTCTTTTGTTTCGTACAAAGCAACCTTAATGTCAACGAATAACATTGTGCAGACCCACGCAAATTATGCGTCTGCAAAACGGTTGTTCTTGCACAGTGTGTAATATTAACGTTGAGAAATAAGCTACATTATGCTTTACATACGGTTAGCTAATGATGGTTGGCGCAGATGTTTAAGACATCGGGAGGATGAGTTGTTCTTCGTTGATGATATTTACCTAGAACGATAAAAACAGATTTTATTATTAATATCTACAAAGAAAGCATCAACAATATTTACTTTCATTCATTTATTTTTAAGTCAGATAGCAAAAAGTTTTGTTTTTCGTTTTTTATATCATAATATCAACTCAGACTTTATAATCTATTAAATGACCCAATTTATATTAAATTATTAAATTAAATTAAATTAAATTAAATTATTAAATGACCCAAATTTAGTCCAAGGACAGGTACGAAAGATAACATTATGCAGCCAGAATCAATGACTATCAGATGTTGTTGAATGGGATTGGAGATTGATTAAAGTTGGATCTATTTCTTGTTGGAAAACATTTAATTTTTATCACATAAAGAGTAACTAGCTCCCTATAAGAAAGGCATGTCTTCTCTACAACATTCTTGCATCAGTACCATAAGCGGGCTGGGAACAAAATACCATTGCAGTGAATTTTGCCAACCACTCAGCAGTAGAAGAACAAATGCAGCAACAGCAGCTTTTACGCTACCGGTATGTTATCAATTCTCAATGTACCGTGCAGTCCCAGCAACCATCCTTCACGCGACCACCAACTCATAACGATCCAAAAGGTGCAAACGGTTCTCGGTGCAAACCCCCAAACTCCGTAGAACAAGCGTCCGTAATTATATGCTTTTATGGTGAGTTTCATAATTCATGCCACCGACCGGCAGGAAAAGTCCCGCTCTAAGCCGGAACCACTGGTCGGAAAAAGGGATTATCTTTCGCCCGCTAAACGGTGTTTACGGCGTCACGCTCAAGGTGGGTGTGGGTGTGTGTGTGTATATCGATGTGAAATTCGCGTTCCAACTAAGGGGAAGCTGAAGGTGAGGTTTCAACCACCAAGGCCCATCATTCGTCATTCTCGATCGTCGTAGCTTTTGTGTATAGATCGTATTCACCAAAACTCGCCTGGCGTCGCCCTATGTAGAGCCTTGCGGAACTGCAATGCACCGGTGCAAAGGTAGCCTCCTGCATACACCAGCTGTTATCACACCATTTTCCACCGACAAGCATTCATTATTATCGTCGAACGATGCCCAGGCAAGCTCGTGCACATTCTCACCATTGCTACCAGCGCGTGTTCTTATCCCCGCCCAGCAAACCCACTGTGTGTCCTTTCAGCTCTTCTTCCTCGCTGCTTGAGAAAAACAACCATTCTAGCGCGCTGGCATAGTGGGAAAAGGAAAATTCATGCGCTCGAAATGGTAATCATGTACCGGGTACAGGATGCAACCATTTCCGAGTGCGATGGCTATTTGTTTATGCGAATGCAATGTACCGCGATTGTAAAAATAATGGTTGGAAAATCACACACCTTCACAGATAGAATTGAATGCTAAAATACTACCACGAGTATAATTTAACTTTCCTAACAAATAAATTACAACGCTGTGGATGGACAAACTGGTACGAACATTGTTCGTAGAAATTATGAATGCAGTTTTGCAGTCGTAAAAAAAAAGTGGAGCCAACAACCGTGTTGCGAAGCAACATTAGAAACAATCGACAGCAAATGTTTCACCCGGCGTGCTTAAGGAATCGGTCATGGATAAAATGCAAATAAATGTTTCATTTAATTATGTCCCACGTCAAGGCAAGCATAAATCAAACGAAACGACAAAAAAAAAAGGCAAACAGCACACATCCAGCACAAATAGCAGCATAAATGTGTGCATTATTTACACGTGGGCGATCCGTGGGCGAAGTTTGAATTACAAAACAAAACACCCAACTCCCACAGAACTCAACAACACCATCGTTCGGCTAACGGTCCGCACCAAATGTTGATTTATAACATCCTCCCGCTATTTCCCAAAAAAACATGACACAATTTCACCGGCCCCGCCCCAAAAAAGTGCTGATCGCAAATTGGGTGGGCAAATTTATTACAATATCGAACCACCATCAATCCAGAACTGGACGAAGCTATTTTTGATGTTGTACAATGTTGAACTCGTTTGTGTTTTTTTGCATTTCATTCTTTGTTATACTTTCCACACCAGAGCTTTCCCCTTTGCCAGTGTGGTTGCTTCCCATTCCATTCAGCCAGACGAGAAAAAAAAATATCTACAGATGAGTTAAAGAATCCCCAAATTCCCGGCCAGTGGGGGCAGCGAACGAAAATAACATCCAAGCGCCGTCGCCGCCGCACGCCAAACGTCAACTGGTTGATTTGTGATGGATAAAAAATCATAACCAATAAATTATTCGCCCTCCCCGGCAAACATGGAAATCATCAATAAACGAACGCAAACCGGTCAAACAAAGAGTGCCGCCCCCCGGTCGGAAGGTCAGTAAAGCTCGTGAACAAATGTTGAGAGTTTGGTAAACTAGCCCTGTTTGGTACAGCGCGGCATCGCAACCCGGCCACTCCCGAAGGGATTCTACATAAAGCGCGCCGGCTATTCATTCGGCCTCGGAACCGCAACAGCAACTTCCACGGGTAGATGTCGAATGATTTATTCATCCGTTGCGAAACCAGAATGAGAAAGCACTGGAAATATGACATGCATCCAGAATGTCCATATGAAAAGCCAAACAAGTAAAAGGAACAAAATAACATACACACACACACACACATAAACGGGAAGGGAATGAAAAATCACATTCACACTGAATGGAAAATTGCATCCGGATGCAGTTTAACCCATGCATCGGACCCGCTGTGTGTGTTTGTACCGGAGAAATATGATGACATTGGGATCGGAAAAATGTTCGCTTCGTTTCACAGGAAAAACAATTGTGCTCTCGTTACAAAATGAAGTTAAAGATAAGCAAAAAAAAAAACAACACGATCGACGCGCATGTTGATCGGGTTCTGGTTAGTAATGGAGCGATAGTTGGAAAAATTGCTTCTGCTCGTTACTTGATAACCGGAGCAACGGTCGGGGTAGAAAGAGTTTGTTCTATTGTTATTCTATCTGCAGTGCAGCTGCTTTGTGTTGACACAGTAAATATGCATTTCAACATAAAAAAGGGTTCAGCGCGTATCTTAAAAAAGGATAAAGTGGGTCAGTATTTGTATATGTATGTTTTCAAGCAAATAATACTATTATAGCAAATGTAAACGAAGTTATAAAATATAACAATAAATTAATATTGGAAGACTCAAATTAGATACAGAGATAACAAATAAATGATTATTTTACATGTGTTTGAGGGTTGGAAAATAATATTGGAACTCAATTGAAAAAGCATAATAATTATATTTAAAATGACTTGACTGTTGCTAAATTTTTAAACAATTGAAAAAAAATCTAACAAAAGCATATTAGAAAAGCAAAGGAGGCAGGTGTAACAGAGAAAACAAATAAAAAAAATGACAAACAAACAGAAAAAATGAAGTATATTAATGAAGAAAAGACAAATATATCCAAAATCATTAGATAGCAGAAATACTGAAACACAAAACCTCTAATTGATGCTGTTTTGTCAAATTTAATTGGAAATATTAAATCAAAAGAAATATAAGAAAAATGAACACAAAACATACATAAAATTCATTACCAAAAGTTAAAAGTAACACACACAAAACAGCAAAACATTACACAAAACTACATCCATCGATAATCGAAGTAAACACGAAATACTTGTCAGTGAAACATCCAAAACACATTAAAAAAGCTACCAGTTTCGTGGCAGCGCATGGGTAAACCAATGGCACTGAAGAAAAAAAAACACAGAAAACAGACACAATGTAGTGCATTTTTGCCCATTTTCATTGCACACTTCCACAACACCCCGTAGAGCGCATTGAAACTAGGGCACTGTGACCAACACCGATTGAGGCAGGCTGATCGGAAAGCCATTTGCAGCGTGCAAGTAGACAATACCAACAAAAGAAGAGAATAGCAACAGCATAATGCAAAAAACGAAAACAAAAAACCGGCACCAATCCACACCCCTTCTGAAGGGGCAGAACCGTGGGCCATTATCAGCGAACCACAAACGTGGTGACCAAACGTGCGTGTGTGTGTGTGTGTGTGTGTGTGTGTGTGTGTGTGTGTGTGTGTGTGTGTGTGTGTGTGTGTGTGTGTGTGTGTGTGTGTGTGTGTGTGTGTTTGTGTGTGTGCTTCGGAAAACAATTTGCTGCCCGCTGCATGTCACCCCGTTTTGCAGCGCGCGAGACCAAATGGGGCACAGCTCGCCGAAGTACAAAAGGCACCACTGCACAATGGGCAGTTTAGAACAAATTTCGGGATAAAATTATTTTTGCAGAAATTGTTAGTTTTTATCGTTTGTAGTAAAGTGTTATGATAGTAAATAACATTTTATATGTAGTTTGCATCCATACCACCAGGTGGCGCTACATAAAATAGTGTTTTAAGAGATTTTTGCTTTGTTTTTTTTTTTAATTTTGTGTGTTTTTTTCTTGTATTTGTTGTTT
The DNA here is from genome assembly GCF_016920715.1 of Anopheles arabiensis. Lineage (NCBI taxonomy): Eukaryota > Metazoa > Arthropoda > Insecta > Diptera > Culicidae > Anopheles > Anopheles arabiensis. The sequence continues at coordinate 92,469,492 of NC_053517.1, forward strand.
CTAATAGTATAAACCATTTTAAAATATACTGTGATGTTCGAGAATATATGAACAAAACATAATAATTTTGAATAAGATAATATTTTCTGCTTTGTATAGGACAATGGTAGCTAATTCTCATCACTTTTACTCACAGGTAGTACAAATATTAAAAATGGACATACACAACCTAGGTGGATGCTATTACAAGCTCCTAACGTCTAGTTCACATTTCTAAAGACAAAAATAAAGTCATTTCAATAATTAGATAGAGGAGATACATTGAAATGAAGTAGTTCCCAAATTCGTAATGAAAAGCTGCACATATTTTTGTCTTTGAAGGTTAAAATTTTAAATCTGTTGTTTAAAAAAATAGGAATTACACATTTTCATGGGCATTGATATCACACAATATTCATCCAATACTTTTCCAAGTCCTGAACTGCCTTCAGAAGAAAAAATAAAAATAAAAATCTGATGTTCTTGGTTTTACAACTACAGTGAACCCTCTCTTATTTGATACCTCTCCAATTTGAAAAACCTCTCTTATTTGAACATTTTGCACAGTCCCTTGATTTCCAGTATATTTTTGTTCCTTTAATTTGGAAAACCTCTGAAATCTGTGTCCCTTTTATTTGTGTATGGTGTTGCCATGGTTATTGAATGATGTATTCTCAAATTGGCAATCCTGTTCGCAGTTTCCTATAGCAACAGTTAAGGCTGCATACTAAATGTTCTGTCTCTTTCTTCTTTGGATTGACCTTTCATTCACTTTCCACCTCTGTAATTTGAAAACCCCTCTTATTCGACAGTCCCATCGCCTCTCAAATAAGAGAGGGTTCACTGTATCTGAAAAATCAGAATTCAACTATAGCTACAAACAAAGTATTTACTTCATTTGTAAACTTAAACCCTGTTTTTGTTTTAGCGTGTGTAGCTACTGATATTGAACTGGTTAACGAATGAGAGTAATACAGCTCATTATACAAAATGTCCTTCTGGATGCATTTTCTTTCTTGCAAAATATTCTTTGTAGCATATTACCCTCTATCCTTATATTTAGTTTGTCATGACTTTTGGGAGTTTCTTCTCCAAAAACGGCAATAGATGCTGGTGTATTCATAATTTTTTGCTGTTATGCGTATAATTTTAGAATTATTTTCCTTACATCCGTCTATAATCTGGAGCAGGACCAAAAGGTATTTGGTTCTGATTTGCTTCATTATATTTTATAATAAAGTTAGGTTAGAATAGAAATTTACATATTAGATAAGCACATGAGCTGAAACTAAGATACACAGCTTCGTAATGGAAATTGAAGGTAATCAAAAGCACGTAGAATATATTTTTGTAGAATACACTAAATACGCTACACTAGGCACCTATGGAGCCGCCTAGTTACGCATGTGTCTGTTTTTAGAAAAAGTTGATGTGAAAAAACTTCAATAAAACTCGCGTTCGCAAACTTTCGCAGAATATTTCTTCACAGATTGATAGTATATATATTACACTATTATGTGACATATATGAGACAACGCCACTCTACGCCACTTCCATAATGGCATCAAGTCAAAAATAAAAATGATGGAAATTTTCGGGAAGTTTTTTCAGTTATTATCGTATATTTTTGCAAAAAATTAATTTAACTCAAAATCTTTAATATATTTATAAAACTGGCTAAATATCCTTTTTAAAATGTCTAATTTTATCAAAATCGGTTTATATTTGAAAAAGTTACAAAGGTTCAAAGTTTTCCAAAAAAGTGAAAAAATTTCTGCGTTTTTTTAACAAGTCTCGACTTTGAGAGGTCTTTTCTAGAGAACCAGAAAAGATAAAGAGCTCATATTTGGTATTTTTCTTAGTTTAACCCTTAGTATTAAAACCTATTATTTGGAATTGCGCTTTTACAAAGTTGATTTTTTGAATTTCATCCCGGCAAATGCCCATTGTGCACTGGGCTGGGATAGAACGAGATAGGAAAGCTGCAACGAAAAAAGCTTTGTTTACATAAACACCGTGTCAAACGTGTGGGTGCAGGCCCAGGCGCGGTACGACGCCGGTATGATGGGAGAAGGCTATGAAAAGGCACCTGAAAGCTGACGGTGCCATAATCATTTTCCAACAGCGCAGCGACGCCACCACAAGTACGCCAGTGTGTGTGTGTCCAGCTTGCGTCCCGAGACGCGACTTGCAATAATTATTATGCAAACGTGCGAGCATGATCGAGTGCAGTGTCTGCATCATCGATGCGAAAACGGGCGAAAACGGTAACCGAACAACAGGCATGAAGAAGAGGGTGGTGGTTTGTCATGAAGGACGAATGCAAAATATCGTATGCACGGTGCGGACGGGGTGCTGATTGAAAAATAATATCAAAATGTCACTTGAAGTTGTGCAATCGGTTGCCGGCCCGAATTGCTTCTCGCCGTCCCTTATCTGCTGCTGTGCACCTTCTTCGCCTTGCTGACCTCCTTCTGGCGTCACTGGGTGGGCAGTGAGGTGAGTAAAAGTGCATTTGTCACCCTGCAACCCACCCCAGCGACACTCCTCGCAAATCCCCGCAATATTACACGAGCAGAATACCCTTCTGTCTTTGACGGTTGTCCGTTTGATGGTTCGATAATGTTCCGCGTTTTTCTTTTCGATCGGCGTGGGTGGGTGAAAGTAAGGCACTACTGCACATTTAAGTCAGCGCACACAGAAGGGCGCTCGGCACAAAACCAAAGCAACAATGAACGAAACAAAACCAAAAAAATCAACGCCAACCAAACCACAATCTGACCTCGATTTGGCTGAGAAATAACTTTGCAAAATTCCCCCCCCCCCCACCCATCCAACTGGCGAGCTTTTCCCCGCTATACCAAACGCCGTGTGTCGAATCGATGCAATCGATGAAAACGTCAGCTACATCTCGGTTTGCCGCTGCAGCAGCATATCGGGGTCGGAAACGCTTCTGCTTTATTCAGATTTCCCATTATCCGTTTTGACACATTTTCACTCTCTTTCTCATCTTATCGTCATCGTTATCATTCGGACTGCCACCATCACACCGAACTGACTCCGGTTACGATGACGCTCTGTCATATAGATGAACCGAGAAAAAAGAGATGCGCTTCTCAAAATAGCTGCAAAAAACCAGACAGCTGACTGGGGATGCTCCGTGCTGGAGGGCTGGACGATGCATTACATTGAAAGTTTGATGGAAAAAAGAAAGTTTGCTGTAGCTATTTTAATCCAGGTTTCTGTGAAATGATCTAGAGCGCAGTAGTGAAGTGGATTTGCATTGTTATCGTTGACCTTTTGTTGCTACGAATCAAACATGGAGTTTTTTATCTAACTTTACGCTAACAAAACTGTAATCAATTCATTAACATCAATCTCCCGGAAAGCTTCCAGGGCATTTGGATTACTAAAGTCATATGATGAAATGATGGGGAATGTTTGCAAAAATCCGATGTCGACTTCGATTCGACTTCAAAAATTTTGGATCCGACTCCGGAAGGTAGTTCCGCTCAGCATTATCTGGAGCCGTTTGGAATCCTCCGAAGTCTTTCAGAGGTGTCCAGAGTCATCTGGAGTCGTTCGGAGTCATTTGGAGTCGTCCGAAGTCTTCGGGAGTCGGCCAAAACCGTCCGGAGTCGTCCGGAGTCGTCCAAAGTTGCCCTAGGTCGAAATCTACTGGAGTAGGGGCCGTCCCAAGTCAGCCGAAGGCAATGTTTTTATGGTCAGGCTTTACCGACACTAACTCCTGCTGACTCCGGTCTACTGAAACCGTTGCTCTTAGAGAGAAAAGTCTGTTTGAGAGGTGCATGGGCTAGGAGATAAAAAAACACCACGAAATGAAATGCCTCGGACCAACTCCAATTCCATACGACTCCAGAAGACTCTGGACATCTCTGACTCCGGCCGACTCCGACTCCACTCGACTTCAGCCTAGACACATGACGACTCTGACTTCCACAATATGTTTAACAAAACACTTCTCTGAGTGTTTGAAATTAAAATGTGTCCTATGTTTTATGGAATTGACAGATTCTAGAATTCTCAGATAACAAAAATAAAATTCTTATCGTCTCTAAAACAAACGCGTGTCGTAATATATCTCAACGTGCACCTATCCTTAACACCCCCGAAAACGTTATCAATGACAGACCGAGCGTGTCAATAAAGTGTGAAGCTCATCACATCGCAACTCACACATTCCTATCAGAGACAGCTGCCACCAGAGAGATCCGTTTTCTTCACCCGCTCGCACGCAATCTTACCTCCAATCATCCTCCCGATTCCATTTGCCAGATTCAATTGTTCCAATGGCACAGTTCCAATTTCAATATTTGCCCACACTTCCCACTCCAATTTGGCACTAGAAAGAGGTGACACAAACCCTCAAGAAAATCCTTTCGCCATCATTCTTCTCAAAGCTCCTCTGCTCACCGAAAAAAAAATCCGTTCAAAACGCGCTCCAATACATCCAACAAATCCGTGCATTCAATTCATTCTCCACCGACGACAAATCTGTGGAGTGGAGCGAAGGCACCCAGAGACTGTCATAAATCATGACGACGAGAAGGCGATTAGAAGCTCGCCAGCTATAGCCGGGAACCTCTGATAGGTCAATCCAAGCTCACAGCCACTGGCAAAAAAGTGGTAGAATACATTCCACTAATATCCTTGCCTAGCCCTAAACCAAAAACGTTCCCCTCTCCTCAATCGGACTTTGAAAGCTCTCAGTGAAAATTTATATCCTTCTGGTGAGGTAGTGTTCGAAAGGTTATTTTTTGCTTTCTTTGCTATCGCTCAACTTCGATACCATTTCCCCGTTTTGCTGAGGTTTATGCTGCTGTAGGCCTACTTGAATGACACACTGACTGACGTACAGGAAACGAATGGCCGATTGTCATTCAAGTCTGTCCGCGCGAAGAAAGGCTGTCCTGCAAACCGGGCAGCAGCAGCAATAGTTGGCAACAGTGACGGCAAGCAAATAGGAGAGCGAACCCAAAAAAAGGTTCCACAAAACCACCCTCGTTTGCTCGACAAAACTTTCGTCAGTCCTGACAAATCACTTCCGGGAGCCCTGGGAGGGAATGAGAAAAAAAGCTCCTTTCCCCGGGTTTCAAGAGCGGCTGGGAAATTTTCAATTCGTTCTTGTGTGTTGTGTGTATTTTGTCCGTTTTTTTCAACCCCCGTCCGAAGTCTGCTCATGCTTTTTGTCCCATTTAGAATAAAAAAACACACACACAACCCGAACTTTCCACAAGCGCTGTCAGATACTGTAGCTGACAGCCGGAAGCGAACGTTTTCCCCTGCTCTGCCACCTCCCACACTCGGCTCGGCAAATATCACACATACACACTTTTCTGCCGATAAGAAAATTTTGCTCACTCGCACCCGTCCGTCCTCTCTAACCTTCCCTTTTCTCTCACCCACCCCCTTTTGTGGCTCAAACCATAAGGACGTATTTTAAGGATTTCTTTCCCCAGGCATTAATTAGACACTTGAAACAAACGATACTACAAGCGCACCGCATTCCAGAGCCAAACGTTATCGTACGGAGCATTTCCCGGGATGGATCTTTGCGCTCCGATGCCCTCCGGGGGCATAAATTTTCCGATACGTGACACGGAAACAAATGCAAACAAACCCCCCTTTGCAAACGCGCTCCTGGGCGCTGGGTTCTTGGCAGGGAGGAGTTGAGGGCAACCATCGATAAACGGCACCAATCTACATGCGTCGGGATTCATTTTAAATGCCTGCCTGTCGGTAAAACCTTGGGGTGGTTTGTTTACTTGACTTTTCGACAGCTGCAACCAAGAGGGGGAAGGCAGAAGGAATCAGGGGTGCATGGGAAATGTTTCCCAATCATTAGGATATTTGAAGAATATTGGACACATTTTACGATAGAATCCTCGTGCTCTTTCAACACAGATCAATTTTATGGCCTGAGTGTACCTGTGTTGAGTGGAAATGTTACTCTAGAACCAGGCCTAGATTTGTACCACTGGTGGTAGCTTCCTTTCTTTCCCATCCTTGATTTAACCAATCCAATTACTACTTGCGTCATGTTTTATTCAACCGATCGTATGATGAACTGCTGTACATGTATTGTTCATCCCAAAGCCGAAAGATGAGCCTACTTACAGCACAGATTGGCTCACACGATACCAACACGATACATCCTAGCCGGGGTTCTTTAAACAATCATAAACGTCAAACCAAAAACCATTCAAGGGCCAATAAATCCCATCCGAAGAGCGGCGTGGCGCAATAAATGTTACACAACGCCTACGATCCGTCGAAAAAGCTTATACGAGTCGGCCCCATACTGTCCCAAAAGCCAAAAGCCCATATAGCAACTGTACCTCTGCCGGCAGGCGGGCAAGAGTTGAGCGTACGCTTCTTGAATTAATTTACAACCATCAATGTCACGCCGACGTACCGGCACATGGAAAAACCGGCTCACTTTTCCGAGGCAACAAGCAGTGGCAGAGCGGGCTTTCGGGCCCGATGGGGCGGCCTAACGTTTGACAAATAAACATACACAAAATCGGTGGCTTTTTCTTTCCAGCACCTTGCTGTACGACCGCACCGGTTCCGGTAAAGCTTGCGGGAAAAGCTTTTCCCCCGCTCCCTATGGTTTACGAGCGTTTCGCGAACATGGGGCGTTGTGATGCGTTGTGAACGCGTTGTTGGGGCGGTATGGCCTATGGTAATGGGGCAACCGTTTTGGATCGTTTGACGTAGGCTGCTGATGGAAGCTGCAATGCAATGTAGGATTATGTGGAAAAGGTATGAATGTTATGTGGAGGTGGTGGTTTGCTAGCATTAAAGAACGGCAAAGGTGAAACGATGGTCCCATTCTGCCTACACACGCAGTGCGTTTAAACGTAACTCGAAACAGAAGAGCGATTAGAAAGGCTGGTAGGTCGGATTTAAGAATACGAGCAAGTTTATAGTGACGTAAACGAGCACGAACAATGACATAAAAAGAAAACAAATACGAAAAAAAACAGGTAATTATCAAAACAGGTCCTAACTGCGTGAGATGCAGCTAATGAAGGAATGAAAACACTATTCGTAACTCAAAAAAGGCATTTATATAGCGTTAAATATTATGTTGTCTAATATAACCTCATTGGAATTAAGGCAAACATTGATAGTTTGATTAATAATTTAATTAATGATTACAACACACAAAATTAAAAAGAATTTAACAAATAAATCAAAGACGAATAATGAAGATACAGGAGACCGACAAGAACAATACAAGGAAATCATTTATAGTTCTTTGCTCATTTATAATGATTATCTAATTTTTTAAGTGAAATTGTTTGATAGCTTTGTTTTTAAACTTAAATGTATGTGTGTTTCCATTTTTAATTCATTTTATTAATATTTTACATATTATTTTACACATTTGTTGGTAACTAAACGATTTTTTTAGTTTATATTTATTTCCTTTTCGTGAAATATTACTTTACAAAGCTTTATTGCAATGTAAAATATGTTCTACTGTTTTTTTTTTATTATTTAAATCCATACGGACGACTTGTTAGTCCCAACAAAACATATTACCTTCAACACGAAACCGAAACCCCCACAGATGGAACAAGCCTACCGGCAATACTGTCCCAAAACCGAGATTGTTTGACCGAAAGTAGAGATATAGGTAAAATCCCCGTCTCAACTCTCCTCCCTCCCCCAGTCCTCTCCAACCTCTCAGTCACACATAAAACTCGGCAAAACAAACAAAATCTCTGCACGCACGTGAAGCATTTAATTAGAATGGCCGGCCACCGGGTAAAATTATTGTCACACGCTGCCCATTACGCTCGAGCGGTCTGCGTGCGTGGTTCACCCTGCGCCCTACGAGCGGCCGAGCGGTTTGGGAGCTATAATTTAATTGTGTGGGAAATTCCCGTGTCCCATCCCCGGGCGGCCCAGACAAAGCCGTTGAAGCTGTATTTCGGGGGTTTTTCGTTTGCAGGCGCGGAAACGGTTCAGAGACAAAGCTTTTGGTTTGGTTGGTTCGCGAGAGCGAGAGTAGGAGAGAGGTGAAAAAGGACCCTTCATCCAAGGGTCCTGCATCCCTGCCAGCTGTGTGCATTTCCACGCAGATTTTACAGGCGGGACATAGTTTTGCCAGCGGAATTTTTAACCGCCAGCGAGCGGGGCCGGGTGTTTCCGGGAGTTTTCACCGCGACGGCTCGATTCGGGACGCGGAATGTGCGAATGCGTAATTGTTTTGTTTCCAACAGTACCATCCTACTCGTCGCCTGCCTGCTTATTGCCATTCATCGTGTATTGCGCGACGAGTGCGTATCTTAACGAAATGATAGAGAGCATTATCAAGAATGGAATTTATTGCAATGCGGGGAAAACGTTCGCTTCGCTGCACGTTCGATGGAAACCTCGGATTAATTTTCTAACATTCCATCTCGTACGTACGCGTTTCCTAATCCTTCCTTTGCCGTACAATGCTTTTTAACATCGAAATTTGTTTCAACAAACAAACCAAGCATGCGTGCAGCTATTGAGGCGCGTAATGTGGCTCTTACGAAAAAACAATCTTTCCAGTTGAAGAGTTCAGCCGGTACCGGGGCGGCAGTGGTTTGCTCCACTTTGATTTCCGCTCCGGTGGAAATGCGTTGACGTAAGTGAGGGTTGTCATGTGTTTTTTTTTTTTTTGTTTTGTTTCCACTGGGCTCCGTGCCGGCTGTCCCTTGTGCTTTGTGGTGCGATGAAGTAATTTGACCAATTTCAGAAACGAGTACACCGGACTTTACACCAACACAGAGGGGGAGAGAGAGAGAGATGGAGGCCAAAAGAAGTGTCTAAACCGTTGGACCCTCGTGCAGCTTACCGAGCTGTGAAATGAGATTTGTCTCCGAGAAAGGAAGGAAGAGAGGGGGGAAAAAGCACTCACACACACACACACACACACACACACACACACACACACACACACACCGGCCCGTATCAACCGTACAACAAACCCGCACTACGCACTGCACTCGTTTGTTCAATTTAGCCAACAAAACCTCGTAAACTGGCCCGCATCTTCCACAACTCCGCTCCGTTCCACAATAGCCATTCGAAATTTTTAAGCCCTTTAAGCTTCCACCCCGGTGCTTTACTCATTTACCTTTCTCTATCGCTCCTAAAGGTGGCAGATTTCGTTCGGTTTCGTTTCGTTTCGTAGGTCCGTTTGGTGGCTGCAGTGATTGGACCCTTTAGCGGAAAAGCTGCAAATGAAACGTAAAGCAAAGTAAATGAGATTCTGTTACTATGCGCACGAAATCAAGGAGGAACTCAGGTTCGATCGAAGGGAACCTTGTTCGTGCGTAAGGACAAATGATATTCTTATTTCTCCATTTGCAGAGGTAGACTTTCGTGAGTAGACAGTGAAACAGAACAGATGAAAGTGAAGGTGCAGCTAATCGGAACGGGAACGGCACGAAGCAGTACCTCGCCTCGGGTACTGCACGCAAAGTTGAAGTATTTAGGTCATTGTACGTATGTGAAGAGTAGAAACAGCCATAATAAAAAGCTGTGTGTGGTTCTGTGTATCGGTCGATCAAGAAGGATCGTGCGAGGAAGATAAGATCATTGCTTCAGACTTAATTGGATGAAACAATTCCGATGATTTGATCGTGAAGGATGGCTTTTTATGAGTTACTAGGTTTGTTTGATGTCCTTGCTTCATGAGAAGACTTTTCTATGTGAAAACATATGTTCTTTAACTTGTTTTGTTTTGCGATTGTTTAAACAATTTGATTTGACTTTTGATTGATATTGACAAACAAAAAACGAAGTTAATGATGCCGTGTACATTATTTGTTAAATTAATAGATAAAGAATAAATAAAGTTTAGCGTAGAAACTATGAGACTTCAAAGTATTTACCTTAGTGCATGCTGGTGACATATGACTTGATTTAACCGAAGTTATTGCCAGAACCACATCCAAGCAGCAGCTCCATTCCCTTGCTTTCAAAATAGCCATCCATATTTTTTTACCATCTGTGCTCTATCCACACTTAATCGTTTACGACCACATTTGATATTGATGATGCTGTCATTGATACAACGATGTAGTGATTGAGCAAGTTACTTTATATCCAAACCTTCTCCCCCGATTCCAACTCGCAGCAGGGTAGCGCCATCCCTACTACCGCCAAACCAATGGCTTACACCGTTTGCAACTCAAAACAGTGAGGCGAAAAAAAAAGAAGGCAGCAACACTCCCACGGAGCCCTAAAATTACTCACGATTCTAACCCGCTTTCAAGGGAGTGCCGCACGCTATGGGAAAGAGCAACGGCGAAGCAGCAGCAGCAGCAAAAACACAAAAATGGACTCATGGTACACTTTACGGAATGTTTCAACGCTGGACCCGGTGGCGAGTCATCGAGTTAGGAAGAAAATTAAGTGCATGGTACCGTGGCACTGTACTACCACAGGGCTGCTGCCCGACCCTGGCCGGGTCCCGCCAAAGAAACTGGTTTAAGGCTAGGAACTGGAAACATGGTTAAAAATCACCGACCGCCCCGAGGACCCGACAGCCGCAAACTTCGAGGTGTGTCACTGTGTGGTGGTGTCGCCAGTGGGTAACCGATCGTTACCAGTGGGGGAGTGTGAAATGGGGCAATCGTGGCGCGAGGATACAGGAGGGACGAGAGCTTCACCAGTTGCAACCCTCAAACATGCACACACACACACACACACAGACACAGAGACACAGAGACACAGAAGCAAAAGCAGGCAAAATTGGAGCAACTCTCGTGGGTCTTGGCTGGGCGTTCCAGGCGCTGCCAAAGGGTCGAAGGACGGCGAAAGTAATGCAAGTAATGATAATACGCAACCTTCCCTGCTTCGCACAGTGCAGGCCCACCAGCCAGCAATTTTCCGATGACAGTGTTGCATAAAGACAGAGTGCAGCAAAGCATGAACCGCTAAGGGGAGGGGTGTAAAAAAAATGCAACCAATTGATCGAGACCTATTTTCGAACCTCGAACCTGCAAGCTAATGTCATTAAGCTGATTAAATTGTCGCTCTCGACGGTTTACGCCCCAGGAGCTCTTCGGGCTGCGAGATGGCTTGCGACTCGGTGGCTGCAAGGGCAACGTATATTAAATTCCAATTGCATTTTACACACACAACCCCGTTCGCTATCACAAGCTGAGAGGAAAGTGGGAACACTTTTTTCCACTACAAGCATTCTCCAGATAAATATTGCACGTGTTAAGCATGATTTATTCGCAAAAATTTAAACCAAGTGTGCACCAAGAATTGCATACATTAAGGCGATAATTTTAACTGCTCCCGTAATGCAACGTACAACGCGCGTAGTGTAAAAAAAAGAATGGTAAACATGCTGCTCATCATGAATATTAATAAACTTTAGTACTACGCGTACTGGTGCTCCCTCTAGTGTACACAGTTCGTGTGTTTGCGCCACCTTTTTAGTGCGGCACGTACAGCAAGACACCAAACACACGAGTAAAGTAAACATAAAAGCCACCCGTTACAGTGCGAAATGATTCCTTCCGGCAGCAGCGGTGTTAATTCGTGCCAGTGCTGACGAGGCTGCTTTCGTAATAACTGTCCACCATGACTGTGTGTGTGGTGGCATCGCGACAACATTACTCGCGCCATCGTCTATGGCGCCCGAAGAACACCAAGGAACGCGTGAAATATTCCACCTAAAGCCGTAGCCCACCAGACTTCAGTCTGCTAGCTAGGGGTCAAAGACGATAAAAACAGAACACACTCTACACGCCAAAAAGGTTGACATTCTTGTTTCAGACCATCATAACCGCTGACAGCCCCGATGATGATGGCGATGGTGACTCCTCGGTACGGCTCTAAAATGACACATAATGAGGGTATTGGGCAGTATTGAATAACCATAAATCACCCACCGGTGCAGTTGAACTGCCTTGATCTGCCTTGATGCCTTCGCCGGCTGTGAGGTGGGCTGCGGTCAACAGATTCGCGTTTGATTGACGTGACTCTTTCGCTTGGCGGGTAGGCGCAGACGACGACACAGGACAAATTTGTGTGCAACTTATTCCATCATCATCATCATCACAATTGCGCTGAAAGAGGTGAGCAAGGGTTCAAAATGACGCCTGAAAGGGGATTTGCATTTATGCAACAAGGTGCGTCCGCCGTATGCAAAATGCATTTTGCACGGATGGACAGATTACAAGTGAGTCGATGTTGCGTTAAAAGCTTTATCGATTAAATGGGTGCTCTTCATAAGTTACTTAACAATTACTAACACATTACGTATTTATTGAATAATGTCAGAGGAATTGATACAAAAAGTACCACAACTCCACTTATTTAAACACAGTTACAGTTTAACAGGAAATGCAGTTTTAAAATAATGTTAACAATTTTAGAAAGTAATAATTACAGTAATAACTATTTGAACATACTTTTAGAACTTCTTCTATCAATATTCATGCACTATTTATATCAATATACATATAAAGAAAATAACTAATATAAAGAAAAATATATAAAATGCTATTCTGAACAAATAGATCTAACAAAAAAACTCAATGAATCCCATCAACTGTTAGGATGTCAAGCTTCTCACCGAATTCTTCACAAAACAATACCAAACACTCATGTGAAAGTACAATCTTGAAATATAAGGTGTAATAAAAAAATAGGTCAAAGAGGCAATAAAAAGCCTCAATTGCAGCAATACTTTCCCGAACAAAGCAAACGAAACCTATCCGCTCAAAAGCTACCGTGCTCCATTTCCATCTCAAATATGTATCAAATTGTCAAAACTTCAACTACCACTCCAGAACAAAAAGCTACAATTTCGATCCCTGTACACCTGCACAGCGAGCGAACGTGTGCACGTGTACAGAACTGTCTTCTTGGCATCGTCAAAAAACTCTTATCTCTCTTGTCTCCCCGCCAACCAGCAAAACTCGACAATGATAAAGTGTGCCAGCAGCTTCCAGCATCTATCGACATTTACCACCGACACTCCTTCACTCCACCAGCCAGCCAGCGAGGTAGAGAGGATGCCGTGAAACGGTGGAATTCAATTAATTAAATTCCTTCGCTTTCCCGTTTTCGCAAACCGCAGAAGAAAAACACTTTCCAAAGTCACCACCAGCACCAGCGCTGCTGCTTTGGCTTTCATTTTACAAGCAGCAGGATGTGTGTGTGTGTTCGTGTTTTTTCGGCAAGAGAGAAACGCAACCCCATGGCAACGAGACATCAAGAAAACATCAAACATTAGACAATTTGTCTCGAGTCCTGAGGCTAAAGAAGAAGCAACAACCTCCGCCCGTAGAGCGTCCTTTTAATTGTGCGCGTCAGGAGCGCGAAAAAGCGTTTCGTTTCCTTTCAACATTTTTGCTTGCTTTTGTTTGCGCTGTCTCCATTCGTCTGCATCAAAATTGGCAACACAAAAACACGGTTGCTTACCTCGGTTCTACAACGAATCGATAGAAATTACACGTACCCGTGCCTCAGCTCACTCAGCACAATCCGAACCGAATAAACAATTTCGTCCGGTATTAATCGTCTGCCATGGGCACATTTCACTTGTTATCGTTCTAGATTCCTTAAAATAGCTGCCGTTTTTGCGTGCAGAGCGCGCGTTCAATATCAGCCCCGCGCTCCGATCGAACGTTCGGGAGAGCAAGCAAGCAAAAGAACAGCCCCCGGAGTCCGGAGACGATGCTGCTACGCTTTGTCGACATCAACCACATCCGGTAAGGGTTGGTCCAGGGGACGAGCAGCATCCGTGTACAGAAAGCAACCATGGCTTCGTAATCCCTAGAAGGGATTCAAACTACTAGCGCCCAAGCGCAGCTACAAAAATCCGACAATTCGAGTCGTCGCTTCAGAAGATTTTGACACCCCCGTGGAACGATCCCAAGGATGCGGTTATTGCGATGGAAAGAAGGGGATTTGACGGGTTGTGGTTCTACCGAAAATAGCTTTCCGAAATGGTCGTGGGCGAGCTCGTGGCTCGTCGAGTGGCTAAAGTTGTTGGTATCCATTCTGTCTGCGTTTGGCAGATTTCAATCGTCAGCGTAACGAAACTTTAGCCAAAAATAGATCATCGGTTTTATGTGTGCAGAGCTTCGTTTCGTTGTAAGCGCATTTAAAGCCTTGCCATTCTATTAAAGCCATAAACGGTACGATTATAGCAATAAATCAGCCCACGTGGAGGTTGTTCACCCTCCTAAAATGCAAACTCTTGCTTCCGCGTTGCATTCGATACCGGGCGGAAACGGTAGCGTGCTGCGAGCCGTGCCGTATGACAGCTGTCAGACAGCAAAACATAAACAACGTACATTTAGTGCAACAAGTACGCCGAACAGGGGGCCCCCCGGATGCCATTTATCAACGCATTGGCTAAGTTATTGCATCCATCCAATCAATACCCTTGTAATATGTTCAATTCTGATCGATGGCGTTCCTTACCAAGATAAGAGGGGGTGCGTTCTATGGCGGAAGAAGTTAAGGTTCTTTCGAATATTTTACAACCCCTACACGTTTGAGGTTTAATGTGATGTAATTAAAATGCTTTACTTATTACCAAATTGTTTTTCTACTATTACAGGCATAAACAGTACGTTCTCTACCGTGTTGATTCCCATGAACTCAGCATTGAGGAGGTTACTCCCGTGATACGTCTCGCAACCATTCCATTCTGCATGCAAAGCTACAGCAATTCCACCGAAACTTTGCTGCCGTGCCGTATCGCAAGCCTGTCGGATTGTTTCCTCCCGTTGTCAGACCAGTTGGGGTTTCCGTATCTTACAAAGGACATCTGCGGAGGAGCTCCAATAGCGGTGGATAGCGCTAGAATTTAAGCTGCCAGCTAGAGAAGGGAACGTCCTTATCAACGGATCTGCCAGCCAGGAGTGGTGACGGAGACAAATTTGTGCGCTTTGCAGTTTGTCAACTACCACCAACGCCAAGACGACCATGGCGACCGTAAATCTATAATTACTCCAAATTTTCAAGGTCCCTCGAGGCAGTTTGCGCAAGTGACAGGGACGGGCTTCGAGCTCGAAGCTGGTACTGTGTATGGCTTCTCTTGTGTCGATAGAGCGCCCGCACACCAACACACGCACAAAAAAGCCCCAAGATAGTCGTCTAGACGTGACCCTGTGATCTGTGCTGTGCGATCGACCGGCGAGGGGACGTGTAGAACGAGCCGTCACGATGACATTTTGCCTGGCGAGCACTTTTGACTTGGTTGTGTATTAACCCGTAAGCATGATTTATGAAAAATGACCTCTCATTGATTGTTTCTGTGGGTGGTGGTGGGTACAGTCCTATCGAAGCGCTAAATAAGCGCAAAATGGAGTTGGTAGTAGTGGTGAGACAGAAAAGCAGCGCAAAAAAAAACAGCACCAGTACATGTATTTCGAGCAACAAAAGACTCGAACAGGTCAAGCAAGAGCCTTCTTGCACTGCAGTGCGCCTCGGTTCGCATCCAGTGGTCGGTTAGATAATTAAAATTAATGATTGGTTGGCCGCTGTAAGGCTTGGGTGGTTGAGGTCGGCAGAGAAAGGCACCCAGGGAGTGGGCCACGCCAGTGTGTACTGGCGGCAGGGTTTGCTTCGACCGAACGAAAGGACAAAAGAGAGTCTCCAGTAGCTAAAGTACACCTTCCTCTCTGTGCGGACGAGCTAGGTAACCAGCGGCTAATGGTGTACCGGGTGGGTCCTCAGTACACAATGCACTGCAACGGCGATACGGCTACAGCCTTTCGGTGTTACTCTGTCCGTACAGCCGTACAGGGGTACACCGATTATTAGCGACTAATTAATAATAGGGGAACTTTTCAGTAGCACACCGAAACCACCCGTCTGAACGTGTCCTTGGAGACCCTGCGGTAACTATCGGGCGGACGGTACTTCAGGCGATATGGCAGCCTTTGAGAGCTGCGCTGACGATCAAATTTAGCGATCTTGAACTGACGACGGGTCAGCGTGTCGAATAGCAGCGGGGAGGGCATAGTTAAGAAGAGAGGTTGTGACATTACCGCTCAAGGGAAGATTGTAACTGACGGACAGAGAGCGATAGAGCCGTCACAACGGCATAATCGGTTACACAAAATCTTGCGAGGTGCTACTGAAGACGATAGAACACAGAGTGTGAAATTACCTGCGCTCAAGTTGTGTAATTATCAAGCACACTGTTACACACACACACGTGCGCGCGCTTAGAATTGGGTCATAAAAGTTGTGTTTGCTTTTCGAGTGATATAAAGCACTGCAAGCAATAAATCTAATACCACTTACACACCGCAATAGGAAACTAAAACTTACATTCGCTTCCTTAACCTCCCCCCAATAATAGCTCCGACCCCGGGCGTACCACAATTATGCTACAGATTGTATCGAGAGGTGAAGGTGAACCACCACCATCCATCTCCCCCGAATGCTCCGATCGAAACTTTCCCATTTTATGTAAGAACCGACACTTAATCGTTTTATTGGCACCGTATACCACCCGAGTAACCTCATTGAGCTTTCCCACTCCAGCCTCCACTTCCCGCAATCACCTAACCGTAGGAGAGTAAACAAATTTATAGACAGTAATTAATCACGAAAACGGCGTGCGTCCAATGGGTGAAGGAAAATTGGACTCAACCCACCCTGTTCCTATACACGAGATCCGTCGTTTACGCTTCATTTCGCGTTTGTGCGTTTCGAAGCAGAGTAGTGTGAAGCGCTCTCCACATGGATAGTTCATCCCACACGCATTGCTCACTCCGCCCTGGCGGGAGCGTGTCCGGAAATTCGCAATTCGGAAAGCGACGGGAAATGGCCACGATATGGCTACGATTTGTTGTCATGCGATTCCCCCCCGTTTCTGTTGTCTTTCTTTGGGTGAGGTTTCGGGTTGTTGTTTTATTTGCAGCCATCGGGTTTCCAACTTTTCCATCCAGCTCTCGGTCGCGAAAGCATACGCGCGTGTCCGCTAATTGGGCCCAATTTTCCCTCTGTGTGTAAACATAATGTACCGAAAATGTAAAAACTTGCGCCACGCGAACTTTCACGCTCGCGCTGAGTAGGGTGGGCGCCCTTTATGGAGATTGCGTAAGCCACAACACTCTAACCTTTCGAACTGGCCTACTTCTTGGCTTTTTTGGAGCGTGTGCTTTACTTTTGTGATCTCGAAACGGGAGCCTCCAATAACACAGTCGCTTGGTGCAGCATAGAAGCCAAACACATCTACAAGCTACACAGTGTGATGGGTGATTGAAGCTCTAGACCCGCATGTTATCGGGATTTCTTGCAACTCTGGAGATCTAGATCACAAAACGCCCCACATCATCATCATCATCACCATCATTCCCCACTTGATCACGTAAGGGGTTGCTGGCTTTGGTGTTCTTCGTTTTTCTGTGCTGGTCTATTTGAATGCCTTTCTGTCCTTTGTTGGTCATTGCAGCATACTTTTCACTTATTTTTGTTTTTTGTTATACTCATGCTACACACCAATCACAAGAGAAGGGAAAAAAGTGGTGGCCTATCGGAGGTCTTCGGCTCCAGCTAATTGCTACCTCCGCGCAACCAAACTCAAATGGGTTAGCACTGCGCCGGTGTCTTGCACATGGTTTGGCATGATTTTTTCCACCTTTTCAAACGCAAACATCCCCCATCCACAAACGAACGTTGCGCAATCACGGACCGCATCGATCACGGTACCGGCGATCTAAGTGGGTGCAACGATTCCTTTCCGCTTGCATGCGGAAAGCTAAAGGAAAGCAGCCCCATCGCAGCACACACCGAAAAGGGAGCCATCACACTTTGGACAGATTTGGAGCAAAACATTTTCGGCTGCACGCTGTTGTAGATCGCGCTGCCAGATGCCAGGTTTTCTTATTGTTTTGTTTTCTTTTTGTTTCGTTTGTTGCTACTCTGTGCGAAAGGAACTCTCCACATACCACTAACTCGCGGCAAGCCAACCGAATCCCACCCGGTTCCATGCACCCTGATGGTCATCAGCGTTCGATTGCCTTTTTTCCTTCACTTGAACCATCACCAGCAACAGATTACGCGAACACAAAGCTTTGAAAACCTCTCTTTTTCTCTCCAAACACAGACACAGGAATGTGCCAAGTGTCAATCAAACCAAACGGTACCGAGAAAAAAATAGCAGAAAAATACGTTAAAAACCATGAGTGCGGTCTCCAACCCCCGCATCATCTGGACTGCTCAATTTTGATGTTTTCCTTCAAAAATTGCCATTTTATGAAGGCTTCTATCCCCGCATTCGTATTGTCGATAGGAAGATGGAACGCAAGCACACAGACACACACACACACCCACAATGGACCACTCGGAGGCGAGTACAATCGTGCTACAAAAGGTTCGCGTTCATGGGAAGCGATTTGTGCGCCCAAATTGCCCATATGGTTGGTTTTTGTTCAAGATGGAGATGTCTACCGAACACATTAGAAATGGTAATGGTAAACGGTGGTTGTGTGATGCTTGGTGGTCGATTTGGCGAGAGTCGCTGCCTTATACGACCGCCGAAGGTTTTGTGTCGTAGAAATCGCCACGGATCATGCGGAACAAAACTAGGCAAGGTATTATTGAGGAGAGGGGTGTTTTGTATACAGTCATTGCAAGAAATGTAAATTTGATGAGAAACCCGGGCTGAGATTTGTGTTGTCGTTTTTGAAGGATGCAAGTCAGCAACTATCGGAACATTTTTTTAGCCATTATGAATATCACTTAAAGATTAGGAAGGTGATAATCATTCTACGATTAACGTACGGGTTGATTAAGCTGCACAAGTAAGGTTTACTCATTAGTAATAAAGTTATATACTAATCATGATTGCCCTTTAAAGGTTCGAGAAGAACGAAAATTTTATAAAAGATATTTAAGTATAAAAAATAATATTTCAATATAAAAAAACATGAGTGAATGATTGAGTGCTTTCTACCTCTACTAATTAATCCAATTGAGTGCCACTAAGTCCTGACATATTACAATTTGTCTCCAAAGTCCCAAAGTCTCCAAGTCCCCAAAGTGCATTATACGCGCTCGTGTCTCGAATCTTTGAAGACTCTCAGCTATGAGACAATAATGACTTTGATGATTATGATTATGATTATGATGCCTCCAAAATCATATTGCTTGTTATAAATAGTCCTAAACAATGTTGTTTTTTCTATTGTTATCAAATACACCCTTGACGTTACCCCATTGTGGTAGAAGCTCCTTTTTGTTTTAGGCCTGCTGCAGCAATCGACGGTGCAAATGATCATATTTAATGTTATTGCTAAAAATTTTAAGATTAGAGATTTTTACAAAGTATCCGCTTTAATTGGTTCTAGGATATTCAATACCGAAAATACATCTACCACAACACGAAGATTCGGATTCTTGCAGGAATGATATTAAGTTTTTTTCCTTTAAACACTTTCTGAATGCAAAATTAACCAACTGCTTTGTACCACAAATGATAATTTGAGACTGTAAATGTGCAATTGAAGTAATAAGTTGATAAAATGCGATTCAAACTACGCAAGTTTCCTCCAACACAAATAAACTGTACTTTAATCGGGCTAAATTTGAATACAAATGGAGCGGTCGCTATGTAAATTGGCAAGATGAACAAAAAATATAGCATAAATGGTGATAAAACCATCAGTTTTTTATACTTTTCTCTTTAATATGTTTTATGTTGTAAGAATTTTACTATCCAAAGACTGCGGCCCACTTAAATTAATAACTACACAATCAACTGTAACTAGAAAACCCTGTACGGGTGATCAGATTATACAAAACCCTGATTACATTACATTGGAAATTGATTACATTCAACTACATGCAACAATCTTGGTACAGAAAAATGCTGTTCAAACAAAGTGTTACACGTACAAAATGCGAATCAAAGCGCTTGCCAGAAATGAGCATCGTACGAAACTAGCGCCAAATGTACAACACCAACGAAACCGAAACACATTCCGTTCGTCCACAATCTCAGCGCTGGCCAGCTTTCACCCTAACCACACCCTACAAGCTGAGAGATAGCCACCGAGGAACGCAACGGTAACACGGTTCCCTCTCAAAACGGGTGGCAATAGAGTGCAAAGTTTTAAAACAACGCGCCCTACCACACCCGACTCCCCATTCGACCGAAAGAATTAACATACCACGTTTTGGGGCGGGGTCACAAAGCGGGGAAACGGGTACAAGAATGGGTCGAAAAACATTTCAACCTTAACATTGACAGAACAAGCGCCAAGCTTTCCACGGTGCACTTGTAATAGTTATGCGGAACACGCACAGCCCGGCACAGAGCACGGTACGGACGCCGATGCCCGGTTGCCCATTTTCCACACCGATTCCGAGGGCGAAAAAGTTTTCCATCCCGTTTCGTGGTGTGCCCAACCCAGCGAGGTGGTAAAAAAGTGCGATGAAAATTAATTATACAGTATCTCTGCTCTATTCTTTCACTGCACGCGGCTGCACCATTAGGGGGGTCAGCCTGGGGTCTCTGTGTGTGTGTATGTGTGCATTCTCGGCATTTCAAACGTACTACCAGCAGCAGCAGCAGTTTTACCCCGACTTAGCGTTTGACTCGTGCTAGCGCACTTACCGGCAGATACCGTTTGGCCTAATGTAAGGGGCACGGTTCCCCCCCCCCGCGAAACGGTTCTCCAAAACAAAAGCTCTAAAACGCACGCACAAAAGTGTGGGTGAGTGGGTAAAATGCAAAAGAAATATTAACCGTTGCTGTAGAATGCATCAGGAACGCATCTTCATTAAAACTCTTTAAAAAGAATCAACAAAAAACAAGAAGTAAAACTGTACTTTAAATGCCGAAAACACCATACTCAAAAAACAAAAACCTTTTCCATAAGAAAAAGCTTCCCAAAAGGGTACGTGTCCGTTTGTGTGTAACTGCTTCATTTGGACCCTTTCAACGGTTTATAGCTGCTGCGTTTATTTCGCTAGCTTCGCTGCTGTGCTGCTGGTTCAGTTTTTTGTTATGACGCTTGGTGATGTTTTTGGACCAAACGCTTGTCCAATTTCGGAACCGGTTGCGCAACGGAAGGTTCATTTTCCACCCCGAAAACACTCACCCCGAGCACTCCGAATTCCACGTGCTCGTGTTGAACGATCGAAGAAAGTTGATGAAGCACACCCGGCGATGGGGCGAGAGAACGCAAACGCGCACTGATGCACCGAGGTCCGAATCATCGAAAACCTGAGTTTGGGAGGATTAGGAATTGGGAGGGAAAACTGAACCCGCTGAAATGTGTTGTTTTGCCGCGTGATGAAAATGCGAGCGGGTGCTGGCGCTGGTGCTTAGACCTATGTAATTGTGCAGCTGACATAAGTACTTCATTAGGGAAGGTGTACTGCCCGTGCTGCCAGGTTAGTGGGCCACAGTTATAGGGGGTTTGCTGATGGCGGTAACGATGATGGCTGTTCTGTAATCGAACCATCGCGTTAACAAGTTGTGCGCAAACAATCGGTCGATGAAAGGAGCGTTTAATGTGCAAAAATGAGGCGCTCATAAACGATGGGCGGTGTTAGTAATTATGCTTAAGTGTGTTAAAGGAGGTACATTTAATCTGAGGAATAATAGATCAATATTTGAAGATTGCGGGATAGTTGTATAGCAGCTTGATTAAAGATGGTGTTCAAATGCAAACGAAGATAAGGGCTCGTCAAACAGTTCATGAAAACATACAAATTGAAGCAATTGAAGAAACTTCAAGCCAGCTAAGATCCTTTCATACGATTTTTCATACGATCATGAGTTTTTTGTGATATTTCTTGATACTAGCCTACGTAAGGTATTGCAGTACTGTTTTGAAATACATACATAAAATTGAATTAAAATAAAATCATGTATCGTATATGCTTTGGAAACGTATATCAGAGATGCTTTGTACCAGGCTAATCGAGCAATAACCCGCAGAATAAAGTAATCATTTTATTTATTTGTTAGTTTTCGACACTCGATGATTCTTACACTATAAAATGAAAACTAAATAATTGTTGGCTATTAAAAATAACATCAATCTCTTTATCAATTATTATTTTGTCAAAATAACTTCTTAGAATATCATTATATATCGTGCACATCTCAAAAATGCAATCAATAAACAAATTCTTTCGATGTTCAAATATTAAATTTTTAAACTTTCTGGCCTTCAGAAAGGATACAGCTCGCGTGCTAGCCTTTCATAATACCTGATTTAACAGTATTTATATTTATTTCGAGCTTGTTTTAATCGTTTCTTTGTTTTAAATGATAATTTTTAAGCGAGTAATAAAAAGACAAAGTATACAAAATGTTCTAAGCTGAAATATGAAGGTCTGTGCATAATGCTTATTAGCTATGCCAACTTGAAGTCTATTTATCACTCCTAAAGATGGATTGTTTTTTGATAATAAACCTTGCAGAATGTATATTGCAGGTTGCCATTTACGATATCTATTCGGAGAGGTTTGGCGGATTCGTTACTCAAGAGAAGTTATTGACATCCATTCGAATCTACTCAAAACACAAAATAAATTCTACCACACAGGCACTAACACACTACACGCCAAGCACGGAATCGGTATCGTACATTTCTACTAATCCCCAGTAACCGAACAAACCGATACAGCTTTCCGCAGTGTAGCCTGCTCGCACTGCGAACGATACCTTTTGTGCGAATTTATATTTATTCCGTTTACACAAACTGCATACGGTATAAAACCACCAATCATAAATAAGATGGGCAACAGTTCGTTTCGCTTAGCTTTGTGTTGCGACTTCCATCAAAGCTTAGCACCCCCATTTCGCCATCCCCCGATCCGATTGAGGTTACACCCTTTGGTGCAATGGTGAATCAGGCCGTGCCGTTGCGGTGCCCTGCTGCATGCAAGTTCGATACTAACGATCAGCGTCGACCATGGTAACACCGACTCCGCGCGACGGTCGCAACATTCGGTACGGTTTCATTTCTTTTCCGGTTTTTTTTTTGCGAGAGAAGAATGAGCCGAGTTGCAGGTCAAACAAACACGACACGGAACTCGCGGTGGAGTGTAGTTTTAGTGTGTGATAGGGAGGGAAGACAAACCGAACCAAATGGTCTGATGCTGGGCTAGGCACTGGTCGACTGACAGTGATACTGTGGGTACAGCGGAGCGAGACCAGACCAACAAAAAAAAACATCACAACCCCCAGGATCGTAGGTTTACCGTTAGCCACTTAGTCACGGTCGGTTAGACCCGGTTGTGTCACTATTTTTCCGCGAACTTTGTGCGACCGCGATCGCGAACAAACAATTGGCGTCGGTTGGTGGTTCAATGCCAGGGGGGGGGCTCCGCACGGCCACTTTCTTTACGAACAGCCAACCGAATGCGACACTTTTCCGTGTGCACAATATGGTTACAATATCCTGGCCCGTTAGGCGGGGGGTAAGAAGGAGTGGTGAGTTCGGTGCAGGGATCGTTGCATATTTTACGCCCACCGAGAGCCGCGTGCCCGGAACGTATCATTTCTCTCCGGTTGCCTTTTTGCACGGGACGGATAGAATCCGTGACCATCCGGAGTAGATAATTTGGCTCCGCAGCAGCATTAGGTAAACATTATGCCAAACACATTTGGACGTGTTCGAACATACGGGGGAAGTAGTTTGATGGTGGTGATAAATTAAAAATCGCGATGCTACACTACATTTTGTTTTTGCAAAGTGTTGATGTAGGTGGTATCAGAGTGGGTCAGAACACACTGAACGTTGTATGCAAATCGAATGCTTTAAACGACAAGTGGATGTATAATCTGCTCTGGGCTGGGTCTATAAAGAACTCGGAAGCGGAACATGTTTGTTTATGAATTTGAAGAATTAATTTTATTATTGTTTTATATTTGTTGTAAAATATGGGTAAAAACCATTTAAATTTATTGGTAACAAACATATAGAAAAGTATCACAACTTCACTATAATCCATTGTAGATTTTTCTGTCTTAACAAGGTTACAGCTTTTTACAATTTGTTGTTGTTAGTAACAACAGCTGAAATTGAGTACTAGGATTATTGGTACTGTTTTTTGCTTTATTCGTATCAAGTCTTTGGTATTTGTGCTAATGGCGATTATATGACAACAAAACTGTGACAAAATAGTGACATCATTTAAATCGGAAGATAATTATTACAATTCAGGGACACAGCCGGAGGTGTGACTAAAAGTTACATTAATAAGAAGAATAAAACAGGTAATAAGTTAAATATAAATACAGCAATTATCCGCAGTACGCGATACTCGATATACGCGAATTCGCAGTTTTTTAAAGATATTTTTATGTTTTGAAATATTGTATGCTCTTTTTGAATTTCAATAATGTTCAAAAACAATTTTGCATCGAACTTGTGCAAAAGATACCTGTATTACAACAAAAATATTGAATTCAAAACTCTGTTTCGATAGTTTTTGACCCTGAAACCAGCAGTATAAACTCTTTTTCGATAGAAATCCGCTGTACGCGAAATCTCGAGATACGCTATTGTGCCTGGTCCCGTACGATAGCGTACATCGGATAATGATTGTAAACATTTTTCATAATCATACATTTTTATCGTCACAACAAACAAGCAGAGCAAATGAAATTATGCTGTCTTATTTAGTTTTGCCCATAAATCAATATTCAATCCAAAATTGCAACATCCGATGATCCTTTCAACAGTCGGTTAAACATCAAACGTTAAACACATAAATTACCCATCGCCATAATCCTGCTTAATTCCTAGGCCTGACGTTTAATATTCACTAACACCATTCCAAACGCTACACTGCAGCCACCGCCATATACGCCCCCCGCCCCTCACCAGGGGGTCCATAAATTAAAACCGCTAAAAAGGGTCGTATCGTAAAATTGTTTTAAAGTGACGATCAAAATGTAATTCGCTCTAGCGCTCCCCACGCTCAAGCAACCATCATTTCCGACCCGCGAAAAACCACGACCCTCACCGTGCTCCCCCTCCGGGCACCGACAATGTTTAAATAAAATGTTTCAAATTAATTGAGATGTACCTTACGGGCGGCTGTGGTGCACAAATAGTGGTGCCTGGCCGGGCGCAATGGTTGGTATGCAAACACCGGGCAATGCATTTCCGGTGCCCGGTAATGCAGTATCCTTCCAGGCAGGATGCTAATGGTTCCCATGTGTGGCTGTGTGTGTGTGTGGGTGTGTTTGTAGCGATGTATGTGATTTTAATTATACCCGATGTCCAATGTCTGTCTGCCATACCGATGCCACCCATCTGTTCCACTCAAAACCCATCATAGGGAGGAAATTTGGGAAAGGGGAAAATATTGAAATGAAATGTAACTACATCTAGCCTGGCATACACACACACACACACACACAGATACCGCACCGAAAAGCGGCAATGAATGCACTCGGGTGTAATTTGCACTCGACAATTGTAATCATTTAATCGACCGAAAAACCTCCTCCATGCGTCGCCTCAACCTTTTTGGGCAGGGCTGCAGTACTTGTGATGCGAAGGTGTGGACGGTTCCGGGCAGGGCAGCCAAATGGAAGGGTTTAATTTTTGGGGTCTTCCATTTCGCTCATCAGCAGTGGGCACACAACGCCGGGCACGCCAGGAAATTGATGATGTGTTTACACATGTTTAGGACCTAAAATGTTGACCGAATGCTCCGGTCCTGCGACACCAACCCAACACCGAACGCCGCAGTCCCATTCTGAGTCTTTAAATATTAGCAAATAGCATTCCTGATTGGGGTGAAAATGAAGCATTCCCCAAAAACTGTGCTATAAACAGTCGCCCATTCACCAAACAAAAACCCACCCAACAAACCTCAGCCCGCGTCAACCGCTTCCGACCTGTACAAATTTCATAATTAAACTGTCAACTATTAACACAGCAAGCTTATTGTTTTCGCTTGTTTGCAATCCATTTCACCTGTGGGTTTTCTTTTCTGGCAGCAGATGAAATGGAAACCGAAAATGCAACAATCGGAACCGAACATTCTCGAACATTGTTTTGCAATCGATACTCGCGGTGCTCGTCCCTGTCCGGCGGACTCGGAGCGGATTCGGATAACCGATTTTTAATCGATTTTTAATCGAAACAACAATGGCAAGAGCGCTGCATGGGTGGTGGCAGCCGGAACGAAAGGGGGGTTCCATTTTTATTTGATTAAACTTCAATTCGGTATCGGCTCTTTTTACTGCAATTAAACTGTCATCGATACAGAGACAGATTAATCGCGTTGCGAAAACACAATTATGTGATTAATTGGGTGGTGATAGGTGGTGGGTTTGTCTAGCCGGACGCAAGGATTCTACAGCTATTTTGGATGGTACAAAACAGAACGTTATGCTGCCCTGAAACGTGCTTACCATTACACACCGCACTTTAATCATAATGGGCAACAAAATTCCACTCAACACCTCAAAAACACAACCCAATTGACCGGTGGCTGGGTTTGCAATGCCTGACCGCAATTAATTATGTACCGATTAATGGGAAGTAATGCTGATGATGAGGCCCCAAGGAAACGTGTCTCACCCCCAAAAAGGAATAACAGGGTGTCAAACGATTAAAAAAAAAAACAACTATTCAGTAGGGAGATGGAACTTTGGTTTTTGTCATAATTAATTGTATCATTAATTCGCTCGTTAACCGCACATGGAAACGCTTGACTCAATCCGGCGGGGAATTCGGAACCCTTCGCCCAACCTGGAATTACTCTTCCCACCCGGCAACACCAGCGAGGGGGCTCATTCCAATCCTTTAAACTACAATGCTTCACCTTCGGCTGCTCGAAAGCGCTTCGTACCGGTTGGTTAATATTTCGTGCTTCACTGAAGCAGCCACTCTCATGGAAAACATGCGATCGAGGCTCGAGAAAAATCAATTAAATTTTACACACCTGCACCGGCTGGAACCAGTGTTGGGCCATTCTTGCAAAATACGTTCGTTCGTTTCGCTACAATTGAAACAGAGAGTGAAGGAGGTTGCTAAATCGTTTCGTTAAACGGAAGGCTGACGGAGCACCCACAACGCGGCCACAACGGCAAAAACCTTACCATTGTTTCTTCTCCACACAAAATGAGCCGCTCTGCCGCAATCAACACCCCGACCCGCGTCGACATTGGGGCACGATCTAAACGTCACGCGCGGTTACAATTAATTCGCTCTGCATGACGAGCTGTCGAGGATCGAGAGACGTCTGTTCTGGTGTTTTTTTCTTTTCTTTTTTTTTGTGTGAGGAGCCTCTTCGGGACAGGTAAAATAATTTCCATTTCTAAACCGGCATCATCCGACATCGACACGGGTTTAGGGTGATCGTGAAGTGAAGGGACTTTTTTTCGTAAGTCCTCTCTCTCTCTCTCTCTGTGAACCAGAATGGAGGAAAACCAATTGGAAATCGAAAACGTTACGTTGATATGTTATGCTTTTGTTATTGTTTTCCCTTTCACTTAGTTCTTTATATTGTTTCAAACTAATCCAAAAATAAAAGGGTGTTGAGCTTGCAAATGAATGGTTATTCGACTTGCAAGATCTACTTAGATTTTATATAGATATACCTTATTCAGATTAACGAGTCTGAATCAATCTGTAAAGCATATAACAATCTATAAAGAACTTGAACTTGAAGAAGAAATAGAATAATCACCTCATTTAACCATGATAGAATCATGAATCAATAAAGATTCAAAGCTCTTTAAAGAACCATGATAAGAGATTTTTTCTCCTAAATTACTTTTTCCATGAATCTCCACAGGGAAACTTAATCGTTTTGAATATCTAAAGAGATCATCCCATCGATCTCCAACTAGTGACAAATCTACACTAGTGATGGATACTGCAATCGTTCACATTTCTAAAGATTAATGAATAAATGTTTATTTTTTCGATTTGTTAAAGTAAGCAAAACAACAACTAGTTTTGCATAAACGCATGATATTAGAAAATATGTCGTGCTATATAAAAGAAGAACATAATAATCTGAGAGTGTTTGATAGAACAAATAGGTGTAAAAACGGAAAAAAACTTAAACAAAAACATATTTTATAAACATTTTTAAAACCATTCCAATATTAGATTATTATTTGCATATCTGTTCATTTTTTTAAAACACCAATCGCACTAAACGATGTATTATATGGATGCTGTATGATGCAAAACAACAGCTCATGTATCCTCTCAGAATTTCCCTTCGTCGCGGTGTCGCATCCCCGAATTAACCTCATTAAGCGACAAGCGACATTGTACCGCCGGCGTGCAGAAAAGGTGCCGTAAAATGTAATTTCCTCCTGAACATCATTAGCAACCGAAAAGCGATAGAGAGAGAGAAAGAGAGAGAGAAAGAGAGAGAGAGAGAGAGAGACAGAGGGGGAAGAGAGAGAAAGATCACAAGCCAAACGAACGAACCTAACGTGTCGCACAAAATCTGTCGGGCGTACAAAAGGGATAGGTCAGTAATTCTGAAGCCCCTCCTGTCTTCCATTCCCTTCCAGCCTTTACCAAGCCCTTCAAGTCAATGGACGTGGGTGAAGAAACCGTCCCGCGTGTGTACAACACCTGCCAGGCACGGTTGTGTACTTTGACACACCGTGCTGGGTGCCGATTCCATGGGTGTTGTTTAATTTTAAATCAAATTACATCCGTACCACACACCACCCCAAGCCCACGCACTAACACACACCCGCAGTACTTGAGGGTGTAACAGACGCCAGCAACCGCCTGATGATGACGATGATGGGGTTGTGGAAGTGGGAGACCCTGGTGGGGGGTACAAGAATTTTCCAATTTTCCGAATTTCATCCGTTACCGATTCGGCGTTCCCAGCGGTGCTTCCAACAAGCGTCCCACGGCAAACCCCCCGCTTTGACGATGGTTGTGTATAGCCCGGGCTGTGGTAATGTAACTGCCATTAACCCCACCGCGCGCAGACGTTCGTTCTTTTGCGTGTTGTGCCAGGGCTTGCCAGTTGATGCTGCCACAACTTCCAGCAAATCGTGCCAAGTCAGGTGTAAAATTATGTAAAATTGGCACAGTTTAATTGAGTAATTGAAAGAGGTTTCTCTTTCTCGTGGCTTAACCACAGTCGTGCTCGTTCTGCGCGGGTTCTGCATGGGGCGATACATTTTGTAACGCTTGCGAAAAACAACGTTCTCGTTTTCGATCCTAATGACAATTGGGAGCGCTGGCTGTCGTTGCTTTCGCGCGAGGGTTCAGCGTTTCTGTAAGCAACGCGGCGCCGTAAAACAATCTCCCGCTGAAAGGTTTTCAATCCAAGTCTTACCCGCTGCAGCACGGTGGCCTGCCACCAAGTTCATCAATCTTCACTTCATCGACAGGAAGCTCCTGGTACTGGGATTCTATGGAGGGGCGATTAATAAAGTCCCTTGTTTTCGCTCCATCCCCACCGCACCGGATACGAACTGGAGCATGCTAAATGAACTCACCGATCTGATCTGGTAGGACCTGGTCCCCAGGCAACAGAACGCTTCCAATGCTGCTCAGCCCGGATGCTGATTGGTTATGTAACTGGCATCTCGAAAAAGGGTCAGTTCCGTTGGAGCCCCACGCTCCACCAACCAGTTTCACCGTGCTCTACTTAATGAGCTGTCACCGACCGAAACGGTTCGGTGTTAAACTCCAGTGTCGAGAGGAAATTAATACAAAACCCCTTTTTCCTAGCTGGTGAGGTTTTAATTTTTTATCATGAAAAATACAGCATTACCGCTGTTTCGCTTCTCCCTCCCAAACCCTCTAAACGCTAATACGGAAATCGAACGCTGTCCAATTTGATTAAGAAGTCAATCAATTATATATCCCTACCGGGCGCCACGCGGCTTTCATTTACAGCCGTTCGCCTGTTTCCAGCAAGATTTTACTCTTTGGGCGATTTTTGCAAAAAAAACTGTTCCACTTCTACCGGGGAACCTACAAGGCAAGCTCATAGTTACTGAGCTTTTCTTTCGGTTCGAAACCTTGAAGAATGACTTAAGAGTTAGCGATAGCGAGGGAGATACGGCACCTGTAGTAGTGTCGCGAGGGTATTAGCGTTTGCTGGAACACTGCTTCAGCAATTTTTCATCTCCAACTGTTCCTTCCCCAAGGCTGCCAAGCTCAGTTTCAATAAGTATCAAGCACTCGCGCGAGGTTTTAATGACTCCAAGACATCACGGTGCGCAGCATTCGGGCGATGATACGGGCACGGGTGACAAATTTGAACCATTGACTATTCGCAAATGATGTAATGGTGGCAGTGCTGGTAGAGACAGAGAGATGCCGACGGAGCGGTTCGGAAATTGCAAGATGCAGATTGAACTGATAAAATGCAATTAAATGTTACATCACCGGGGACGGGTGGCCTTTGATTGATGTCATCCGTAAAGGTAAAGAGGTGTTTCTACTTTCGACGCTTGCAGGGTAGTGCGCGATCATCAATTTGATTTCAATTCAAATCTTACGTCTAGTCATTCGAGGAATTTTGTGCATTTGTCTTGGCGATAAATTGCTGTAAATTAATTCTATTGGCTTTTAATACACCCAAAAGACATAGTTCTGCTTGCACCCGTGTGTTAATGTCGAAAAATGAGCGTATAAAGGGCAAACACTTTAAATTATGTATAACCTTGTCTATACATATACCAGTACCAAACTCATAAGATATTTTCTTTGATTCAAAATGGTTTGAAATTGGGAATCCCATTTATATTTGAAATATTGTTCTTTCCCAGTGATAGAATGCTTTTCATGAAAAAAGTACTCTCATCATGCCGTTACCCAATAACTCGAGAACTACATCATATCTGCAATTACCAGGGCTGCGTGGCGTGTTGGGTTGGGTCATTTGTTCATTAGCTCTTCAAAATCCATTTTACATGTTACAACAACAAAAAACATAACCTTTGCCCCTTCATTATGAACAATAGACCTCATCCATGTGCTCTTCACAATTAACCATCCAAATAAACCCCTCTAGTAAGCGACAGAACGCTTGCACGTCTGAGCATCCGAGCATAAAAGCACAAACACAAATGCCAACAGCTTACATTGACATTTTGCGGGACAAAAATGTGCATACTCAAGGAGGAGCAGCCTACAAAACAGAACCAAAATAATAACAAAAAATACTATACACTTCCCGGCCACTTGCAGGCGTGTTGGTGGTGGTGGAGGCGAAAGCATCCAAACGGCCCAGTACTGAACACCACCACTTCACGAGACCTTAATGTCAGCGCTCTCTATCGTTCAGTGCTCGAAGCCCGTTGCTGAAACCGAAACCCTACCCCTACTCAGTAGGGCAAACAGCAGACGGTAAGGGTACGCTTGTTGCTCTTTATTGGATAATTTGACTCAGATGTGAAGGTTTCGTTCTCTGTGTCTCGGGGCCATTGCCCGAGCTGGCCGCAAGCTGTTCAATATTGGTTGCAATTGAAAAGTTTGATGAGGTTGTCCACCACAACACGTTCACCGTGCCTGTACTTGACTTGTTGCTGCACATGCAAAAGGAACGGAGGTCAGAGACAACGATCTAATGGTAAAAAATGTGACTGAGATGAGCACAAAAGTACCCAAATAAAAAAACACACACTCACACAGCTTCACTATTCGCAAACCACAGAAGCATGATATATGTTAATGTAATACAAATCCTCTTCGCAAGGTTGCTGCACACTGTGCAAAGGAAGCGTTTTAATCTGTGCAAATGTCAACGAGCACGTTAATTCGTAAAACATGTTTCGCCAACGGTAAGTATTCAAAGTTGAACAAGTTTGGACAACAAGCACTCCGTCTACCAGAATGGCTACCAAAACCTGAGCAGAAGGACACGAATCTTGTAGTGATATTTTTCCCTTCCAGCCTAATTTCCAGCTTAAATTTAAAGCATTGCTGCACGGTATTCTCCACGATTCCATGGTCCACAGCTCTTATTCTCAAGTTCGCAAGTGCCTGAAAGCGTGTCTATTAAACCAGTCCAAGCGCAATCTTGCTGTATTGCATTGCGCCTTGGACCTTTACTGGTGTGTTGCCTCTACTGCTGCTTCTACTACAAACAGGCACTTCGGTGAAGGAGAGCGTGCAAAAGAAATCACTCAAATCAACCGGCGTACCTTGAAAGATTCTAGCCCCACTTAAAGGGAACGGCAACCCCAGTCACTCCCAGACGATGCAAAAAAGGTGCTTTAAGATGGCCACTCCACCACCGAAGTAAGACAGAAGCGCAGCAGCTTGGTAGTTTTATTTTCTTTAACGGTCTGTACGATGCACTGCGGAGGTTCTGCATATGTGCACAAATAGGATCGACTTTGCCGGCTTACAGTGAAGATGTAGATTGGAGGTACCCCAGGTTCGAAGCAAACAATACCGCAACGCATTGCGCCATGCAAAATATGTGAAACTCATCAACCCGGAATGTGCAACTGTGCTGGCTCTCGCTGGGTGCAAAATAGCGATCACTTTACCTCGGGTTCTGAACCGATGGTTAAAGGCGATTACTGCTTTAACATCGCCGAGCAACACAGTAGTGCTCTACACAGTTGCTACACATTTTTCACCATCTCTAGCATCTTCCGCCAGACCCGGCACATGTGTGCGTGCGTTTGACCCTGGAAATAAGCACAGCTTTGCGGTGCTACTCCTTCCCTGTTTGGACTCCACGCCAGATCCGTCCGTGTCCAAATGCGTCCCAAATTAGAGTAATAACACTAATCACCGCATCGTTCGGGGGTTGGAGGCATGTTTGGTGTGAGCCGGAGTGTTTCTTCACGTCAGCATGTGCGTGGTACACGGTTGAGTACGCGTGATTTACCGGACTCTACGCTCTTGTCTTTTGAGACCTGGAGGCTATTTTTTAAACTCTCATCAGTGTAATGCGATCGGCGTAGCATTTAATTAGGGTTGGTCACGAAAAGAAAAAAAACAACCAAACCCCGGAACAGGAACTGGGGTGAGTTGAAATAACTTTTTAAATCTGGTTTCATTCCTTTCAAGATCCATTTTTTGGCGTTTGGTTAATTGTAGCCTTTTTCAATTGTAATTTGACGAATGGCGAAGTTCAAGGTGAATTGTTTCCATTTTCCTTTATTATGTGTTTGTGGTTATTATTGCAATCAAAATTCAATTAACCGTACTCGTTCATGACTCTATTGGTTTTCATGTTTCAATTTTTGATTGACGTTTCAACAAACTGAGAACCAACAACTGGTTTATGAGTTGTTCAATTCATGATTTTCTGTCTGTTCTGTAATATTACGATCAAGTTAACCGTTTCAACAAATCAAACAAAACAATAATAAAATATTAATAAAATTAATATTTGTATAAGATTGAGGCTTGGCTTTTTATTGGAAATTAAAAGAAAAAGCCCTTAACCACAACCAATACAAGAACCTTTACCTTATCGATTACATGGGGTAATCAAATCAATCATAAGAGGTTTAGGATCGCTAAATCTCACACTGATATATCACTTACCAGGGATCGAAACACTGTGCATGTATTCTTAATTTTTAAATTTTTAACTGGTAAAGTTTAAAATGTTCAACTGATCACACTTTGAGAAATGTGAAATAATAACAGAAAATTGAATTTAACACATACATTTATAAGCTAGACACTCTTCTTGATTTTTTTACTCAAGATTTATTTGAACTATGAATGTAGTTAAAGATTGCTTTAAATATACACATAGTGCCCACAGCATACAACTCAATCATCATACAATTACGCAAATTGTGCTTAATTTGCACCATCCAACACCCACCCCCAATAACAGGTACAACCGCCGAAGCTGACAATCAATAGAATCTTACCCCATCTTCAATTGTTACAACAGATAATCACCACATCCACCAGACTGACCAGCACACTTTAACACAAGAAAACGAATTTCGAAACAAATGTCACAGCCTTGCAATGACGGGCTGCTCGCTTCATTGCCCGTATGACCGGCGCCAAACGGCAGCCCGCAACGCCCTGCCCGTTACAGCCGATGAGTTGTAAACCAGTTGTAATTAAATCGTTCCTACATCGGTACTTACATATCGCACAACTGTGCCTCACCCGCTGGGGACGAAAAAGACAGCATGGGGGTACCTGCACGGGTACCTCACCGCAAGAAAGAAGCCCGACAGCATAGAAGGAGATCAGATTCGCCTGTCCCCGGGCCGGCGGTGTTCATACAGCGAGCAAAACAAAAATAAAATAAACCAGCCGTGTTCGTCCGTTTGGTTGGCGCTCAACATTGCGAACATTGTCGAACATTGTCGTTGTACGGAGTCAATGTCGTCATGTCATTTCGCCTGTTGTATCGGTCTGTTGGTGGCATTTTTTCCCCCTCGTTAGCTCGCAATATTGTACCATCAATTTTGTTTGTCCGTGTGGACAAGATGGTGCACCCGTTCGGTTCGCTTCGAACGCGTAATTATTAAATTCAATCAGTTTTGAAGCATTTTTTTCCCCCCTAGTGGCTTTTTTCTCGCACCAGACACACCAAACAAAAGCTTCAGCTTCTCGTTCTCAGGAGCAGAGCAAAAGGCAAGCCGGTGAAAGAACAATGTGTGACAAATTTGCGGTAAAGTTCGCACCTAGGATAAATAGTGAGCCATACATTTTTAATCAAATTTTCCACCCACATGGACATAAACTGCCCGTTTTTTCCGCGCTTATTTTTTGTTGACACATTCCTGCACACCATTAACAAAATTAATTTTCTTTATTTCTCCCATCAATTAATAATGGCCGACCGGGCAGCAAAAAAAAAAAACGCGTGATTTGCTCTGACGCCTGAAACGTTATTTATTTCCCATCCGTGATGCGTACCGGAGAGTGAGAAAAGCACCCACTCCATGAGCATCGGTTAATGTTGATGGTTGGAGCGATGGGGTTAACAAAACAAAAAATCTGCACTTTTTAACATACAAAAAAAAAACATAACTATGGCCTCTCACCTTTTGTGTGCGCGTGTTTTTACTTCTTCCGGGCAAGCGTTTTAATCTGAAAGCAAAGAAAGGGAGAGTGCGAAAAATGCATCGTTAATATCGTGTTACCGGGGAGGGGCGATAATGTTTGCTGTGTTGTTTGAATGTGTATTTACATGTTTGCTGATATTTTAACGCTACAGCAATTAATTTGATTAATTTCATTACAATTACACACGCTTCATATTTATTTTGATCGATTCTCGGAAATGACACTGAGCAGCAAAATGCGTTGCTAAGTATTTAATAATGGTAAGGTATAAATGTATGAAATATAATGATTTTGCATTCTTTAGAGATTCACTTCGTATTCTTTTTTTTTAATTATTATTGAACAATTTCCTCTGCAATAAATGTAATGAAATCTTTAATTTAATTTTTAACAACATCAGATTGACCCAATTCAGTTATCCATAATCGAACAAATTTATACTGAATAATTAATTAATTTATATTGATTAATAAATATCACGTTCCTGTTGGGTGTAGTTGAAATTTGAATGATGCTTAAAAACACTCACAATAGATCAAAATTCTTATATATTATTTTTTCTTGAGACTTTTATCTAGTTAAAAAAATAAAAATATGTGTTAATAAGTAATTAAATCCCCTAATTGGAGCAAAGCGATCCCCAAGGCATTACAATTGTAAGCAAATACAAACACACACGCGATCGTATCTGAACCCTTTTCGCATTCAATGTAGACCCTCCGTCCACCCAAAAACGTTCGACCACGAACGTTCGCGATTTCGTAGATTTGCGTTCGATTTCTAACCTTTCTGTCGGCCGTGCCCACGAGCTTTCAATCGCGCGGACAAAAACAAACAACATATCCCACACGCAAAGCCCGGCCTTTCGCGTGTTGCGCGATCAGCATTGGGGAACATATCATATCCGTAATTGGGCGAGACTGGTCAGCGTTAGACAGAGGCAAGAGCAAGAGGAGAAGGAGAAAGAGGTAGCGAAAAAAGGTCGTACAAAACGATAAAAATAGTTCCAACTTTCTACCAGAACGAAACTCCCAGCGTCTGCGATGGAACGTGCGCTGCATACGTCGCACGGCAGACAAGCCATGGCATGGGGCATGGGAAGGTAAGCGACGAAACCCCCTTGCTTCCCTTGCTCACCATTGCACACGACATGAACACCCCCCGAAAGCGGTGAAAATTACACCCAGTCAACAGACCGAGAGGAACAGCACCGTGAAAACGAACCGAGATTCGTGCGCTGGGTGTGTATGCGCTGCTGCCGGTCAACTTTCTTTCGTCTGTACACACTGCGACTGTGACGATATGGGGCGGGAGATAAAGACACGAGGCAAAGCAAAGTAAAAAAAAGGCAACCGGCACGCATTTCGAAAGCCCCCGCCCGGGTCCCGCGGGTGCGTCTTGGGTGCGGTCAGGGACAGGTGAAAAGTAAAATGGTACCAGAATGCCAACACGTCTGCAGGCTGCGGGCGGGCTGCTGGTAGGGCCACCCTTTTACCACTCTATCCCGCCATGTGTGGGCATATGCCCCATAAGATCACGATCAAGGAGAGTGTACGATGGTGAAAAGTGGTTTTTGCACACAACAACACAAA
Organism: Anopheles arabiensis; assembly: GCF_016920715.1. Lineage (NCBI taxonomy): Eukaryota > Metazoa > Arthropoda > Insecta > Diptera > Culicidae > Anopheles > Anopheles arabiensis. Next base: position 92,506,048 of record NC_053517.1, read on the forward strand.
ACAAAAAACAGAAACCACCTTTGAGCGACTTTTCCTTCACCAACGACACCGAGCTGCATTCTACGGGTTGAAATTCTTGCCTTAATACACAATCAACTGCTCCCAGTAGTGACCCAGTTTAATGCGGCGCTGACGTCTCAGTTGCTACGTACTTTTTCCCTGTGCCATGGCAGTGTGCTTTAAGGAGCTTTGCACTCGTAGAAACTTCCCATTGGCGGACCATTGCAGTTGCAGCATGCCTTTAAACCCAAAGCCCGTAAGGCACCGACACACTGGTAGGGATGTATTTCTATGGTTCGATGATTTGCTACATCTTGCTAAGGATGCTGGTACTTGTTAATCTTCTTATCACAACCAGTACCGGAGTCGTGCTCCATCCCTCCAGCAACGACCGGTTCTCGGTGGTATCGGACACATCGGTGCAACATCAATATGGCCAGCGGATGGTCGTTGTATTATCCCTTATCGCACAGCAACCGTACCTTTGCCGTATTGCTGTTCAGAGTGTCTAATCCGGCAATTACATCACATGCACGTATTTCCACCCCTGCGTTCCTCGATCGAATGGGGGATTTTGAAAGGAATCAACTATATGCCAGGATGTAGAGGAGCAAGACGAAACACACACTGTGTTACTGTGTTAGCTTAATGGGGTTCTGAGAAATTTGATCTTTATTGGGTAAGAATAATTAGCAAAGTGTAGATTGTACGACTCCGAGAGCATGTAATTCACTCTAATTGGTTTCTTCTTGCTCATGTGCAGATCTGTAAATGTACAGATTTGAATTTAATAATAAAAAATGTGTAAAAATGTTTGATTAACCTACGATTTCTGGAACAAAGATACAATTGCAGAATTTTTAATTATATCCTAGTCAACTTCATTCACGAACATCTTTTATTCATTTTATAACCTTTTATAATTCATACAAAACGCCTTTAAACTAAAAAATAAACACTATTTCATTAGGATTTGCAGCAAAGTGGTAAAAGTTCAAAGAAAGCACAAGCAAAAAAAATCGTTATACAAACTTGATACGAATACGAGTAATGTAAACTAATGACAACAAATTTTAATGCCAACCATTCAATAATTATGTTGAAAATTCAACGACAATAGCTTCAGGATTAATTATTTCGTTAATTCACACAGATCAGATCAATTTGACGGAATCTTAACTTTCAAGTGATATATGAAGAATACCTTTGGTTTTATGACGATTATTGAATATCTCAAAAAACTACAACTATTATATGTTTGTCTGACGTATTTAGTTCTATCATACTTTGTAATACTTCACCCGTTGTCTTAGAAATACTTTCGAACGTTTTTTTGTCGTATAAAATAAACTTCGATAGACAAAAGAAGAAATTACTCTTCACGCAGCCAAGCTAAGCATCTTACCGCATCCGAAACCGCCCTTGTGAAAGAGAAATCGCACCAAGCCCTTATCATAGTACCCATACTCTTCACTTCCTGAAGCTCAAGCTGTACTCACACTCCCGCTTAAAAATGCAGAGAGAAAAGCTTCTCAATGCAATCATGTCACTCCGGGGGTCACTTACAGCCGCCGCCGGCAGTCATTAGCGTGATTACGCAGTGTGGCCATCACCTTCACTCTAACACCCTTGGACAGTGTACAAACGCAGCTCAGTATACAACAGGGCGAGGGTTAGGAACAAAATTGACGTCCCCAAAATGCGAGGTTTCATTGTAAGCAATAGCACAAGTAGGGGGAAATTTTGATTACTTTAAGCTTTCACGATGCTGTTGTCAATTGTTAAAATCATACTTTTAAACAAAATGTAAAATAAATAAACGATATCTTAGTAAAACTTAGTACAAGAGAGTAATGTAGCAAACTCATTACAAACAGTTTAAAGCGATGAGAACTGCATGACATCACGAATTTAGCAAAAACACACGCAGGACGTTGTTGTTTCGAGTTTACGGAAAACAACAGCAACTTAAACACGAAACAAACACAACCGTTGTTTCTTTTTGCTTGTTTTTTTTTTGTGGTAGTCGGATAAGCACGTTCTTCCTTTACTGTTCCTAAGAAACAGTCCCTTCGTGCTTAGCACCATATAGCAAACATATTATGACACAGCATTTCAGCGTTAAATAACTACTGTAGAAAGTCTTCCCAGAGAAAAAAAAAAACAAACTAATTCAACGGCATTGAGATGTAATTTAAAAGAAAACCGTTTGAAATGAACATCAGCTAAACGTCCCCCTTCCCACGAAACCCTCCCACAACATTAATCAAACGAGATAAATCAATCAATCAGCCCTGGCCCATCCGTCACGGGAATTACATTCAACAAAGTTTTACAATTAAAGTTTGTATTTTTTCCTCCCCTGTAACGATTTTCCTTCTTTTCAAATAAAGACACAACTCGCAACACTCGCTTCGTGCCAAAGCGATACCTTTGCTTATCAAACAATGCAACGGTTTTTGCACCTCATCAACGGCTGCACACGTTGGCCACTGCTGGTGGCTGCGATGATTGATGCACCACCAAAAGTGCATTGTTTTGCGGGCGTGTGTGCCTCGAGCCGGCACGCTCTCATCGACTACGGCCGCCATCCAACCATCGTGAAAGCGCATCCGGTTGCAGCTGCCCCGAAACACACCAACTCCAATCGGTTTCCCTTTCGATAAGCGCATCTTCACGCTGGGCTGGGCTTCGTTTCGCAAACGCCGCAGCTGGTGAAATCCGCGCAACCAAAACCGTTTATAGTCGCTTATCAAAGCGTTGCGAAAAACGGCAGAGCGAGTGCAGCGGATGGCTGTTTCGATGGGCCGGATATACCATTTTCGCTAACCGCACCGCGACTCTCGCGAAGCCGTCCGAAAGATGGGTCCATTAAAGTGAGGGAAATAAATCGAACTCGTGCGCAGCAAAGAGACACATAATCGAGTGATTGAATTGTACCCGCGCTCCGGAATTTGCCAACGAAAGCGACTAAGTTGATGGTCCGGTGTGGCATTAGAGGCATTCGCATTTCGGGTGTTCGGTGGCTGACGAGGGGGATTGTAGCGTTGGCTGCCAGCGCCAGGCTCATAGATTTACAGCCAGCATCGAAAGCCCAAAGCGCAAGATCGTGTCCGCGGCGTACAATAGGCGTACCATCTTTCGTGACTCAGGTGAGAAGGTTAATAGAGTTTCACTTTTACTTTCATGCCTTCCCCTCCCTCCCCATGGCTTCTGCTCGCTAATCTGCGCTCCCGTCGTTCATGGGGGGATGGGGGGGGGGGGTAAGGAGCGGTAGTGGTGTGCCTTTCCTATGTGATATGCTTTTCTCACGTGCTTTTGCTGCTGACCTTTGCTAACGGTGCAACCAGCGGGAGTGTTGAGGGATGGTTTTTTTTTTGCTGCCTTCCGCAGGCTTTGTGTGCGAGTTGTCAATTTCAAATTTGACGTTTCCATTTAACAATTCAGGAGGAAATAATAGACGCGTACGAAAAGCGTGCGCTCGCCCGGTGCCGCAGAAAATCGATTCCGGATTGCTATCATATCGATAAATGGCACCAGGGCGCTGAACAAAGGCAGACCTGCGATGATGCTTCAAAATTTAAGTTTGAAAAGGGGTTTGTTGATAATAAGAAGTGAGGACAGTTCAATTTACAAATCCTTTTAGGGAGGTGCGCTTTGAACATTATAATTTAAAACATACATTCTTGTTTTATCTTAACCTAATCTTATCTCAAAATCATAACTTTGTCGTTGTAACTTGTAAACATGTTGTAACTGGTGTCGCTTCACGTAGACGATTGATCGAGTTATTCTTCAAGACACACACCAATACTCACAATAACTGAGATCTGAGATCCTTACGGAATCAAATCATAATTCTTTAAATTATATGAATTTCTGATTATATTCATTGCTTATATTCATAGTGTGGTGAAGGTTGATAAATTGTTGATGTTTTCACGTATTTCACTCTAAAACAGATATGTGCACGAAGTATTTAATATTTTCTTCAACTTAAGTTATAGAACTTTTTTCTTTAATAAAGAACTATTATAGTGGGGGCCTTCACGATTCTAGTTAGTTTTTTGTATGGAGTGACAGTTGGAGGCTGAAATCATGTAAACAATCCATACAAAACCACACAAAAAACTAGCCTGCGATTTTCAGTCTAGAAAATTTTAGCCTAAAAGCTAGAATTAGATTCGAGTACCTGCTCGAAAACACGGTGTTGTTTACATTTATCCCAAGGTGCATTAAAGAGATCACGTGGTGGAATCTAGGACCAAAGTGTATGTAGTCCGGGTGGTCTCATAGCATTTTTTCATAAGTTCAATTTTGAACATCACTTTTTGAAAGAACGAGTGAAAACTTTTGCTCCAAAGAGCTTTCTGTAGGCTTGACGAATGCTCAAAACACTCTTACAATCTTCATTCAGAAGCAGAAGCGATAAAAATCAGCTCTCCCAATTTATACACCTTGGGATAAGCCCACCTGTATATTATACTCACTTAGATAGCTGCTCGAAAACTGCTATACAATGCAAACAGCTGACAGGCTGAAATTTTAGCCTACGAGCTTCAAACAGAAATGGCCCCAGTAATAGATTTTTTACTATTTTCTATAACAATAACTAATTCCTAATAAATTATTCAACAATGGGGCCCTTCACGATTCTAGGAATTTTTTTATGGAGTTTGACAGATAGAGGTTGAAATTATGTAACTCTCCATACAAAACCACACAAAAAACTAGCCTGCAATTCAAAGTCCTAATTATTTTAGCCTCAAAGCTAGAATTAAAATCGAGTACCTGCTCGAAAAATGGCAAAACAAGGTGGTGTTTACATTTATCCCAAGGTACATTAAAGAGATCTGGTGATGGAATCCAGAATCAAAGTGTATGTAGTCGAGGTGGTCTCATAGCATGTTTTTTAATAACCAAATTTGAATAAAACTTTTTGACGGTATGGGTGGAAACTTTTATTGAAACAAGCTTTCTAGAGGCTTGACGAACAAAACACAAAACACGCTTAAAATCTTCATTCAGAAACAGAAGCGATAACAATCAGCCTTCTAAATTGATACACTTTGGGATAAGCCCACCTGTATATTATAATCACTTACATAACTGCTCGAAAACTGCTATACAATGCAAACAGCTGACAGGCTGAAATTTCAGTCTACGAACTTAAAACGGAAAGGGCCCGAGTATTGGATCATGATAATCATTAAAAAGATTAAAAGATTAAAACTTTGTTTGAAAAATGTTAGGTTGCCAAGTAATTTTCCTTTTAATGGACAAATTTAATAAATGATCTGGTATCTATTGTGTGATAATTGATTTAAGCATTGCTAGAATGTTATGCCATTATTGCACTGAGCGTTTATTTGGATGAGCAATCTATTACAAAAAATGGACGAGAATTTGATGTATTTATTTATTTGCTTCAAGTCACTCAATATAATTCTTCAATATAACAAATCATTACAACAGGTTCAATTACCGCTTAAATTTAATACTTTTTTCCTTGCGCAAACTGTTACCAACCATTAGAAATGAATAAAAGACCAAAGAAACTACAGCAGTGTACACCTCAACCTGGCACGCCCCAACCTGATTAAATTTCTTTTTTTCTCCCAATCAACACCAGCTAAATGGCTTACTTCCTTTCCGGCGTACATTGCGGGCATGAAGGGTAAGGAAACCCCGAAATGCTCCAAATTATTCATCCACCAAATTTCAATTCCACTCTTCCGCCCGTGTCACACGGGCGCGGATTGATAGCTATCACCGGGCGCTTTCGTTCTCACCATTTGCTCGTTGCACCAGCTTTTTCACCCACCTTCCCCCATTTACACATGCCCAGCTCTCGACAGGTGGTGGTGTGCAGTGCATGCCAACCTTTCGGACACACAGACACACATGAGCGAAAAAAGTCTCATAAATCACTCACGAACTGGGTGACTGAGTATGGTGCCGATGCGAGTTACGGGAGAAAAATTCACACTATGTCGAAATGTTTTGCCGACTTTTTTCTTCCCCTTCTGCCTTTTCGGACAATCTATGAAATTTCTACACTCATCCGCTCTTTGGATAAGGCAAAAAAAAAAACAAATATACAGAAGCCACCGGCTGTGTGAAATCGTACCGCCAGGTTTGGGACGGACCGATCGTGCTGGTGCACCGTGGCCGTGAACCGCCCGGTGGAAATACGGTGGATAATGGAATAATTCAGGAAATGACTTAATTACTAAACATGGAATTTCGGAACCGGGCATGATGCCACCGCCAGCAAACCGTCATGCGCTGGCATGTGTTGCGATTTTTATTTCGACCTTTCTTTGCCGGCTTGCCGCTGTCACGGGGTTTTATTTCGTTTTTTTTTGCAAGCTTTGCCTCATTGCCATTGGTACAATAAATTTTTCAACGCCTGTTCACACCATTTTGCTAACCAGCAGGGGCAGCAGCAGCAGCGACAACGTCGGCTGCGGGTCGATAGTGGCCGCGGTGAGGTTAATAGTGTACGATGGATTGGGACACACCGGAAATGAAAAACCGGCGGGCCACATTGGCTAAGCCGCAGCCGCTGCACGCCGATGAATAATTGAGCGGTGGAATGAAATATTCGTGTCACGTGTTTAGCGAGCAAAAAGGATGAATGGTGGAAATGGGTGGGCTCCAAAAATTTGTACCAAATTGGTTGTGCAATGTTCCGCTGGGTTCATTCACTAGTTGTTTTTCACAAATAGAATGAAACGTAACAAAATTGTTTAAATAGTAACATATAAAATCATAAACATTAGAGAATAAAAAAAACTATAAAACTTCTCTCGAAAGATATCGTAAAATTTCAAGAAGAGAATGCAAAACATGAAAAAAGACATATCAATATGCAAAAATTCAAAATAATAAAAGATTGGTAAAGCAAAGGAAGAAGCGAAAAGTTATAAGATGAAATGATAATTTTATGGAAGAAAATAAAAAAACACAAGAAAAAAAACTTATTGAATAATGCGAAATCTAAAATTATTTTACAAAAAATATCATTAATGCAAAATGGTAAAAAACTGGCAAATGTTGTTCGTCTAGTAAGCTGTCAACATCGACAACTGTCATCGATCGATATTCCTTTCATCTGAAGCCGGTTTGGCGGGGCAGACGTGTGGCCGTGTTCAGCGCTCAACCACTGCAACCCCAACGCATCCAATGATTAGTGAAGGTGGTTGCATTTGGTGGAGGTTTCAGGAAACGAACGAAAAAAAAAAACACGAACAGCTACACAACCAATCCAATCTCACCACCTCCCCAGAACTACCCCGTTTAAGCCCACCTCATAAAATGTCACACCCGAGTGGGTCGTCGTCGTTGTTGTTCTTTCGGCCCGACTCGTTTCGCTTTGCCTCGCCACGCCAAGTGAAAGAAACACCCGCTTGAAAACCAAGCGCACAGTCCTGCAACCTGGACATGGGGTTAGTATATCTCTCTCTCGACCTCAATGCAGCGCGCTGGCAAATGCCCAACCGAAACCTCCACCATGACAGCGGAGTGTGTGGAATGATTTATGCTAATAAAGCGCGTACACATTTTGCAATATAAACTTAAAAAAAAAAAACTAAAAAATACGCCAGCGTAGTTTTGACCGGTGAGCAAGCGTAGCGTCCCTGCATTTGGCTGCCCGTTTCACGCGGCCTGACCCGAGTTGGCGCGAGTTGTTTTCCTTCAGCTGTACGGGGGGCTTTTTGCATTGGAAACGATCGTGGCGGCCGTAACGTACATGCAGCAGCAGCAGTGCATGTTCCCTGCACATGCATCAAGCACGACGAACCCAGATTGAGCAACAGGCTGGGCAATTCAACCGCACCGACACACATACTCGATGTTGTCCGTCTAGTTCGTTTGATTTCTTTTTCTTTTTTTAAACGGGTGACTCTAATGGACTAATTATGAACGGTGCGAGCTCGCTCGTGGAGGTGTTTGGCGGTGTGGGTCAAAACGGGTTGAATAGATGGCGGTTTAAGAGGGGCAAGAAAAAAAAACCTATAATGATTTGCAATTCAAAACGACGAAAATGTCATTTTGTGCATATTGTCACAGCGTTATTTAATATAATTAGTGTGTGAGTGTGTGTGTGTGGTTTGGCAAAGCAAAACAGAGAGTGAACTAGATGCTGCCAACTTCATGAAGGTATGATTAACTACCCATAATGAACCTATTTGAGCCATACTCTTGAGCTACATCTTTACTTTGATTAGTTAATTTGGTGAAACGTTTTGATTGCGATATCATTGTTTTTTTTTTTTCAAAGATAAGTTTTTATCAATTAATATGTTTTCTTTTAATGTTGACACTTAAAGCATGTCTTTGATTGTTTATCATTTACTTTATGTTTCTGCTGTTTTATTCTTTTTTGTCTTTCACTAACTTTATACTAAATTTTGATTTGGTTCTTGTTTTGTTTCTTGGCTTTTCTATTAATCTATATTTTAGTAAAATCTTCTACATAGATTTGGCATTAGAAATTCGTAGTTATTAAAACAAAACTTAGGAAGAAAACAAACAGACATTTCAGCCTGTCTATAGAACAATATTCATCATCCAGGTTCTTCAATTCTTCATGATTGAGCCTGTCGAAGGTCAGCGTTTGTTTACTTATTTTATTGACTAAAATCATCTGAGGCTGAAAATCTGAGGGTTTTTAGTTTGGCGTGTGATTTTGTACGGAGCGTTCACATGATTTACAGCTGCCAACTGTCAAGCTTCATGCAAAACAACCTGCTAGTATCGTAAACCCCCCATTGTTGTGACATATTCTTATATTTAATTCTCTTTCCGCAGATTTCGTCGTGTACATTGTACATAGAATTCGTTGCTTTATTTCATTAAAAAAACGAAAATACTCATGTATTATTCTGCTTTCCAGAACCAGCAGTTTGATTGCGTCGCATAACTACGCACAGATACAAAAAAGTGTAATCACCGCCGAAAACTTTCCCGCGCAATCATTAATTTAGTTAAAATCATTTTCACCGTCCACTGATAACGGACCCGACCAGGCAAGAAAAGTTGTGACAAGTTGTACTGTAACTTTTTACCATCACACCCTCCCAAAAAAACATACAAATTGTGCAGCTTCCGACCGATGGCACAGAACCTATCGCTGCACTCTCTTATCCGGCGAATCTAGAGTAACAACGTTTTACAACACCGCGCCCAATCTGGCGTGGGCCAAAGGTGGTCGTGATTGCATGGGAGGGTGACCACCCTGCAACACACCTTGAAAGCACAATCAAACTTCTGGCACCGTGCACGTTCACGCGGACGACAAAATGGCCAGATAGATCGTGCCGTTGCCAGTTGCCGTCTCCAGTGGGTAGTTGGAGGCTAGTTGTAAATCAAGGTTGCACAAACTTCAAATTTAGTTACCTTTCAGCAAGCTGGGTGTTACGTGAAGGGAGCACCGTAAGGCTATCGGGTCGGAAGGTGATAACTTTTCCGATTTCAGGAACCACAGACAGCAGAGCTGTACGCAGTCGGCAAAGTGGTAGCGAAAGCGCAGAGTCAACATTCGCGCACGGCAGGTGCAATAGTGTTCTGGATGAAAAGGCGTGATTGCAGGGTTTATTGGGTCGATTTGAGTGTAAAGAAAATTTCTTTGCTACATTGGAAATTAGAGGTCTGCTAGATTTGAAACATTAAACATTTGTCTATTGCATTTATTCGTTGAAGTTTTATTAGTTTTAAATTTTAAGTTATAACTGCATACCCATTTTCTATCATAACAAAATCACCCTCCAGAACCCTGCAACATCGTACACCAAAAATGCCTAAACCCAAACTGCTGGAGTGCAGCAGAGCTCCAGAAGTTTGATTGATGGTGAGGAAACGTTTGCTGTTAGCTGCGCCGAAAATGGAGGAGCGCTTGCATCGGTGCTTTGCAGTCCATTTGCAAAATCCGGAGTTTATGTGTTTCGAGCCAAAAATCGAACGCCAGCGTGAGAAGCACATTAACACCCGATGGCTTCGAACGACTCGATGTGCGAGCAGACGGGTCCGGGGCGGGACAAATTCCCCCTTTTGTTTGCTCATTGATTAATGCACAACGGCTCCGATTGACAGACGTTCATCCGCCGAGCTCGATGGATGGTGCTTTTTTGCTCGTGCGAGCGCTAGATGCTGTAGATCACACCTCACCATCGCATTGACTCGCTGCGTCCAATATCCGGGAACAGTTCTGCGCGAAAGCACAAGATTGCAGCAACTGTTGAAACCGCTTTTTTGAACCGCGTGAGCTAACCAGAACCGGGTTAGCAGAGTTTATGATCATGGCTCAGCGCGTTCCGTGAATTGCAGATTTACGGGACAGATTGTGGAATGTTTGCCCCTTTCAAACGTGATCGTATCACGAATGACGAATGGAACACGGATGGCGTTTGTTTGTTTGTGCAAAAAAGGTGTTTGCGCTTAACGCACTAATACCACGCCGAAACTGGTCAAGGGGAGTTAAGCCACTTCAAAAGTATTAGCTTGTACTGCTGAAAAATACCATACAGTTACACAGTATAAGCTTCAAAAAATCATTTTAAAAGAACGATCACTTACATCAGTTTCAACGAAACACTAACATCTTTCGTTAAGCTACTCTCTGGTAGTAGTTCATATGCACACATCAATTCTCAGCTGTAGTTACATTAGTAATCAATGTAAACTTGAAAGGTTAACAATTGTTTTCTAAACATCTAGCAACATCTAGTCGTTGAATAACAACTAATCTCAATCATTGAATAATATTAATACCACCAATATTTATAACATAAATGATAACGAAAGGTTCTTGATTAGATCTTGTAAATAGTCAAGAAAGATCATTGGAGCTTATTTCTGGGACCGAAAATACTTACAGATAATTCAAAAATCCTTGCGATTCATTCGTTCAGTTTGATTCAGTTTGAGAAGTCTGAAAGATTCTTACCTGAAAATAGAAAAAAATACATTATTAGTACGTGCTCTCTTCACAGTTTTTCGTAGGTTTTTTGAATCTATTTTTGTTTTCAATTTCACAAAAATGTCTCAAAATAAAAAATAAGGTGTTTAAGCAACTTAAAATTTAGTTCAACATCACATTCCATTTTCGTAAGCATCTACCCCATGATGCACTTTTACCACCACCAAAGCACGCTGTCTCCATCCAAACATCGACTAACATCCATCCTGACACCGTTCAGCTTCCAATCCGATACCGTAATCGACCCACTTTCCTCGGCAAATGGTGATTCCCTCTCGACAGCCCTCACACACAAAAAAACACGATTTCTGTTTCACTTACCACTCTAATGCCGAATGCAAAAGGAGAACCGACCGCATCCCACTCATCGGAAAGCTGTTGCAGTAACGCAGTAAGGAGAAAAAAACACACACACCAAACAACCGGTCCAAAGCACTGCGGCTAGGAAGTCACTCACACACAACGGTGCAAACATTTTCCGCCTGCAAACCGTTTGAAGGGTTCAAACATTCCACCGCATGGCGGCGGCCCGGTTTGCGATTGGACCGGGGGTGAACAATTTCAAAATTTGCTCTTTAACACCGCTTCCCAGAGGGCGAGTGTGCGCAGGCACCGCAAAGATTCGAGAGAACATCGGCACAAAAACGCAAACAAGCACGCTCCTCTGCTAGGGCCCTCCAAAAAGCTCCGTTATGGACATCCAGCCCCTGCCAGTCCCGAAGGGAAGGTTGCTCAGGCTCGTTAATCAAAAACTATGCTACTCCGGTTTTCGTTTATTAACACGCCGGACCGTTTATTAGCACACCGTGCTATCGTGACTGGCGGGGAATGCACACACACACACACACGTACGAATGCGGGGCAGGAAACGATGATATTACACACTGCCGTCCTCCAAAGTCCATTCCAGCACGGCCAGTTCTTGACCCTCGGGGCATAGTGGTGCGCGGAAGAGGCACTTCTGCCCAAACAACTGCTACTGCTACAACATTCTTTTGCTCTCAGCAGCAGGCAAACACAAATGCAAATGCTTCCTTCTAATGAAAACGGCTTCCTTCCATTCTGCTGCGGAGCTTTCTTGGGCCTTTGGTCTTCCTTCTCCCCAAAAAACAACAACCCTGCTGCACCCCTCCAGAAGCGGTGTTGCTTTTGGAGCAGCTGGAAATAGTTGAGATTGTTCACTCAATCTAAGATTTCGATCTTTTCGCTCGCTTGCTACGCCCCTCCCTCGGTATGCCAATTCTATACATTTGCATTTTCGGACTGTTCGGTTTGCTTGACCGTGCCGTTGATATTGGTACAACCTTCCCCCCCTATTTCCAAGTAATTCCGAGCAAATTCAATCGACTGTACGATGCAGCAAGAATCAGCCTCAAGTTCTAAAGTAAATAAACTTTGCAATCTAAATAAAAGTTCGTCTATTCCATGTAAGTAGTTTCCGTAGTTCTCCAGTTCCACATCTCCCGTCGCTTTTGCTTCTTCTCTCACCACTGCCACTGGCCAGTGAGTAGGGTGGGTAGAAGGGCACAAGCTATGCAATTTTAATCAACCGATTCCAACCTCTCTCCCAGCCACCGATAGAGCAATCGATCCGTTTCTCCCCCGTTTCCGGCTGATTGGAGTTCGCGTGAGTCAGCGGGAGGAAGCACATTGAGGAACCGGTTTCCAAGCCAAGCGGGTTGAACTGTAGCGACCAGAGGCACCGAAATGAAGTCATACCGAACCGTATGGCAATAGGCTCAGTGTGACTCCTCCACATTGCCCGTCAAAGTCACCGTGAACCGGTGGATGGGGAGTGCGCAAAAAGCCAAACGCTTTTCCACTCATAACCTTAAATAGAGGTCACCGGTCCGGTTCATCGAGATGCATCGTCGTAAAACGGTTGAACTCCGCTCGTTGAGCACGCCTGTAGTAATACGGCGAAGATAACGATTCATAACCCGCTCCACCTTATCCCGATGCGATGGTCTACGTTCTCGTCCAACCCTGTGTGTGCTACTTTTCTGTGTGTCCAAACCTGTGGGTCGATGAGAATCACTGCGCTGAGGAGACTGTTAAGCCCTCTCGCTCTCTCTTTCTCCTCGCATCTCGCGGTCAGGTCTCTGGGTGAGCCGGTTTTCCGGCCCGTTGCGTCGAAGAAGCCATCGCGTCGTCTGCCGAAAGAAATGGGTCATCGCTGGCAGCATGGAGCACAGGAAGTTCGCATCGCACGGGGGCATCGTGATCAAAAGTGGAGCCAACCAGCATCGATCCGAGCACACACTTCGGGGGCTGATTTCCCTTTTTTGGAATTGCTACCATCTCTACCTCATCTCTCTCTCTCTCTTTCTCTCCCTATCGGTCAATATTTCATTCGAACGGCATTTTTGTAGATCTTGTTTGATCTGTTCGATCGCAAGCGTACTTAGCAGGTTCATGCAAACTGGTAGTGAAGTTTAAAGGGAAGCAGGGAAATGTGAGCGGAGTTCGTTTTCGTTTGTGATAATTGTTTTCTAAGTACCTTGGATGTCTATAGCATTCAAATAGATATTTGTTGAATTATCGTATGGCTGGAGTAACGAAAGCAGAAGGCCTCGTTTCACTCGCATAAAAAGAAGGGACTATTTGGATTACTTAAAACAATTTTAACATTCGTAAAACCAAACTAAATTATTTCTGAACAAATAAAAAAACAACAAACTAAATCAATCTAAATGTGTTCGTGTAAGTATTAACAAGAACTTGACAAAACGACGTTGTCATATTAAAACGTGGTCACTAAGCATATTTGTCAAGAATTATATGCACAACACGTATAGACAATAACAGAAGCATGCCAAAATACCTCTAGAATATCTTGAAGGAAGAATATATTGGAAAAGAAAAAAAACTTCATTATTCAAACAATTTCGTTGAATTCTTGCAATCAAGTGAAATGGGAATTTTTTGTAGAGTTTAAATCGATTTAGACTCTAAAAATCTAGTAATTTTGTGTTTGGCAGTAAGCTTTTGTGTTTTGATGAAGCATAAAACATATAAAAAATAATAGTTTGTTGATTTTGTTGCTAAAACAGACAAGAAAAACAAAAAAGCTCTTATCTAAACGATTAATAAAACATTACAACATTCATTACAACACACGCAAATTGCAGCAAGTAAACTACGAAACTCTTTACCACAAAACACAACAAAAGCAGATTTATTTCACCTGCAATGTCTTTTAAATCTTTCCACCATCATTTACCAACCACAACACAACCACACACACACATCGCATCTATTACCGTTCCGGAGTTTTATTTCTTCCGGTAAGCTTTACTCAACTTCCTCACCATGCGCCACCACCGCTGAAACTCCTGGCATCTCGGTGATGGCTATTACTTTTTCTCTCTCTCTCTCTTTCCCTCTTCTCTTTTCTTTGGGTAATGGTGTGGATAAACGTACCACTGCACCCGATGCTGAAACTATTTTCCGCACCAACTGCGGGATCATTTGAATTGGCAATGACTTACCGGGAAAGGAATTTTCTTCACCTTCCCGCGGCAAATCCCGCGGCGCAAGTTCGCAGCGCCCGCAATCAAACCATCAACCCCCGAATCCCCTTTTTGTAAGGGATTGTGGCATCGAAATTACATGGCCACCGGGTGCAACACCGCACCAACGAACGCTGGTGGCTTTAGCAAAGCCAATTTGGAGGTTTTATTTTATCTCGCCCGGGCACGATTTGCTTACCGAGCGAGGCGGCAGCGGCCGGGTCTACAAATCAATCAAACTTCACTCACGCCTCGGTGCCACAATAAAGTGGTCGATATAAACGGGCCCCCGTTGGCCCGATGCATACATCTTGCGGTGTGTGATGCGTCGAAGGAACAAAAACCAAAAAGAAAAGAAGGTCGTAAAAGTGAGCGTGTTTGCCAATCCGGGTTCGTCTCTTGTGTGCGAGTTGAGAAACAAAGCAAACAAAGCAAAAAACAACAAGTAAGGCTATGTTAAGCCCATCCATCCCAAGACGGCCACCGGCAAACCTGCAAAAGGGCTGGGAAATGAACGCGCGCGCGCGCGCGAGAAAACTAAGCTCTTCTATTTCAATCCTCGCCGTCCGCTCGGGCAAATGTTTTCCCCATCGAAACCGGAAATTACTGGCCATCGAGCACAGAAGGGGCCCATCGTAAAATCGGCCTGCCAAATGGAATGCAAAAGACGCGCTCGTCGTGAGGGACCCCTTCTACAGCGGTGGCAGTGACAGTGATGAACCTCCGCTTTGTGGTGGCTTGTGGCTGCGGCGGTACCATTTGACCGTTGGAGTGAGCCCTTTCATTAGGCAGGGAAGGGAGGACTTTGTGGCTTTTTTGTTGGCTTTTCCCTCTTTCTCTGTTCTATTTCTTCACACGCCCCATCCAGTGGTTGATGCTTTCCCATTGTTTGTATAGCGCCAGTCTTTTCGTGGTGAAGCCAGTAAAAAAAACCCTCTTCCGATAAAAGGCTTAAGCACAAGGGAAGCGCAATTGAACGATCATACGTGAGAGAGGTTGGTCGGCAAACGAAGCAAATTACACCACACCCTGCTCAACGGAGAAACTCAGGAAGAGCGCAAAGGACAGCAAGAGCCACCGCCGTCTCAGGGTTGATTCAAAACCCTGTCAAACGTCAAACCAATCGGGAGCCAATTTCGCCGCAGCGGCCGGTATGATCAGTTCATCAGCCGAGAGGCCTACCTGTCAGCTGCTTTAGCTTCAGTGTACCCGCCGGAACGGTGACGAAACGATGATGGAGAAAAAGTGGCGAGCCGATAGTTAATTGCTTCTTCCTGTGCCATCGCAACCATCGCATCTGTGTCGCCCCTTTGTGCCCTTTTTTTTGCTTGTTTTTGACGTTTTCGTTAGTGGAATGCTTTTAGCCGATTTCAACAGCGGGAAAGGGACAAACGGAAACCAACGATCATCGGTAAGCAGTGTTTGCGGGGATTTCCCCACCCCGTTGAGAGCTTCATTTTCTAATTGTTTATTGCTGACATTTTTCGTTTCACCCCGGGCTTGGCATGAAAGCTTGGCAAAACCTTCGCCTATCGATCGTTCCGGTAAGATCGAGCTGTCATGATGCTTTCAGCCAGCGAGTGCGTGTTAGGGTTACAATTCTTTTCAATTTGATAACATCTCCCTTACCTTCTTTCCCTTCCATCAGCGTGTCGTTTATCTCCTGCTCTCGACACATCTTGGTCGTGATTTTCCAATCATCTAAACAAACGATCAAAATTCGAACGAAATGCTCGTGCCCTTTTCTGTCCACACAAACGGAAGGAAACTATTTCTCGGGGATTTGTTTTTTTTTTTTGCTGCTACTTTCTGTTTGCTAACATATCGATGAGGCCACCCCGAAACCCCGACGCAGTGGTTGTAAAAATCTCACGCTTCGTTGAGCACCCCAAGCCCCATTAGCATGAAGCGGGAGGGAGAGAATGTATTTCCGTTCTTTCTCGGAGGGACGCTCGCAACGATTTGCATATGCGAACGTACCCAGTGCTGTTGTTGAACTTCATATTTCCGGCATATGGAACACGGGATGAGCAGTTTGCTTAATTCCTTTTCTGCGCTACAGTCAAGGCTAACAGCGATACGCCAGGGCTGAAGGAATTGTCGGGTTATTGGCCCCGGCGAAAGATTAAATTTCCCACTTTTTTTAGGTTTCGTTTCCTTCACACTGCTGTTGAAAGCTGTGTATCCCAAAGGCGAAGAATAAACCCAAAGGCGTTGTTTGTGTGTTTCTTACAACAAATACAGTATTTTCCGATAAGAAAATAGCATTCGAAGAACAATGCTAGCTAATGATTCTTTGATTACCTAAATTCCTCATTAATTAATTAATGAGCAAACCTTCAACTTCGCGCGAACCAAAACAATGCCGGTAGACAGCAGAAAGTCCGCAGAAAAGAATAAACATTCACCAAAGATCGTTTTCTCCGTCTACCAAGAAGTAAATCGCACCCTACGGGACCACACGGTATCAGTTGACAGATAACAGAGCCCCAAAAACCATCAACCTCCCGTCGAAAACCGTTACAAAGTCACCAATTACTGGAAAGGCCCCACGGGACACATTTACATAAGACAATCAATTATTTTGATCTATCTCTTTGGGGAGCAAGAGATGTTTAAGTTTGCTCATCTTCACAAAATAAAATCTTCTTTCTTCACGCTGCTACCAGAATGAAGCAAAGATGGAGATTCTAAGAATGAAAAAACAGCTCCAAAAAGCCTTCACCTAAGCGCCTTTCGTCTTCCTCCAAAATGCAAACATCATTTGTTCTGCCTGTCAAAAGCTTGCCCGGTGTGAATTTATTGCTGAAAATGTGAAGCCTCGCTTACGGCTGAAACCTGAAACACTGAGCACACTGGCCAGAGTACCAAACAGTGTGGATTTTTTTCCCACCGATAGTGCTTGAGCCAAATAGATGACAAATTTCGTTCTTTGTCGTTTGCTCTGTAGAGTTTGCCTCTTACCCTTAATGATTTACACCCCGGGGTAAAACCGACTGAAGGTTAATGTTCGGTCCCTGTTTAAATGCTGCCCTTCGCTTCTCCTGGACATACTGCGCAAATTCTTCCAGCTCCACCCGCACGCGGCGAGTTCACTTTCACCCATTCAGGGCAGTAATAATCGGTCGGAACGCGCATTGTTTTTACGCAACTTCCGGTGCACTTTCCATTGTTTGCGCGAAAGAAAAAAACCCCACACAGCCCACTACCCCTTAGCGTAAGAAATGAAGCGAAGGAGCCAGCGAAGGAGGGTGGTGCTCCAATTGTTCGCCAAACGCGGGCATCACTATCGGAGCGAAACAATCGGGTTTTCGGGATAGACTTACGCCCGCAAGCAACAGACTAAACGACGGACCGAACTAAAACGGTTATGACCAAACAGTTGGACCATTTTGGCGCAGTCTTTCGGGAACGGTAGCAACCAGCCAGTGAGGGACACAGACACAGACACTCCACCCTGATGACACCCACCCCCGATAGGACACCCGGCCGCCTGCACATGGCAAGTGAAATCGAATCCCTCAGATGAAGGCAGGGCCCGGTAACTGTCTGTTTCGTGGTGGCGAGATATCTCGATCATAATTAGCATATTTCATAACCATCCGACCACGACTGGCCGACTAGCGAAAAGTGGCTGCTCCTCCCGAACATAATGAGCCAGATGTTGTTGTTGTTGCTGCCTTCTTGCGGAGGAGATTTTACCCCGGTTTATCTTCCGACACGGTGCGCATCGTGCGGTCCTGTGCACGACGGTACACACACACCTTCGTCACACCTTCAATTGAAAACAATCGAAATGGAGGGTTTTACTTTTTTTCCCTTATGGGAAAGAGGTGTAAATAAGGCTTTGACTTGTGAATGAGAGTTCACTTTTTTTTCGAAAGTGACACTGTGAACACCTTCTGATGAATTGATGAATGTTTCAAATGATGATCGGGCGGGTTAAGTACTAATATGATAATGTCATACAAAACTATGCTGAGAAATGTGGTTGCATAGATCGTTAGTTACGTGGATAGAGTTGGCAAGAGTTGTACGTGTTCAGACGCATTTTGATTCACACAAAGAAAGGCGTCTTTATGCACCGTTTATTCAACAAATTTAGCCACCCGACTGCATTGTCAGCCTTGCCAATTGCCAATTGAGGACCATTTGTATAAAGAGCTAGAAAAGCATTGACGAGCTGTTATAAGGTGTTGGAAAATGGTGAACAACTCGTCACACCTTTATACTTTTGTTCAGTCCCCCAACATCTTCTCGATTGAATATCTGTAATTTAATGAAATTATGGCAAGATACCTCAAACATCACAATGCTTTGTGAGGGTCAGCGCTGGGTCATCATCATGATCAAGTTGTTGTGCAAACTTTAACTTCAGAGAACAATCAAAACAGCGTAACTAAATATGTCATTATTTTAATTCTAAATTAGTATCCCGAATGAAAATATTATTCTAACAATAGAAATGGAATCATTTTGGTCTTCGTAGAATTTGAAATTAAGATTTATTGAAAGGAAATAACGCAAACAATTTTTTTCAAATTTCTGGGAGGAAAAATAATCAACTGAAATTAAAAGGCTCTAAGGTATTTTTTTTGTTGATATATGTAATAACTCGCTGTTTTTATAGAACATAACATTGATCATATAAGTTGGACCTGCTTTTTATGTCAATGCTGTAAAAACATTGGAGCTTTATCATGTGCATCTTATATTTACTTATTTTCTTAAGCCTATCAGAATATTTTGAGAGTACTAAACAACCATGGCACCAGACATTTTAGCCAAAGTTGTACCTATAAAGAAATCACTTCACTATTTGAGCTGCAAAGTTGCAGTAACACAGAGCCAAGTTGTATCGCTGGGAGTACTTAATGAACTAACAGTTACTCCCAGCGACAGTTTTCTACAGATTAGTGTTATCCTCTTTTAGGTTTTCAAATGATTTTTGATAAACTCTTAAACAACTACCGGTGAATTCTCGTCAAATGCGATATCTTGTATCGAATTCCTACTACATTTGTTTTGTCGTTTTTCACATCCTACAGTTCCATGCAACTACGTTTTCACACTTTCTAACGTCGTGCGACAGAACCATTTCCATAGGAATGGCAAATTCATCACCTGTATTTACGAATCATTCATCCCTTTTTTTAGCATTGCACCTTTTCCTTCGCAAAAGAAAAAGTCCCAGATTAATTAACAATCACCGGAGATTCGCCACCTACGTTGCATACGTGTCACACTTTCAAATTTTGTCTCAAAGCTGAAATAAGACATATTTTTCCCCTTCCTACCAGTCGATGATGGTTTCTTGATCACAATGGCGAGCACAATTTTAGGGAATGTGTAGCAATTTGGTTTCGATTATACACCGCATTATCCATTCACTCAAGCGCACCCGTGGCCTACATACGCTCGTAGCTGTCCCACCGCTGGTGTGCGTGTGTGTGGAGCGCTGCTTTCACGAGATCATTATTTTAACCATTTCTTTTTTTTTTTTCACCGTTGGTAGAGAACTTCAAGTGCTAAACTGTTTAAAATTGATAGAGTACTTCTTATACACTCCTGCACACATCCACACACCTGAACAATTAAGCAGATTCACAATTAAACCTCTGTTCCCTCTCTTTCTCAGGGCAGCCCTTTTTTTTCACGAGACTGCAACCAACCACGGTCAGTTGCTGCTAGGCCCTAAGGCACTTTCTATTGTCATCGGCAAGGGATGCTGACATAAATTTAAGCGAAGCAGCATTCCCGAAAAGCTACCTTGCGTTACCAAACGGCCACGGGACGGGACTCCAGGGGAAAAGAAAGCATCATACCCCACATCAGGTCAGGTAAGTTTTAAACAGCTTCCCCCAATTCAATTCCCTGCCACAACAGCTCAATTTCATTTCTACACCCTTTTGTAATGCTAAAAAAAAATGGTTATGTGAAGGGAGCCCAATCGCGAAGCTCAATGGGAACTGTTTCCGCTGCTTGTAGCACCGACCGCCGATGGTTGACGATTCCCAGCGCAGGAAGCGAATTATGGGACGACCGTACGGGCGCCCAGGCTGCCCATGAAAGCAGCCCGGGGTTAAGAGCGCACGATCGTAAAAAACTAGTTCTAATGATTACCATAATCTGCTGTGGCGTAAAACAGTTATGTTAATCATGGACTTGCCCGCGTCGATCGCCCTTTCACGCCCCTTTTTTTGCTCTCTCAACCCCCTCACGTTCGCGACCGATAATGATGCTACCGGTGTTCTGGCCCTGTCGCCCGATTCCGTTGATTCGTTCAAGATAGGTGGTTGGTGCGCTCGGTGATTAAATATGCTTTAGCACCATCATGCTGCTGAGTCGTCCGCGGGTTCGTGTTGCAGAGGGCAGGGATCCAAACATCGCAGCATCTTGGATCCGTGGCGCAACACATAAAACCGCTGGCGAAGAATGGAAACGACCGGTGTGCTAGTGGCCCCCACGGGAAGACACCTGTTTTGTGTTCTTTTGTATCGGATGCTTCCCAGCCGAGGTCGATGGTGGCAGATCCGTTAGCTTCTGGGCACTGGGCTGTGTAGTGTATTGTGTGTAACCGGGTGAGCTTTCCCTCTATCACACAGACACACACACACACACGAACAATCACACCATCACTCGATCAGAAGCATAACAAAAACAAGCGATCACTCAGAACGGGCGCACAATTAAAACTGTACGAGGATGAGTCGCCCGGGTGAGTGGCGCGTGAACAAAAGAAGCATTTCTTTCTTTCTTTTTTTTTTTTGCGCTGCGGGGCAAGCACAACAACACCACTGCACGGTGCTGGTGTAAAGCTACTTCAGTTCTGCCAGCACAACAGAAAGGAAACGATGGCCAACATAACATTTCAAACGAAACGGTACATTTTTAAAGGGTCTGGGAGCATGGGTGGAGGTTGTTGTTGATGTTTTTTTGTTATTGAATATGTAGCCGAGTTGGTAGAATATGTGGCGCACTGACTGGCTGCGGCTTCGTTTTGTTGTAATGAGCGGAATTATCAGCAGGCCAATATTCTCAACTAACGAAAAATTAGTAATTCAGAAATAAAAAAAAGTTTTTAAAGTACGGTGCAAAGAGAGACTTTAAAAGAAGCTTCCATTCGAAGTTATGACGACGCATGTAAACGGTTAAAGCGAATTCAAAATATTTATAACCACTATATATAGACTGTGGTGAGAATAAGGCTTAAATAAACTGTATCAATAGTATTTCAATCTGTGTTATTAGTATCTGCGTGTTATTTTTGAAAGCAAAATAGATTAAAGGCTTTAATTATAAACTTAAAGTTGAATTCTATTGTATGTCTAGATCTAACGTAGGATTAGTTATCTATTGCTCATGATATGTGAGCTTGTTTGCATGCTGTACTGCAAACATTCTGTTCACTACTGTCAAAGTTGGCTCAAAATGTTTTATTGCTAACTTTTCGTTTATAGTGTCAAACGATTACGTATAAAAGATAGAATATAATGCTAGAATTTTCTTATTTTCATAGAAGTATCTTTATCGTATTCTCAATCTAATCCACAGAATTTATCTTTTATGAACAAGTAATGCATACAAACAACAAACCTAAATAAAAGAAGCGAAGAAAAAGAAAAAATGAATGGTTATACGGTAATTTAAAAGCATTATTCAAATAAGTTCATCCTGTCAGCCTATTCAAAGCCTATCATATAATTAATAATTGAAAAATCCGTTGTTTTGCTGTATTATTCTTAATTGCGCTTACTCTGCCGACTTTTCAAGAATGCACGCCTTCAAAGATAGAGCTTCTTTCTCTTGTATAGATAATCCTTTTAGACTACGATATTTCTAGTGTATATGACATCTTATTCTTGCTATATCAAACTTATTACTTATCTAAAATAATTTATACAGAAATTAATTTGAAAATTATACCATTGCTTATAATTTCGATTCTTAAGCTCATTTAAACGATACACATATTTACCTATCCTTTGTGCCTAATTACCTAAATATAAGATTACTCTGGCAAATACCTTGTTTCTAGAATTAATTTCTATTCTTATTTATAATTTCTATGAAATTTTACTAAAACAATACTGTTCGCCGAAATGTTCACCCCAGAAGCTGGAAGAAAAACATGCTCAAAGATTCTCTCATGTTGTTGAAGGATCTCGGTCGAAAAAAAGCAACAGCTTTTCCTTATCCTGATCCCCGGGAAAGGAAAAACACATATTTCAATGTATCTACCATGTTTTTACAAAATTAATTTTCTCGAAGCAAACCAAACGCCTTTCCTGTTTCAAGTACTATTCCCCAGAGCTCCCTCGTTACCGCTGAACACTGAACCACTGAACGTGAGCAACGTACTTTCATCCTTCCGGGAAGAAGCTTTTCTTAAGTTAGAAGCAACAGGGCAAAAAACCAGTATTCAACTGACAGACACACAACAGTCGAAATCTCATCAAATGTTGCATTCCGCAAACGGTAATGAATATGCCCACCGGTACCGCCGGTTGGCCTGTTTGCATAACCTTCCTCTCCATACTGCAAAATTAGATGCTCACACTCCAAATAGTACTTCAAGCCGCTTTCATCTACTACCAGGAAGGCTGAAATCTGCCACCTTCCAGCGGGCGGTAAAGATGCGGAACCCGAACCCATGTCCAAAGTTGCAAATGGATCTCCATTCAACGCAACCGTGCCACGAAATGGTTCACGGCACACGCAAATACCGCGGCTGCAAATCGCTATGTACGCGTCACTTTCAGTTTTCCGAGCCCCTGCCAGAATCCACTCCGGGAAGAATACGCCACAAACGCGGGGTGCACGCGGTAAGGAAGTCGTTCGAAATCACACATCAGATCGACGGCGGTGCAGATGGCTCCAGCCCCCCCTCGCAGATGAAAAAAGGAAGTGGAGCATAATAATTTCATTTTATTTTATTCCATCATGCAATTAAGAGTGCATCGGTGCCTACGAGGCTGAGGGGGGCAGTAGAGTGCACTGGATGCCCTTATGCGCTCGGTACGGCGACGACGATGGGGGCACGCCGCAATTGTATGCAAAAACAACACCCTACCCACCAGCTCGGCGCGAGGTTTCGGTGTGCGCCCACCAAGCGAAACGTGCACACCACCGTCTCGGCGAAAGGAAAAGTGAACGTGTTACATTTATTATCTCGCGCACCCGCGCACCGTGGGTTTGAAGTGCGGACCGCCGTTGGATGGGTGGCTCGTTTCGCAGGCACGACACGCCGGGGCCCCGGGAGATAAAGCAAAGCCGTACGCCCGTACCGGACGTCTTGCAAGCGATACCACACAATTACATTGCCCACCTCGTTCGGTGCGGCCGGGGAAACAAAAACAATCGCAAAACGCGCACTTTGGAAAAGGCCAGATAGCTGCAGCAGCTAAGCCTTCCATCGCGAGGCTGCTCCGTTTGCCATCCGCAGAGGGAAACCATCTCAGCACATCAAACGAGCACAACGTTCGGTTCGGAAATCAAAGATGCCAGCCCAGAGATTGCATCGTAACGAATGCACCCAGCGCCACTTCGGGCGAGCGAAACGAAAAACCTTTAACGGGTTCAGGTTTTGTGGATCAGGCATAAATCTTGCACCGTGCGTCTGGTTAGCAACAATCACAACCACACACTCGAATGGGTAGCTGATTGCGAGCTAGAACGGTGCAGGTGAATGTAAGAACCTTGGTTTTGCAGTCATGAATAAATTCTGTAGCACCCGTTCGAAAAACCGGGCGTCTTGGAGTCAGGGACGGCCGGGCACGGTAATCTAAAGTCATAGACGGGCTGGCAATTGAGTTGCGTCTGCGGTGAGGGTCAAGTCTTTCCAATTTTGCTGCAAGCAAGGATCCGGTAGCTCGAAAACCGTGTAAAGTTCGGTGAATAAACGAACTGCTGCTATAAAACACTGCTGGGTGGATAGAATTTTAACAACAATAAATGATTAAAATGCAATCAATGAAAGGAATGGAAAGCTCCAGCACTAGGTTTAGTCGTAAAACAACACGGCAGGAATTGTAAAGTAAACAGGTGGTTGTAGACATTCACCTGCAGATTTCAAAGTTTTGCCGTAAGCAGGATAACTGTTATGAAAGTTTAATGAAATATTAATTCTAGCCATGGATTGAAAATAAGTCAAGCATGGATATAGTCAACACAGAGATTACTCACATCAAATGACCTATTAACTATTTTTGGATGATTTTGAATAAATAACAGCCTAATTTAAACTATATTTGACAAGTTAAACCTAATGACCACATTTTTAAGGGGAATAATTTGATATTTAAATGTTGCCACTTTGCTTTAACAAGCTTCAAATGTTACCAGGTGCTCAATCACAGATGCTTAACTATTGGATAGAAATATCGATATTTTGATAAACGGTCGGATTCAATCCAAACGATGGTGCAAAACTTTATGTTTAAATAGGAAGCTTCTTAGTTTTCACAATTGATGAGTGTAGAATGCAACAAATTATGCTCTTTCTTTTAATATAACATATTTTAGGGAGGATATGACGATTATACAATGCGTATCATAGTTATGAGAATAATGGATAACTAAGATGTACTTCAAATCCTGAAGAACTAATCACAAGTTAGTATCTTTTACGTAAAATTACATGCATATAAATGAAATAATTCATCCGTCATTGCATGTCTTAATACAAGAACCAGACAAAAAAGTAAACGTTTAATGTACATAATTTCCTTCAAAAGATTTATCCAATACCACACTTGCGTAATACCTTCACATTCCTACTGCGTTTCTTCTAACAAAATCCACTTCCCCAATTCTTCATTTAATGCATCCCGAGCACACCTCGCCTTTTACATAAGCCGTCGAATGCATCCGGTAGGATCCCGCTGTCTCTAATTGCTCGCATTACACGCCCAGCAGTCCCGTACGGTTCTTTCCCCTCGTAAAAAGCTTCCAAAAGCTTCCAAAAGCGGACCAACCGGAGATGCGTTTCGGAAGATGTTCCCCGATTGCGGCTTGGCCGAAAGGTGGCAAAACCAATTACCATCTAATGTCTAAATTATTCCACCCTTTTGTTTGCTGCGTCTGCGCTCAAACGGAAAATCATAATTCCCACTGCAAACAAACTGCACGCGAAGGGCAGGGCGGGAAACACGGTCCGCACGTAGAATGTAGCGGAGATGCTCAACGTCTCGCCAGTCGCCAGCCTTTACAGCATCAACCGATGCGACACGGCTAGAACTCCCAGTCTTTCTATGTCGCCACAGCGGACAAAAGTCAACGACCGTGGGCACAATTTTCCAGCCAGCTTCATCAGCCATGCCGACGGCTGGCAAGATGAATGCACCGAGTGAAGCCACACTTCCGTCCGGTTAACGGGTGTGGCAATGATCGACGCCGGTTCGACAACCGTCTCTACTACCAGTGGTGAAGACATTGGGTGGGACATTTTTTTTTTTCTCTCTTTTTTCTCACCAAACAGTGAAATTGAAAAAAAAAGGTACGATCGTTAGGTGTATTAACACAACGGCATAGTTTACAGCGAACAAACATACGTACGTACATGTGGTGTACATTACGAGTGGCTGGTATTTACACGCCCGGACATTCCAACGTTCTCGGCCAGGATGTTTTTTCATCGCTCAAGTCGTTCTTTATTTGTCTACCAGCCATTCAGATGCCTTCATTTTCCATCTTTCACCAGTGAAAAGAAACATTGCATTAGGCCTTATTAATCATTTCCCGCGCTCTGAAAGCAT
The DNA here is from genome assembly GCF_016920715.1 of Anopheles arabiensis. Classification (NCBI taxonomy): domain Eukaryota; kingdom Metazoa; phylum Arthropoda; class Insecta; order Diptera; family Culicidae; genus Anopheles; species Anopheles arabiensis. Next base: position 92,532,300 of record NC_053517.1, read on the forward strand.
TCCACTCAAATTCAATGTACGTAGAAAACCCTGAAAAGGACGAGTCGCTGCAACGCGGGACACAGGGACACACAACACACTTACCGTCTGTCTCGCCGGCGTTCTATTTCAAATTGTCATTTGTCAATTGGCTTAGCGTGAGGCTAGCTGGTAGGGATGCTACTGTCACACAAAAGCCTCGTATGTGCGCTCCTTGGTCGGCATTTCATACATCCTTGAGCATTCCGAGCAGCATAATTGTTCTCACTGAAAGGACGGAGCGGTAGCAACTTTCTTCCATTACCCGCATCTCCGAGCAGGAAGATAATTGTTGTAGTGTTGTATGCCAACGCTAAGGAAGTCATTTGTTTTGTCAGAATTAACTCAATGCCCGGCTGCACGGGAAAGTGAGAATCCAACTTGTGAGAAACTACTACGGTTCCGGTGCCTGATGATTAGGTAGCATCGGCATGGCACGGGGGACGCCACACACCGTTGCAAGATAATTGAAGGATTATGCTTTCTTAGCTTATCACTTATTTAAGCCCGCCGACCAGCCCCTTTTTGCTGGTGGAATGGCATGTATGTACTCGCCGCCAACCAACAGCTACCGCCTGGGAAGACCGCTCTTCACAGTCACTCCGGGCCGGCTTTCACAAACAGTCGCTAATTAATAATGCATAGCTCGCCACATATCGCCGAGCATCGTTCGTCGCCGTCGGTGGATCGCTTAGCTGATGCATCGCGCTAAAACATTTGCACTTCTCCAACAGAACAAGGTTCTTCTGATTCTATTGTGTGTCTGAGTGCTGTATCAAGATAGCATAACGACGGGAGGAGAGACAAAGATAAGCTTAAGTCCCAGTGGCTTGTTCGGATGCTGAACACTTCGAACGGAAATGGTAAAATTGCATCCAACCATGCGAGCCAGCTACGCACATAGCAGCGAAGAAAAACGTACAAAACAAATGTGCCCGAACCTTGAATGCTAGATGAAGCGAAAGCGTATGTCTGTTTTTTATGTTTATGCTCGAAAACTACACTAACCAACTCCAGAGGCCACTGGTCTATGGTGGTCACTATTTCCTTGCCCACAGGGGTTTGGCAACGAGTATGTGAGTTTCCGTCCTGTTCTACGGAAAGCATAGCCTCTCTTAAGCTGGTAATTATTATGCTAGGCTTACCAAGTTACTCATGCAGGACCAAGAAGGGACTTTAGATGAGGATTTGTTTCCATTATTCAGCATCTTACCTGAAAAAGAATGAAAGAGAATTTGAATTTAATTTGTTTCTGCCATAAAATGGGTTAAAATATAATTTGTTTAAAACTTATAAGCAATTTAACGAGTTAAATCAAGTACAGTGATCCATTCATTTGATTCGACAGCTTTATTAAATGAGCTATGAGATAACTTATACAGAACGAACACATCATTAAATTTATGGTGACAGCCTTGGTTTGAGTCTATAATGAAAGATGAAAGATGATTGAAAAATTAAATTATTTATGATGTGTTTTTGACCGAAAACTTCAGCTATAAATTTGATCATTTGTATGTAAAAGTTGCACTATCGCAAAAGCAAATCAAGTGCTTAAAATGTAAGACCGCATTACGACTTCATGTGAGGTACATAGTTCTAAGGGACCATAAGTATTTCATCTAATCTTCCTAAATAATGGCAAAACAGAGTTGCTGCAATTTTCGTATTTTATGAAGTAGTGACACCTGCCTTTAATATTTAACGTACTTGTTCATTCACTATAATTTGCAAAAAAAAACTGAAAACTGCAGAAAAACCAGTCCGTTTCCTTAATTAACTCAGTTTATCATCGGAAAGGTAAACAAACCGTGTGCAATATATTATCCGATAAAAAAATAGGTAAATACATTCTCATTAGCTGTTGCACCTTCCCGTGCAAACGGTGCAACGTGCTGCCAGGCTGCAGCGCTTAAAAACAAACACTTCACTCCAAGACTTCAACGCAAGCTCGCCGCGAATTTTCTCAAAACCCACCACCACCACCATCCCCCGAAAGGGTGCCCGCGATTGCGTTCACTTTCACGAAGCCGGCCCAACTTGGGGGCCGCGACGTGAGCTACGTTTCAAATTAGATCAGAAGATTAATCTGCCACTTAGGCGAAGGAAAACCTAACGAACTCACCCAAAGCTCCGGCGAAGGAGTGAAGGCAACTTCCCCGCGCCTCAGCCTACTCTCCCCGGTTGCCCGGTATCCGTTCAGCTTATATTTATTTAGTTTAGAGCACTGTTTTCTTTCTTTTCCCGCTTTGCTCTGCTGCTGACTTGGCTGGCTAGCTCCTAAACATCCCGTGTCCCGTCGAAATCAGCAGCCGGAAAACATCAGCCGCCCGACGTCCATTAATAAATCGTTACCCAAGTGCCCGCAAACGATCCTTCCCGTTTCCTCCCCTCCCGCAACGAGCTGCTGCGATCTCCCACGCGCGGGCAGCATTGCATTCCGTCTGGTCGTTCCCGAACGGCCGATGCCGGAACACGTTCACCGAGGAACACCTCGGAGAGCAGGAGCTACCAAGGCAAAGCCAGCATCAGTACACAATCGCTACACGGACGGCAACAGACCAACAGCAACATAGCAGCACCAACAGCAGCTCATGAAATAATCATTAGCTTCATATCGATCGCGGAGTCCTCAATTTCCCATCATAGCCAAGGGACGGTCTACGACAAGGGCCTGCTCCAAGCCGAGTCGAGCAAATCCCGCTCCCAGCGTTGGACGTTGGAAAAGCTGGCCACGTTTAGAGCTGTGTGATTTTTTCCTCGAAGTGATTTTACACACACACACACACCAGTACGTAAGTCGGAAAATCACAGCGTACCCCCGAGGGATGGTCCTTGTTGCGTTTTTCTGCTGACTTTTTAGACCCTAGCAGCTCCGGAACTTGTTTGCCCGCACACCGAAGGCCGTACCGTTCATGGCACGGCCACCAAACGCAAGCAACACGTTCGTGGCCTGTTTGTGTGTGTGTATGTGTGTTTGTTGCTGCATCGAATACAAACCGGATTTTAGCTGCAACTTTTACAACGCACCGAGAGACCATCTTCGTTTTCATCGTGTGGTTGTTGTCGTTTTTTGCCTAGTCTCATTAAAGTCATCCACCTACGCCATCGAACGCCCTGCAGAGGGCAAAGTTTGCGGTTGCAAGCGGCTTAGTGCATCGAGTACATAGCAATTGATTGGAACTTCGTGGGAAAAGGAAAGATACATGTTTGAGTGTAACGCTCACATGATGCTTTAAGTGAACAATGATCGCTACTACTTGGTATATGTAATAAAGTCCATAAATGTAAGACTAATGACTGTTGATATATGAAAAAATGTATATTTAAGATACTTTGAAGTGTTTCTTGTCTACAAAGACCATCAAAACACATAACGTGCGAAAAAAATCATATATTTCAAGCAAAAAGTGTTATAAAATCCATATTAAATCTAGCTACGGGAGATATTAAAGCTACTACAGCCTTATACATTAAAGCAACAAGCAAGAAATCTATTTTTACCTCAATTGTATCGCTTTTTCATAATTGCATTTAATTATATAATTTAAAAGTAGTGATTGATATTCAATTTCTTAGCCCTCGTTTTTGCAAACAAAGTAAAAACTACTTAAACGCTTAATCCTGAATCCTACCCTCAATCATTCAATGCAAATAAACACACACAGCGGTCGTGCGGCACGCTAAACGACCGCTCTAAAGCTGGCAATAAATAAATGAAAAGAAAGTCTCACCTTCAACTGTAGCCGCTTTCCACTTCCCAAGCGCCAAGGGTAAAGCGAAAAATGCGTATACACTTACACACCGCACCACAGAGCAAATGCAGAGAAACGCATCGCAACCGACCGACCGCAGAAAGGGGATAGATGCATCGCATGCATGCTGACCAAAAGGAGCGGCGAGGCGAGGAATGTTTGTTTTAATTCAACCAATGTAGCACAGATTACCGTTTGATCGTGTTTGGCTTGCTGGTGGTTTCAGGACCTTGAGTGCTTTGTACCCACTCTAGTTACTTTTATCGAGCGTTTGCACTCGAACGAGGAGTGGAGCGAAAGAAAAGTAAACTAACTGAAAAAAGCATCCAACTTTTCCAACTGTTGCTTATCGATGCTTTTTACTTACTTTCGATTGTACCCAGAACACAGGGATAGCCTTATGTTCGCTCCCCCCCCCCCCCCCTTTGGATCGTTTGTCTCACCATCGCCCGTTGGCGCTCAAGTCACATCCCTGGCAGCTACTTAACCCACTCGACGTAGCGCGTAGGTTGAATGAAATTGTTGCAGAAAATTGGTTTCGTATCGGACCCGTGCTACAACCTTCATCCACTTGCCATGTAATCCATTTTCCCGCACCATAAACACTCCGTCCACAAGGAAGGGCTCCACTTGGCACGGCAAGTGTTTTCTTCTAGCAGCCAAGATGGTTTGCATTGTTTCGCAAAACCTCGGCTTGATTGCAGTGGGCAGCATTTGCTGCAACGCTGGGTGTTGCTGCACTTTCTCAATGCAGTTATTATCATGATCTGGGTTGGTGTGAGGGAGAGCAGTAGTTTGCGTCTGCAATCTCCTATCGCTTATCGTAATTGCGGATTTTTCCATCAATCACTATCGATTGTCCTTTGTTGCGCAAGTTTGATTAGAAAATGTATCTCATTTCAAAGATAGTGAGAGCGTGGTTATGATTTGCTGTTACGTCAAGGCATATCCTGGTCACGGCACCATAGTTGCAAGTTGTTACATAAACAAGGCGCTACAAAGAAAATCCTCAACAATACAAAACATCAATTTAAAACTCGTAAACCACACAAGATACCGACTGAGTACCTCAGTACAACACACTGTTGCATTACATCCTACAAGGCGGCTTCCCAGTGAGAGTTTATCAGCGTGTTCAACAACTAGCTTTGGCGCTGCTCATATACAGCAAAGGACAAAGCAGATCCACTGCCGAGGTGCTAATGGTTGGCATCATCAGGCAGTTCGCGCCAAAGCCGAAGCACCTCCCCCGGGATCCCACCGGGGGGTTACAACGCCTCCGGGTTGCGGAATCCGTTCTCGAGCAGCATCTCAACAACTTTACCATTCGCTCTACCCTCTATTAGCTCTGGAGCTCTGGCGGTTGGCACTGGAAAACGCAATACCCAGGGGCTGATTTCACGCCCTCGGTTTCTCTTCGCCTGCCATTAGGTTCTTGGGAGCGGATGCCAAGAGATAGAGTATCGCGCAACTTTGCGGTTGCCCACTTGTGCAAGAAAGAGCATGTGTGTGTGAGAGATGTTATTTGTTTGTTTGCCCTTTTTCCCCCCTTAAAACTACTACAGCAAGTAAGCGGATAGCAGGGGAAAGGGAGCGAGATAGTAAAGCATGAAATTATGATGTCGATGATGGGAGCACCCATCATCCAGCCCACCTTTATGGCCCTCGGTGCAAAAGGCTTAATGATGGTACGGAACCCGATCAAGTGGAAGAACAGAGTGCAAGATCTCTGTTCCGAACCCACAGGTACGGTTGGATGGATCGGGAATTCCAAGCATCGTAACGAACGATGCAACTTGCCGGAACTCATCCCACCCGAGGGGGGAAAGAATCACCATGGAGGCAGTGACTTTTCAGCGCGAAGCGGCTCTGAGCAGCAAAAGAGCATGTGTGGTGGCGCATTACCATTCGAGACCATTTTTTTTTTTTTTTGCAGGTCCACTCTATTGTCTGCCCGTCTCCCGCGACGGGTTACAGCTATGCTGCAGATTCCTATGCTGCAGGCTCCTCGCCTCGCTGCTCTCGGGTTGGTAATTTTGCATAATTCTACCGACCGATTCCGTAATGGTTCACAAACATGCAAAACACATGCCAAGTGGGGTGAAATAACAAGCGAGAAGGAGAGGGTACAAAAAAGAGACAGAGAGAGAGAGAGAGAGAAAGATAGAGAGAGATAGAGAAAGATGGATAGCGAAACTGAGGGACAGACCGAGATTGCTCGTTTGGAGTTTTATTTGTACAGAGTAAATATAGTTTACAGGAAGTGGTATGAAGATTGCATCAGTCATATGCTAATATTATGAATTTTCTAAACACAAACTTTTATATAAAAATGTATTATTTTAGCTCTAATTGATAACAAGAAATTTAAAAAATGCATACAATAATAATAAAAAAAAATAAATGGAAATTATAACAACAAACTTTACTTTATTGTGCTATAAGCAATGTTCTAGAATATTTTATATTTTTATATATATTAAGTTTTGGGACTGTTATTCAAGAATAAAATCAATTCTCATTTCCTTTTTTTTCAATTTTTTTATAAAAATCATCATTTAAGTATGATGCTCTAAAAAATTACACCTAAAACTAGTTTCTGGTGTCTGTTTTTCTCGTAGAAGGAAATACTTTTCATATTGGAAATTAAATAAAAATACTTATTGCATCAATACCTCAAATGCACTTACTATTACTGCACCGATCGTATCCTTTTACAGAGCTAGCTTACAGCTCCGAACGTCAACGTCACTCTTTACGTAAACAAAAGCGGAACAACGATGCAACTACGTGTCTCACGCGGGGCAACAGATCTCCAAGCCGGAGAGATTGACAGGAAAGGTTGTGAAACCCCCTCACCTCCTCCCGCTCTCACCGTTCCCTCTTCCAACCAGCCAGCCAGCCCACAGTGCTGAAGAACTTATGCTAATGAATAAATGAAAACGAGCGGATCTATCTTGCCAACTCGAGACCGAGCGCGGTCCGATTTCGAGCTCCAGCGTCGCGTTGCCAACCAAACTAAACTCACGATGCATCATCATCATCATCATCGCCGTGGCGTTTCGATGGAAACAAATAAAAAAGAGCAATTTTCCACTGCAAATGTCGGCAAGCACTTGTGTGTGTTGTATTGGGCATGGTGAAAAAACAGAACGGCGAACGGTTAAACGATAATGGTAATGCGATGTTGCGCGAAAAGACGCTGCCGGGTGGGCAAAGCAACAACCCTGCTCTTACTGTCTGGCCTTTGCTGCCTTTACTTATTGACTGCAGGGCTGCAGTCGGATGCGGTAAAGGTGTATATTTTTCATTTTTTTATGGGAATTTTAGTGCCTTCTGTGCATGTGTGTGTGTTTTTTGAGTTAAGAGAAGAAGCTCTTTCACATGTTTTTTTTTTTTTTTTTAAGAAAACAATTTATAATCCAATTATGTTCATGGTAGAATTTGCATAAATTATGGAAATAGCTTCCACAACTTTGTTTCATCCTTTTTTTCTCATTTAAAGATCCTTTAATTGTATAAAAAAGGACACTATTAAGCAACAATTTTGAATAGCCATCAATTCGACATGAATTTAAGTGGAGTTCGCGATAAGCCCACCGCTCCATTTCCTTCCCACTGGCCAGCTGTTTTGCAATCGCTAAACAAACTTTTCATTTTTTGTTTCATCTTGTTAACATTTTGTCGTTTTTCTCCCATTTTTAAACATTTGCAGTTAATCAAAACTAATTTCGTGTATTTTTTTTCCCTACGTTTTTACCTTTTTACCTACAGCAAAAATTAGCAAAACATGATTTACATTCCATACTTCCTCTTCTCAGCCACTGTAAAAACAAAACCGGATGACGATAGGGAGAGAAAGTAAAGGAAAAATTCCTCCACACGGTACCCCACAATCAATGGCCGTTTCCGTTTACACAAAACGGCACGTTCGAGGGGGGGACAGACGATGAGTCGTACCGTTTACATTTATGCAAATTTTAGTGCCAATTCCCCCCCGTGTGTGCACGATTGCACTGCAGAAATCAATCAAATTGGCAGCCTTGGACGTTGTTTTGCCCCATTTCGGAATTGAACGGTGAGCCAATAAATTGAGCGATTTTATTCTCACCATCAGAACGAACCAAAGAAAAGCGTGCAACGAATAAGACGCTGCACGCTGTGCCCGCTCGGTCTGCCAGAAGCTCACATACGAATTTGAAATGGTTCAATTCCGTGAGCTTAAATGGTGCGGTTTAGGGGTTTCCTGGACGATGTTTTTGTATCTTTTTTTTTTTCGTCCAATTAGAAGAGCAGAACGATCTAAGAGCAAGGGAAAGCAGACAAAAAACTAAGACATTAAGCTGCTCCTGTGCTTCCACGAGCACCGCGAAACGAATTCGAAATGTTTCATTTCTCCACATATTATTTGCATTTGAATTACCCACCAGCAGGGCGGCGGCAAACAGCATATGATGAACGCTCCGTCCCTCCCTCCCGTTAGCTCAAATCGTGACCATCACACTTCATCATTTATGCTGCGTACATCGTGCGGCCGTGGGCTCCCTCCTGCACGTCCCGTTATGTGCCTTTATTTTTTGGAACCGATTTTCGTCTGCTTTGCTAGCTGCCCTTTGAGCTTGCTTTAGTTTGCGTGTGTGTGAAGCAGCAACGATGCAGCATGAAACACATCGGTCCGTTTTGGTGCGATGGTGCTTGCGCGCACGGTTTGAACGTCAGACTTTTTGCTCGTTTGTCCCTCCTCCCACCCCCTGTTCATTTGACCCAGAAAGCGCACTCAATTTGAACGTTTGTTCGGTGACTTTTGTTTTTCTGGCTGCTCTTCGACGTGATGATAGTTACTGAGCGAATCCGTAGCTCGATCGCACCCGCACTGACTTTCGAGCGCGTTCTGGTTGTGCAGCGCAAAAGCGAAATCCTTGCTCGCGCTTGTGCCGCGATGGCGGAACCAGTTTGCGAAGCCGTGTGTGTGTGTGTGTGGGGGTGGATTCGAAACCCCCAAAGCTTAATCCCCTTCACAAGGAACTCTGTTTCAAGGTGCTCTTTCTCTCTCTATATCGCCTGCCAGTGTCCTAAGCCGAGCTGCTCCCCATACATCAACGAGGTCAAGGAGATCCAGCGCCATATAGAACGCAACGTGAATGCGACCGAAACACTGATCGGCCGGGCTTGATACCGCGTGCGTGTATACAGTACAGCCCTCCCCGGGGAATGAGCTCCTCGAAAGGAACACAACACGACGGCACCACCATGCCTCAGCCCGTGATGTGTGAGTCACGAATTTGCTTTCGCTTGCATAAAGTTTACACAGACACATACACCAAAAGAGAAGGGAGAGAAGGACACTCTTAAAGCGCACGCACACCGAGTATCACCGGAGGAGGAAGGTGCATATGGCCGTATCCGTGTTTGCGATCTGTTTTCATCCGAGCTGTCCCCGAAACTTTTAGTACGGTCTGTTTCCCTGTTTCGAGGGTTCGAGAGCCATATTTTGCGTGCCTTGCCATTAGTGCTGAAGGTGCAAATGGTATTGATCCATTTTCTTCTGTTGTTGCCCCGATGCCTACGAGCGAGTAGGTGTCAATTGAAGTGGATTAGGTGTGCAAACTCCTGGTAGTGAGTAGAAGGTTCCACATCTAAACAGAGGGAGCGAGGGTTGGTAGCACGCGAAATCGATTACTAATGCATTGCGTCAGTGCAGAAATGGGGAGCACGATTCAATTAACACCATCAGCACCACACAGTGGCACCCAGTCATATCGAATCGACTCGAATGGAAGAACAAGACACCACTGCCGGCTGCGATGATATTGCAAAAAAGATGGAAGACTTTTGATGGAGGTTTGATTTGGCAATTTATAAATACGACGGAATTAGCATTGATACATCAAAACATGTTAGTGTATTGTGCTTAAAAAATAATGTATTCCAGAATTTGTTATAAGTTTACCATTTGTTCTAATCAAATAAAACCTTTAAATTGGTGCTGATTATAGTTGGATTCATTTTGTCGTTTTATTTACAACTATTTGCAGTGTTATTGAAGTTCGTAAAACAATGAATACAGGTTTTCTCAAGCCAGCTCAACATCGTGCCAACAAGACCAATGGATGACAAGACAGCCAACATACCTTTTTTCCAAATTCGAGTTGGGATTTTACTCGTATATTGGATTTTACATTTTCCAGATTCGAGTTGGGATTTTACGCGTTCAAAACATAGTGTTACCACATCGAAAAGAGTTTATGGATTCGAATTGCATGTACGATGTTGACAATTAACGTGTTCGAAAAATAGTGTTACGATGTTGAACTGGCTTGAAGAAACCCTATAATAAACAGAACTAAAAATCTTCTGGAATAAACTCAAATCCATAGACTTAATTTCCCCCACAAGCAACACAGCAACAAGATTAGTATTAGTGTTAAGCATATTGTGCTCAAACGACCAGGTTCCAGCTGTTTTGCATACCAAAATGCCTAACAGAATAGTACACCATATTCGTGGCAGTGGCACAATGAGCCAATTGACCAAAAACGAGCTAATTTGCCTATCGTAGATGGTCTTTGCAAACGCTCGCGGTAATAAATTATCCCGCTAATATACGACATTCTGTCATCCTCTCGGGGAACAAAACGGTAACTAGAGGATTAGTCGACGAGCGAAACGGATAAAGCAAACCGTGCCAGGCCAGCCCTGTCCTTTCACTGGTGCCTGAAAAGCATCATAATGATAATTTCCAATTATCCTTTCTATTTACACGAACACAGCAAGAAGCAAACCGCACAAGCGACGGTGGACAAAAGCTGGCAGCACAAATATAAATAACCACCCCGTGAGTAATCAAAAGGGATCAACGCGTTGCTAAAATTGGACTGCCGGGATGGACCCAAAAAGGTGCAAAAAAAAACAGACAAACAGTAAAAGTGGACGAGGAAGCAGATGAAAAGCAATCACTCACACTGACTTTCGTTCATTTGTTTATGAGGAAAGCAGATTTTTTGGCAGTCTTTTTGGTTATTTTGGCTGATCCTACTTGCTGCCCATCATTAGCCAAGATTGAGAAGTCGTCGTTCTTTACCATCTTCGTTTTAGATGTTTTGTGTAAGGATCATCAACTGAAACGCCTCTAACATTCGTGTCATCCAAGCAGCATAGCTTAACAGAATGTTTTTTTGAGAGAAAGAAAAAAAAAATATCATACCCTAAATGGAATACGACACTAAGAAATGACGCTTTTAGCGTCGAATGAGAGGCCAACAAGATGAGATACATTAAGATGAATGGCTGTAAGTAATTTTACAACCCAATATACCAATTAGCAGAGTACAACTCAACCCAATCAAGCGATTTGGAAAACGGTTATACTCCAACAGCACGTAAATGTACTACAACCATAATACAATTACTCATTTTGCCGCTTGCCACAGCCTCAACACACAAGCGTTCGTTTACAAGCGCTCAGTTACATTTACAATCGTGCTCTAAATTCATAATCATCTTTCCGAGCCACCAACCAACGACCATAACGACATGTAAACTAACAATCCCGCACACGAAACGATCGTTACACATTCCGCCGTCAAAATAGCGCCCATTGCTCGGCTGCATACCACACACCCTCACACCATCAGCACCTGCACGCAAATACCATTTTCATCTCTGTTTTCATCCCATCACACACACACAAACATAATACACAAACGAATTGTGGCTCGAATGTATCAAAACACAAGGCATCACAAGACGTTGATTTCAGCACGCACCGTGCACACACGCCCGAAGATGCAGATGACGTGCATAGTTGCATTCATTTTCACACCAACCCCCCCACACGGCATGGCTGGCGCCACACCGCCAGTCAACCTCACGGACAAAACCCGTATCCAGTTGCATCTAATAGCATTACAAACCGTGCTGAGACACGCTCGCGCGCCTTGGTCCACGCGTTGCAACGACTGCAATTGAATCGATGTTTATGCAATTTCTTTGCAAACTCTTTCTCCTTCGGCTGTTGTCTTTTGGCCCGTCAGCAAGGGCCAAACTTAATCCGATCCACTGTAAACACAATAGGTACAGGGCTCCGTCTGTCTCTGTCCTCACCAGGCGATGATTTACTTCGCCCACCCACCGCCTGCTGGAAGTTTCTGTTTGGCACATCTTAAAGTTAAGACACCATCGATACGGTAACAATTGACTGATGCATGAAACAAAACATTGCAAGGGGAGGAGGGGGAACCAAAAGCCAATTGTTTTGTCTGCAGAACAATCGATCGCTGGATCGCATGCGATAACATGCGATGAAGGAAAAACAACGTGTACCAAAACGGAAAACAGATCTCCCAGACACGAGCACGAAAGCATTTTACACGGTTGGGATGCTGGCAGCGCATGCGATTAGCTGTAGTGTGCTGCAATTCGAGACTCTGGTTAAGGAGGAAACCCTTCGCATGCTTGCAGGCTCGTGCAGACAGCTTTACCACATGACTTGTTTTCACTGCCAATTGCTAGGGGGTGGGGAAATGGAGACTCTCGTTTAAGTTAACGAGGATGTTTAAAGAAACTAGATATAGCAATGGTCAATTGAAATCCGGTAAATAGAAATAGAGTGCTTATATTTTCTATTGGTTTGATTCATATTCCATTCTTTTAAAAGAAAAAAAGTACCTAGCTATTGGAACTAATATTTAGCTCAAATAATATATGGTATTATAAAGCAGAAGCCATCAGATTCGGATTAAATCGGATTCTGAAACGGAAAATCAACCACTGATCAGATCTTCACCATGCGGCAGATCTTGGAGAAGATGGCTGAATACAGACACGACACATACTATCTCTTCATTGACTTCAAAGCTGCATATGATTGCACAGCCAAGGTAAAACTGTACGACGGTATGAGCTCTTTTGGAATATCGGCCAAACTGATAAGGCTAGTTAGAATGACTATGACCAACGTCACTTGCCAGGTGAGGGTGGATGGAACACTCTCGGGGCCTTTTGCTACCACCAAAGGTCTGCGCCAGGAGGACGGGCTTGCCTGTCCCTTATTTGACTTGACGCTAGAGAGAGCCATCCGCGACTCGAGGGTGGACACCACGGGAACCATCTTGTATAAGTTAACTCAGATCCTAGCATACGCTGATGATATAGACATCATTCGTCTACCAAGCAGAAGCCTTCCAAGGGATCGAGCAGGCGACAGAGAACCTCGACAACCTCCCTGATGTAGGTGTGACGCACAGATAGGTGAACGTACTTCTGAAGTCTTCCTACTATTCACCTATCAAAGGCCAGCAACGACAATAGCAGATATCTGAGCTGCGCTCAAGGATGCTGACTGCCAACCGGTCATTCTACTGACTGAAAAATCAGTTCACCTCAAAGAACCTGTCGCGACGGACGAAGCTAAGACTATATAGTACCTATATATTACCAGTGCTCACATACGCCTCTGAGCCATGGACACTGTCCAAAACTGACGAAACCCTCTTAGCCGCGTTCGAGAGGAAGATGCTCAGAAGGATACTTGGCCCCGTATGTGTGGAAGAACAATGGAGGAGCCGTTATAATAACGAGCTATACGAGATGTACGGCGACCTCACTGGAAAGCCAAGCCCACAACTAGTGGTATAGGCAGGCTTTGACCAACAACGGTTGTTGAGCCCAAAAGAAAGCTAAAAAGAATATATGGTACACGATAGAAAACTTTAAATACAACTTTGTACAAGACCTAAGTTTTTATTTGTATTTTTAATTTACTTTAACTTCATAGCTTTTTGTGCCCAATTATTGAAATGCATCATGGTAGAACGCAAATATCATTTGAATATATAAAACTTCAACCCGGTTGAAGGATGGTTTACTGGCACAGGCTAATAATTTCCGTTTTGTAAGTAATTCTGAGTATTATGTCCCGTATTATTACATGTTCAAATGAAATGTTTCCTGTTTAAGACTTTACCTTATATGTCTTCCAAATATTATGTTATTAAATCTTTAAATCAGAAATAATGAATGATTCTGAATTAACAGTCACACGATTAGTTGTAAATTCAGCTGTATAGTATGGATTAATGAATGCTTGACAAAAGTGTAAACATGAATTCTATTTTCCAGCTTTAAAAGTGTGAATTGTGAGATGATTGTAGAGTTAGTTAACATAACGTGCTTAAAGATTACAGGTAAAAAGTCAAATTACGTCTGCTGTACAAATTTGTACCCAATAACATCAACACAAATCCAAATTATAAATAACATTTCGTCACTCTTTGAATTTTCTGACCCAAAATACATCAACCAATTTGTTGTTTGGTAGCTAACGATCTGCGACTAAAACCATTACAAACCACACTTACAAACCGCTCCCCCCGCTGTCACTGTTGAGGTTTTCCTTTTTCTTATCGATGCCATTGTGGATCGCTTATCGTAACAGCACAATCGCACGCCTTTTGCTCGCCGATTCATCCCCCAAAATCGAGACGTTACACGATCGAACCATGCTTTTTTTTCTATCACTCTCCCCTTGTTATTCACCTTTTGTTGTGTTTGATTTTGGCATCGCTGATTTGGTTCACTTTTGTTACGATTTGTTGGTCTCTCTCTGTCTGTCTATGAGCTAAGCGCACATTGCTACACAGCCTCACTTTGTAAGTCCCAGTTTTGAATTAAAATAAATTAAGCTTTCTTCTGTGTTCGGTGGAGGCGGTGGTTGACGGGCGAATAAAACCAAACCATGTTATGCGACCCGGCCAACGAGCCGAACGATTCCTATTGCTGTTGCTTCTCCGCAGGCACAAACCGCCCCGCGAGCTGAGATCGACCCAGAGCTCAGCACTCAGGAAGCAGATGTCGCGGAATGGTAATCAGAATGGGATTACGTAAAGCGCTACAAAACATGACCAAAATTCACCGCAAACTAGCACACACACACACACAAAACATCGCCAACCATCGCCGGCTTTTTTGCCAGCGTTTGGCCGCGGCGTGCGTTGCGAAAGAGTGCCAGCGCAGGCCAGCAGCATCATTAATGCGCACAACAAAAGCACACAAATTATCTAATTCAATTATGGGAAATTCGGTTGGTTTGTTTGTCTGTTTCGCGGCGGTATGTTGCCTGCTTTATGCTGCGACCTGGGCGATGGGTTTTGGATGGTGTTCCGGTTTTTTTCTTTTCTCGATTTCGATGAGGTCGAATTACGCACATCGCGGTACGATTCGATCCTGGCTGGAGGGGATATGCACCAGGTCGGAGGGCTTGGCTGGCAGCCGATCGATTATGCAGTCATTTTTTGGGGGGAGGGAGTACACGCACTAAGGTTACGTGCAGCCACGGAAGAAGAAAACACACATACACGAAACTGGGGGCAATCCTGGCCGAAACGAGATGCTGATTGTAATTAGCGAATTATGCGTGGCACAGATTTTATTCATTAGCGGCGTGGCGTGTGTGTGTTTGATGAGCGCCCGCGGTGCGTGATTGACGTGCAGTGTGAAAGGTGAAGCAAGAATAAAGCTGTCGATAGCTGTCGGAGTGTAATATGGGCAATATGTAAACATGGCATAATTTAATTAACATTTTGCATTTGGAGGGAGGTCACTTCCTGATGTGTAACATTGTTATGATATGTCGGTTTGTAATCAGACTTAGGCTCATTGCTTCTGGTTTGATAGTGTTGATATTTTACCCTAATTTCGTATTTAAATAGAATTTCAAAGATAAAAGTTAAAAAAAGAGCTAATTTATTTTGTTTCATTGGTCATTCTCCTTGGACCAGCATTGCAGTTTAAGGTGCCACAGTAAACAACCCCGGCATACAAATCAATATATTACCATTCACCGATTGGTTCCTATTGCCGTGCCGACGATTGCCGTTTGTCTTGCCGAATACGGGCCGTGTGAAAGTAACTCCAGCCCACCACTCCTTCACAGCCTACATTTAAAACACTCACTTCCAAATTGCTTCCCTCTTCAAAGTACTGTGGCCCCCCATCCACCCTGAGGAGGTGTTATTTTTTGTTCAACTGCTTTGAACTCCCAATCGAATGCCGCACTTACCCGCTAGCAAATGTGTTCGTGCGGGGTTCGTCGCTTGCCGCGCACGCCCTACGGTTGCAGTCACCGTACCCCGCAAGCCGTTCGAAAAACGCAGCGTTCCGTGAAGCACCCGATTGCGATCGAAGCAGTCCCTCCGTTCAATCGGTGGTTTGCGGCATCCAAGAAGTCAACCACGCCAAACAGCTCAACCGTTACGGCCAAACAAAACACAAAAAAAAAACAATTGCAACAGCGCAACGAAGATGAAGGTGATGCTATTGCTCCAGCAGTAAAACACACCACCACCTTCAACAATGGTGGCCAATTTTCGGTTACAAAATGCGTCAAACCCTAAACGCAACTTGCAGCCCGCATATGTTTATTAGCTCGTTTTGGTTTGGGGGCGGGTGTATGTGCATGTGCGGGATGAGTGTGGGTTAATCTTTCAATCGCCAGATTTTGATTGAAAGATACATTGTTTAATTGTTTTCGTGGTGCAGGGTGGTGTTTGTGTGTTGGCAATTTGCCTTGGACGGTTTCCGGCGGGTACTTAAAATGTACGCGGTACAACTCGCAAGAGGTTTTGTTTGTGTAGTTGAAGGCTTACGATTCAATTTTAGGTTCAAGGTTCAACGACAAAAGACTCTTTTTTGACAAAATTATTCATGAGTGTCTTATTTAATGTTGATTAAACCATTTTTAATTAAAGGAGGAAGTTTTTGTTCAACCTCGAAATGAAAAATATCAGTAAATTTATATTCAAAGCAAAATTAGACTTCAATTGAGCTAGTTTTCCTGCTGTCAATTTGATCATTGATAGTGAATGACAGCCGATAGTAGTGCGTTTTTGCCCCCAAAAAACTTTATCTTGAGTCTTCGTTAACAGTGCCCCAAATTGATTAAAAAAAGGGTAAAAGCTAATCAAATTTGAATAACTAAGCTAAAACAATCCTATCCCCTGCTAGGTTTCGATACCAATTTTCATTGCACTAATTTTAACGCTCTATTTTAAGTCTTCAAACATTGCCCACCTAAAAACCATTCTCATCTCAACGATTATCTTTTATCTTCGCCGAATTAGGACCATAATTTAAAACGTACAAATTCACAACCATCACAGCAAATGATGGAAAGCTTGTGGAGCAGTGCTGCCGATAGCGCCGCCGTTCGGAACCGAGCCGGAAGTGTTCGCTAAACACTGTGATGAAAAATTAGCACTCGCATTAAAAACAAAAGCAAATGCAAAAAAAATGCCACCACCCAAACCACCTGCGAGCGAGCGACATATTGAGGGCACGCTAAATTCCTACCCTTTTTCGGCTGAAACGCTAAAACCCATTCCCATTCCAGGGTGACGTCTACGGGGTGCGATCTCATCGCACTCGAAACGTGACCACCGGTCGCCGCCTCTGTACAAATCTACAGCAATGGAAAGAAGAAAAAAAGCGAGCGGGGTGTTAAAAAACGCGCACAAATCAAATCGTCAATACTGTAGCCGCCAAGAAAAACTATTCGCACATCCGAAAGAAAGTAAGTTTATATGCGGATGGATGTGTACGCGCCGCCGCACATACTAAAATCTCATCAAAACGAGAGCTTTCCCAGTGGATGATGAACGATGGTTTCCAGTGGAAACGGTCGAACCCGAACGTGGGCATGATTTAAATGCGATGCGTTTGCCAGACCGGACGAAGAATTCCAGGGCGCAACGGGGTAACGAATGCGCGCGCGAAAAAACGTAGATCCAGCGGAGACGGGCGCAACGAAAAAAGAAAACCCTTACATTTTTCTTTACTTATTGATTTGTGCGTGATTGTGTTTTTTTCTTTCTTTCTCTTTTCAATCGGACGTCGAATGTTTTATTCGCATTTCGATTTCGCGCTCACGGAACCACGGAGCCCGGTGTTTGCGAGCGCGGCTCCCCGATCGAAACACGACCGAATGCGAAAAATGTGCGCCACCGACGACGCTTTTCACCAGAATTATTTGACCTGGTTAAAAAGATCAGCCAGCCAGCTCTTGGCGATGCCACGAACGTGCGTAATGTGAGGCGTAAAGGGAGGCTGGAAAAGTCTTCGAACGAATGTGTTTGTGCGCGAGTTTGACTTTGCCGTGTGCCGTGTGTCGAGATGAATGGTCGTACCGTTTGTTTCGTTGGGGGGGGGGGGTTGGAGCTGTTCGGAACTGGTGAAAGGAGAGCACACAGAAATGCGGCCCATCGACAAGACGGCCAAGACGATGACGACGCCAAACGCCAATAGAGAGAAAACCTTCAAACTAGCGCGCCTACACGTATCGGTCTTGGGCCGCGCGCGCGCGCGAGATTGTGTGCGTGCGTGCTGTGAAGACGCATCGAGCTCGTGTCCGAGAAACGCGCGAACCACCGCACACCAAAGCACGGGCCCTCTGCATCCGGCCATCCGGATCCAATCCATCTCTTGCCCGGGCCGAGACTTGAAAAACTGGATTTGAACGGTTTTGCCTTTCGAATTTCTTTCCCGGGTCCGGCACGCAGATGCGTGTGCCGCACACTCACACCGCCAGTTGGGGCCAGCCAGTGTTGTGGATGGATGTGTGCTGAGGTGCAGCAAGAAAGTGCACCTTTTACGGCAAAGGGACGCTAACGGAGATAGAGAGAAAGAGAGAGAGAGAGCGAACAAGAGGGATCGCGAGTTCGTCGCTTACGGTATTGGTAAAGGTAAGTTCAACGTGTTTCGCTGTGTGGCGAGTCAAATGGAACGTTTTTATCTAAGATTTCGATGCGTTTCTCTAAATGCGCTAAAGTGTCTTATAAATAATGTTCTTGTATCGTTTGCATAGATAAGAGCGTACGGTTTAATTACTTCTTGCACGCCTGTTAAGTTTTAGTTTATCGATAAATTCTTAAATACAATAAAAACACAAATAAACACGGCAAAGCAAATCAATCGCTCGTGAAACACGTTCGATCGGTTTCAACGAAGCTGTCTGCTTCGCTGGTTAAGCATGCCCGAACACATCGGGGAAGCATCGCAGGTGACCGTGAGCATCCGCAACAATAACGGGAAGTGAGCGGGCATTTCGAGCAGGCTGTGGCCCGTGTGGCCTTACAATCTCGAGCGTTTCGGCCAAACGAAGCCAAACGGCAACGCAGACCAATACTGTTGATCGATGAGTGAAGGTTGTCTTTCCCCCGGGGGTGATTGGATGTTCCGAGCAGATGTTTGAAATTAATTCAATCCCATGCGGTCTACTTGAGATTAGGGAAAAATGTTGCATTTATTTCAAGAATTATTGAATGTAAAGCTTTGAAGAATACAAGTGTTAAAAAAAGACAGCAAAAAACATAAATAAGTACCAGCAAAGCAAGAAGCTCACAAACATAGAAGCAAATTATTTTCAGTTTTTACGTTTTATTTCTAGTGTTGGGTAAATCTGATTCAGATTCATGAATCTGAATGAATCTTTGCAATGATTCAATGAATCTTAATCCCGGTTGCAAAGATTCATGAATCTCCAAATATTCATGAATCACCAAAGATTGATGAATCTCAAAAGTCTCACGAATCTCTAAAGATTCAAGAATTTCAAAAGATTCGTATCTCTACGGATTCATGAATCTCATGAGATTCATACATCTCCAAAAATTCATAGAGCTTGAGCTTCTCATTATTCTTCTTTTTGAAGAAACAACCTACATGGTCATGCCAGCCTATACAGGCTTTCGGGACTTCTTGGCAAGTCCACGCAGCAGAATAGTTTGTTTTGCTACGGGGAGACTGTTCATGCGCGGCTGAAAGCCATAACGGGTTTAAGATGTTGTTTAAGATGTTGGGGAGATTAACTAGTTTGCAAATCATACATCTCTAAAGATTGAATACATGGAGATATATGAATTTTTATGGATTTATTAATCTTTTAGATTCATGAATCTTTGAAGATTTATATATCTTTCGTGATTCATAAATCTTTGGGGATTCCTCAATCTTTAGAGATTCGTGAATCTTTGGAGAGTCCATTCGAGATTTGAATCACTCATCACTGAAGATTCATATGTCATCGAAAGAGTCATGAAACCCAACAGTATTTATTTCCCTATAATGTTGTTGCTGATTGAACAAAAAAAAAATTTAATGTACTTTTTAGTAAAATAACTTAAACATCTTCCTCGATTACCCAACTAAAACCTCTAAAAATTTGTAAAAATATGTCAAATCCAAAAAGTAATAACTTCAACTTACACCAAGTACACAAACAAAAATACTTAAGGCAAACCTTTTCCTTAGCAAGACTAGTGTAAAGTAAGGTTATTTTAAATAAAAAATACATAAAAAAAACAACCACAACATAAATACTTCCTTCACTAGATCCTATTTGATATAATATATGGAGAACAATCTTAAAGAAGCAGTACAACAATGAACAATCAACGAATCAAGTGACTATTGCAAAGTAACCGCTGCCAAAACCGGATCGTTATTGCCAAATAATTATATCACCAGCACAGTTAACGCATAAAACATTCATAAATCATTATCATTACTCAAACAATACTACAATTGAACATAAAAAAAAAACAACTAACATTACCAATAAGTTACAGGAATAAATAAATCATCTCTATGACGCAATGAGGTCTCCCGCATAACGCACAAAACATTAGCAAGCACATTCAATACGCACCGCACAAAGTTGCTTCTTTATAAATAATGATTTTATGCTTTCTTTCTTCCACGACATTTTTTCGTTTTTCGCTCAGCCACCAGCCACCTCCGATGAGTATCTTTTCATCAGCCCAACTGCAATGTTTGCGCTGCTCCATCGGTTATTTTTCCCACGCCGTTTCATAACCGAATTAAACCCCTCTCTGAACGCGGCACAGAGAAAGCAGAAACAAAAGCAGAGCAGCAGAGCTTTGGCGGTACCGATAACGATCGGGAGCCCGACGACAACGGATTTAATAACCTCCCCCCCGCATTAAATCAATGCACCATCCAGCAAAGCCTTGGGTGTGGTGCCTGCACCCACCAAACCCCCTTGAAAGGGAAGTGAAACCAAACCAAAGCTAGATGATGCGTTTAACATTCGGGTTTTATTGCGCCCGATTCCAATATCCGGCCGCTTGTGTGGGAAGCGCTTTTCTCTTGTGTTGGTTTGGTTGTGTACATCGGGACCAACACACGAAAATGAACCCATTACGGCTGTGTGACTCGATGCTGCACACGGTGGCTTTGGGCAGCTTCTGAGCTTAGCTATGGTTCGGAAAACCCCATCACAGCTAGCATTTACTTTTTCATAGGAAAAAGAATGGAAGGATTTACCCGTAAGACCCATTCGTTTGTGGCTGTGGGTGATTAGAGTACGTGGAGTGCTGGAGGACATGCACATGAACAAGTAGACCTTTTATTACGCGGAAAGCGAAACAGCGTGGGCTGAAGGTTTTCCTTGTAAGCTGTAAGCATTGTATAAAACAATAGCGACAGTTGCCACTGACCTTTTGACAGTCACGGTTACTGAGCGATGTACCTAGGGGCATGCAGCGGAGAGCATTGGACGAAAGCTTATAAACACATGTCCATTCATGAAGCGTTTGTTTACTTTCAATGCTTCATTAGGGACCGAGGAAGCGAGAGAGGGAGAGGGAGAGAGAGAGAGAGAGAGAGAGAGAGAGAGCGTACGTAAAGGAATTTACAAAAAAAAACTATTCTTCGGGAACAAAATTCGTTTCGATACGCACGCTCCGGATGGTGTTATGTTAACAAAATAATAGCAAATGGAATAAAACAACCGAAGGAGCAAAAAAACAACATTATTATGCTTTTCCCGCATCGCTTCGTCTCAGTTAGCGCACGATGCCTCATCACAAAGCGCATTGTTGCAGTCGCAAAGGCGACACCAACACGAACGACGCTTTGCGAGCGAACATTCCAACACAAAACCCTCATTTCTTGGGCTAACACTTTCTTCCCTTACAGCAATAGAAGAAAAAATAATCCAACCAAGCATCGTGGCACGTGGAAGCTCCGTCCGAAAGCGTTCCGGTTACCTTCCCTACCTTCCGTTGCGCTGGATGCAGTAATCTGATTTTCTTTTCACTTCACAAGCAACAGATTAATGCAAAACTTCATTTATTAAGCTCGATCGCTGGTTCTCACCACTTCCCAGCTGTGGCCTGGGCCAAGTGCTGGTTTGCGTTTGTTTTTGGAATGGCCTTTCCGATTTTCCCGTAACCCCCGTTTTCCGGTGAACGAGATAGAGTGAAAAAGAGTGTGCGGGAGGTAGGTGGCACCCTTTTCAAATGCCCTTTGTTTACCTTTCCTTCCCAAAACCATTGCACCAACCGCGCACCGGGCAAACCAGAAACAAGATCAAAATCAGCGGAATGTTTCGTGGAGCAATCGTAACCGTCGTGTGCCGTGTGCTGTGCCGTTTCGCCTTTTGACTTTAGTGGGGTTTTTTTTTTCTTTTTCTTTTTTGTTTAATTTACTTTATACCTTCACCTTTTTTTCTTCTCCTCCATACCATCTCGTAATATGTTACGTTCCTTCCTTCCTTTCATCTCAAAGCCCACACACACTCACACCCTTCCATCTTAGCGGTTTTCGTTGCAGTTTTAGTTAAATTCACTTTCTAATTGCATTTGTTTTTTGCCGCTCAACCTCCTCCCCAGGGGTACGAAGGTGTACTTTACACTTTGCACGCTGCTTTCCCGAGTCCACTTCCGGAGAGGGGCGCCTTTCCATGGCACGCAAATCACCCACACCGCCCGACCATTGAAGGGCTCTGGTACGCTTCTGAGGGGAAGCAAATCAGCATCCACCGGTGGCCGCTTCCGGCGGTGCTGGATCGCGTGCAAAGTAAGGGAACCACCTACAGCAGCAACACCTTGCAGCACGCTTGCAATGGGTGCTTGCGAGATGAAAGGAAAAAACCGGCCCCAACGATGCAAATATAGCAGCACAAAGTTGCGCCACCAATAGTCAGCGGTCCACCATTGGTGGGTGCCTTCGAATGTCAGGCAAATAAGTCATTTTTCCAGGAAAAAGCCATTTTCGCCTACACTTTTTAAAAACTTGGTTGGTTTGGATAAGCTCTCTTTCTCTGCTTATCTGTTTAGAAAATCTGTTTATTTATTTTTTTTTTCAATAAAACTGATAATTTTACTACGAAAGCAAACTTTCTGAAAGGAATTTGTTAGTTGATCTAATAAAATGTTTGTCATACTTAAAAAAAAATACAAAAAACTTACAAGAAAACATCAGCAACTTAAAGTCCACTTTTCTACCTTTTAAAAAACATAATTCAAATATTTCAATTGCTTGCACAATCACACAGAAACGTAATTCTGCTCAAGTAAACGCGTTTGAAGACCACAACCACCTGCCAATAGCAGCGCAAAAGTAACTGACCCTGCCCACATTGGGCTGCGCGCACAATTGACGAATGACTTTCCGCAAGAAATTTCGCAAGGTTAGAACGAAATTGAAAAACTTTTCACTGCCGCGCAATAAAAATGGGTAGGAAATGGGGGGAAAAATAGAACCCTTCGCGAATGGAATTCCTCCCCAACTGTGGACTTATTTGGTGCTTTAAATTCGCCTGAGCGGAAACATTCCCCGCCGCTGGCCCTGGGGAGAGAGCAAGCGGAAGAAATCAAATGCCAATCTGTTCCCAATTTCCATACGAGAGTTCGAGAAGTGGAAAACACATTTCCCGTGGTGTTTTTTTTCCTCCCCCTCATTCCATTTACCTACCAAATCTGTCCGTGGGCATATGGAAATGTATAAGCCCATCGAGATTAGAAATCACATTCAATTTCTTGCTTTTTCCGAGAAAAAAGTATGGGCGCACACACACACACACACACACACACACACACACACACACACACACTCAAAATGTAACTTATAAATTGAGCCAAAACTTTGGACCACCCACCCAAGCGGCTCGGTGCGGCTGCAAAGTTGCTAATAAAATAAAACCAATCGCCATATTTTCCTGCCCATGCTGCACGGGCACCCACACATTGAAAGAAAAACACCCGCAAAGCGCTGTGCAGCAGCATACACACACACACACACACATATCGAACACATTTCATCGTGAAAAATAGCACCGGCCTTGCTTTGCCGCTTATTGTTGTAAACTTTTCGATCGAGCTTACCGGTTTACCGGTCCCAGGCCGAAGAATGTCCTGCCGTCCTGCCTCAAAGACTGCTAGACAGAGTTTACCCTCCGCTGAATCCCGCCGGCCCCCAAACATTCGAACTGCATCTCCCGGATCTCGCCCAAAGGCTGGCTGGCCAGGGCGCAACAGAAATAGAGTGGACAAGTTGCCCCCCTTTCCTGGTCTGGTTCTTTTCTCTTTTACCCTTTCACGGCACACATGCACTCCTTCGTGCGCCATCGTGCGCCTTTTTTTAACGCTCACGCTGCAATTTCTTGCTCTGACACTTTGCTTTTCGCTTTCCCGCGTCGAAGCAAATGGGAGACGAACGGTGGTGGCGTTTCGCGAAGTCGAAAACGGCTTTACGGTTGGCGAAAAAATCCAGAAAAATACATTTTTGTACAACACACGCACAAGGGCACACGCTAGCACACGTATGGCAGAGCACAGGGGGAGAAGGAATACCACCACACACTGCGTGGTGGGCGGCCAGCCTCGGGCCCCAAGTCAACCAGTTAACCGCTTTAGGAAATATGACTTTCAATTAAATGTACTTTATTGCGGACGCCCGAACACTTTGGCAGGGGAGCACGGGGTGGTTGGGCGCAGCGGTTCCGGCTCACTAGTGCAGATTGGGTTTTGCACCGGTGAAGAAAAGTATTACAAACTACGTCATTACTTTACCTGGACGATAAATTTTAAGATTGGTTTTTGTCGCTTGTAAGTGAATACTGTTACTATGAAGGTTTTTAAGAGCAGTGTTTAATATGTCATTCGAATGAGTGATTAAATGAAAATGTTAAAAAAAAACTATACTATATTGAGCAAAAAAATGGTATAAGACAAGTCAACTAGTAACAGCACAAACATTTATCATAAATACTAATAATAAAATACAAAATCTATTACCAATCAAACAAAACCGAACAAAATTTAACATCACGACATAATTGAATTAATAAACGTGTAGGTTAACATGAAGAAAATAATAGCAGAATTATAATACAATCACGGACAAGGCATTTTATAAAGTTGTTTAACACAAGTAGCCAATAAGTAATGTAATGAAGCAATAAAAGCCAAATTAATGATGAAATAGGTAGAATATAAAAATACAATATAATAAGAACAGCATATATAACTAAAATAGCCATGGAATGGAAGAAGAACAAGAAGAACACTAAAGTAAAAAAAGATTACATTTTTAAAGCTCAAAGACCTATTTAAAACAATAAAAAGTAAAAACTCAAATAATAGAAAAACAGAAAGTAGACAGACAAAAACACAACATTAAAAAGCCTTGAGAGAAAAAAGTGAAAGAAAAAATAAAAAAAAGTATAATAACCAACAGAACGTTTTTATTGAAAACAAACTAAACCAACGATCCAATGTAGAAAGTAAAAAAAAGAAATAACTTATCCCACACTAGTTTCAAATCAAATTCCTCGTTTACAAGTATGTAGACCAACAAGTGAAACAATATTTACACAAAAAGAACCACTTTTTCACTTTTGTTCCCGAGTGTCGAGGTTTGCACCAGCACCAGTTTCCATTAAACTTTGAAATCACATCATAACCGATTTTCAAACCCATTGAATCATACATTTAACTCCCACCGGTCACAGAAAACGGAAAAACAACCCAATGTGCTCTCGATTTTCGCTCCTAGGGGGTTGTTTGGTTCGACCATCATCGATCGGGTGAAAAGTGGATGCACTCCATTATTCTGGCTCTCTGCCCAGTTCGGCGAATGAACTAGCGCCAATATTCTACACCATACCCGGATGATGAGGTCAGCTCGTTTCCCACCTCCCCCAGGTGCGCAAGATTCTGCACTAGATTGTTAGTTACTGGTCATGCATTTCCCCGTTATGGGTTTCGAGGGACAGCCACTCGGTACTACAGGAAACCAGCTAGGGTAACAGCGCAAAAACATACAAAAAAAAACCCCCGTAGCTTGCACGGAACGAACACAAAAACATTGTCACGAGTACGATGCATCAGCGCGGTTGCAAACGAGCATCAGGCACGTTCTCGGGGAATTTTGTAACAAAACGAAACGGTATTTTTATGTTACCCCCCCCCCCCCCCGTATCAAATCCCTTACTGTACACAGCCCCCCGAAACGGTACACACACACACGGTGCAACGAAACGAATGCAATTTTGTTGCCAGTAAACGAAAATAAGCTTGCAGCCGTGCACGGTCGCGAGGGACACGCTACCGTGTGCAGAAGGAAGAAATCAGCCACTGGAAGCGCGCAACACATTTTCCGAGCCAAAACGCGAAAGGTACGCCCGTTTTTCGTGACAAATCCCTCAAGGGGGAAGCATCTTTGAGCGGGGAACGGTTCAGCACGGTTCAAGCACGGTTTCGAGCTAGATCTGAAAACGACGACTGAACGCGATTCAATCCGGACTGTATTTTCGATTTAAAACTCTTCAACCAATCAGAACAGCTTTCCACAGCTGTTCAATCAACGAAAAATACGTCTTTTCCCACCACGACCACCACCACCAAGTTTTCAAGTAGCGACCATCTAGAGAGAAAAGCTCTCCCCAAGCACCATCGAACCCATTGCAGGTGCAAAGAATAATTGCGATTAAATCGACAGTCGCAACTCTTAGGTGCAAAACAAAACGGTTCCAAAAAAAAGCTCGGCACCCTCTTCACGAACCGGAGGGGGAGAGCTGTGAGGATTGCAAACCCGGCGAGGTGGAAAATTATAGGCAGTGGGGCAGTGCCTTTCGCACACCTGAGCGCATGGAGAGCGGGTCCGAAACCGTGCGGTGTCGCTTCGATGGGCACGCCACCACCATCACCACACCGCAAAGAGGATTTAAGCCCCTGCGGGGTTCAGCCATCGCGCCACTAACCAACGCGGTGAACGAACAATTCATTGAAATTCTTTCCGAACCCAGAATGGTTGAATGAACTCGGTCTTTCTCCCGCTCTCTGGTCCACACTTTCCCACAAGCCGCTTAAGAACGCACTCAGCATGAAGAGTGCCGGGGGAAGGATTCGCCCGCCCGAAAGCTCATTAAAGTGATAAGACCCTCCCCGGGGCCGGAGGCGGTGCGGCGATGTTCGGACGCAAATAAAAGCATAATTGCACTCGTGGTGGTGGTGGTGAAATCTTCCCCCCGCACGATGTCCATCCAACCGGAGAGCATAAAAATCATTGCCTGCCTGCACAAGAGACAAAAGCAAGAAAAAAACTACCACCAGCAGCAGCAGTGGCCACAATAGCCGCAGGGCGAAATTCGATTTGATGAGAGTGCTTTACGCGTGTGGAGTGGCAGTGTGGGGTGGGCTGTTGGGAGTAAAAATCATCATGTTAAGCATAATAATCTGCATTTGGGAAAACGATGGTATGCAGAAGAACGACCACGACGACAAAGCGATGGTGGTGGTGTTGTAAAACGTAAAATTTTATGATTACTAATTAGGCAGCGGCGTTCTGGCCGTGGGATGAGGGATAGGAACGTGAGGGGCTTGAAACTTCAACCACAAGCACATGCATGTAAGTATTGAGCTTTGTAGAAATAAAAAAATACATTATTTTTAGCTACAATATGTAATTATTGTGGGATTTTTAATGAGAAGTCCGCAGGATCTTTAATTGCTGTTAAAATCATTTCTACTCCTTTCCAAATTTTTTTGTGGGGATCCTCAATTGTTTTTTTTTTTTTGTTTTCTTGCACTTTAACTGCTGAACTGAATATCTGTACATCTCATTCCCTTCATCCAGACGCCTCTGGCACGACGCCAAGTTTGAGGATAAAGACGTTGCAAAATGGGTCGACGGATGTCAATTAAATGTAAAGTCGCTGGTGAGTGCGCTGTACCACAATGAGGCCAAGGTAAACTGTTTCACGCAAACATCCTTCTCTAAGAGTTCTTTTTCTAGCGCTAATAAGAGCTTCTGGGGAATATATTTGGATTGAGCGAGGATTTGAGCAGCGTGCATGACTCTTGCGTTTTGAGCATTGGATAAAAAGTAAACCTCTACTCGAGACTGTGTCAAAGAAATTCAGAAACAAACAAGCTTCTGATGCTACAAATCATGAAATTGTCATAACAGATGATATAGCAGCAACTGGCTTGCGGCTCTGGTTAGGCAAGTATTCGTAAAATTTTGCCAAATATGCTCTACCCCACCATTTGCTCCATACTCCGCAGACTTGTGGAGCAACTCTTCACGGATTTGCTTTAAACTAGGCCAATAAAACTGCTTCATCATTCCCATTGGATGGCCTGGTCTAAGATGTTGGTTTATTGTAGCTATAGCATTGTGAAGATCAAGAAGATAGGCCCTAGGTAAAAGGCCGTCACCTCATTCTGAAGATTGTTCATCTCCATTCTGAAGACGTTGGATCCAACTCCAACGTTCGATAGAGTAACATCACTCAGACATCCGAAGAAAGACATGCGTCATCGATTGCTGATGACTTCTTGAAGTCTGTTTAACCACGTCACTTGATGATACAGAGCAATAAATTTCCTAAATCCACTATTTAGTATCTTTCATATTCACTCATGTGCTTGACATGTTTTCATGGATTTTTTTTTAAATTATATCTAACCTTCATATAATATTTCTCAAGTTGTAAGCATGGAAATATATCACTGCATCAACAAATGCCTCTTCACTTACCTTCTTTTTTAACGCATCCGAAGAAACTGCTTTTGCGATGAGCTGTGTAGTCTCTTCTCTCTCCCTCTCTTTCCAACACCTGTTTGATTGTCTTCTGGTCTTTACACCTCTACCGAAGCGACGACGACCGACTTCGATACTTCCGGTCGCGAGACGATCGTTAGAGTCGCGATCGTACCTCAGAAAGCTACCTCTCCCTTTTTCACAGCAAAGACCGGTTCTTGCGTTAGCAAGTTCTTGGTTGAACCGTTTTCCACTCTAGACACGTCACTAACGCCGTCCAACGAGTATGCAGCGTAAAGATGTTTATAAACACTCTATGTGGATGATGTGTGTTTATAAAGCTAACCACACTTTACCGCTACCACAAAAAAAACACAAATCAAGCGAAACTGTTTCACTCACTCAAAACTGGGGAATGGAAAAGTTGAATGCAGTTTCCACTGTCTTACACACCAAACGGGAAAAACAAAACTGTACACTCGCGCTCATTCACTTTCCATGAATCACCAACAACCCCACCGGCTTAATTATAGGCAGGTTAAGGCAAATTTATCTCTTTACTATTAGCTCACGCTTTTTATTGCTCGCAAACAACAATCACACCAATGTGTGAGTGTGTGTGTGTGTTATCGCCTTAATTTTTCGCTTGCTATGGATGGAGAAAATCGATTCACTCACACACGCTTCACTGTACTTTTGATTAATTTTCCTGCCTTTTCTGCACCTTTTGTTTTAGCGCACGATCATAAACATAATAATAAGCACACTTACACACACACATACACACAGGCTCAATCAAATCCGCACACTAGACACACTGCGAACTTGAATTCGGAAATAAGCGAAACAGCAACCACAAATAAACCAACAAAAAAAAATCACTAACAACACGTGAATCTAACGGATCGTGTCGATTTTCGTATGTTTCACTTTTTTTCGGCCCGTTTTTCTTGTGTTTTCCCTGTTTTGCTTACACCTCAACTTTATCAGCACTTTGTATTATCTGCAACAAAACAAAAAAACAGAAACATTTATTTATTATTTTGTAAACATTCACACGCACAAGCACAGCAAATTCGAGCGTCTTTTGCATTCGTTCGTCAGGTTCGTCGGGTGGCCAAGATGCCGTTAGTGTGAGATGCGTTTTCTCTTCTTTTTTCACCCCACTGTTCCCACTACACATCGACCAGATGGACAGCGAAAGAACGAAACCCAAATGGCGAACACACACGCGCAATTTTACGCAACTTTCGCCTTTTGTGCCTATCCCATAACATTTCTTTCGAGCTGCCTAGCTTGTGTGTGGTACGGGGACTTGTGGGTCGGCTTTCTTTCCGCGCGCGCGCGTTCCTGACCAAAAACAACAGTGTATAAAAAAACGGTTCCAATCTTCTTGCTGAAGTCACCCCAAAGGCGCAAAAACGCTTTCACTTCACTTCGCTCACTACGAAAAACATGGCAGAAACGCGCGTACAGACTTGCGCACAAACACACCCTTTGCTGTGCGCAAGTGCAAACGCAAGCTAAAGGACGGCAAGCAGGCGAACGGGTTGGTGATGTACGCTAATCAACGCCAAACTGCAGCAAAACGGAGGAAACGTAAGCAGCACTTATCGTATTACCGTACACCGTTTTGGGTTGGAAAATATTTTTGAAAATGTTTAAAAACTCTTAAACCATTTTTAATAATATCAAAACGATGTTTTATGTTTTTTGTTTCAAACATTCTGTTGCAGACACTTTATTATGTATTTTTCAACACTTGATCCAATCAAAGAGTAAAGCTAACTCAATGCTTGACACACACTCACTAAAATAAACACAAATTAAAACCGCAACAGCTCACTACACAACATCAAGTTTCTTGCTAAAGCTTCTAAGCTTCTAAAGCCTCTCTCCACGATCACCACATCTAACAAGCTTAAGAGCTGTAAACTAGAGCGCCCCGTCTAGAAGCGACACTCCACCTTCGTCCCTTGCTCACGTTTTACACGTCCCGAGAAAAAAAATAATAATAAAACTCCCGTTACAGCTGCGCCACAATCGCACGATCGCGAACCAATTATTATCAATTCTTCGGCCAAAGCCAACCGAATCGTGACCGAGAACGGCAAACAACCAACCGTGCCGTTGCGCCGGGGAGAGTTTTACTCTTGCCAGAATTGAAAGCTGTCTTGCACACCACCGTAGCGAGAGGATTACTCGCGCCAGCACTGATTGGGCACTTGGTGTATCGATAGAGAAAAGAGGCCCAAGAATCACGGGGGGACGTGCCAGGTGCATCTTTCGTTCGCCATGATGTGCTGGCTCCATCTTCTTCACCCGTGTGCTCCACACAGTGTTTTCTGATCAGGTGACACACAAGGGGGTTGGGAGAAAACAAACAGAAAACCGTTCGCCCGTACGGTCACGGCTAGTCGCTAATCGGTGGCGCTAATGAACGGGGTCTGTCTGTGCACACTCTGACAGTGTGCCGAATCGAAAATGATCACCTTTCCATCATGAACAGACACCCAAGCACGTTGACGTTTGGTCGTCTTGGGCGAAGGTAACGTTTCGCAGGCTTTTAGCAGCCCAAACACTGTTCAAACACACTGATGACAATAAAAATAGCACAGGCATACACTCGCGAACAGTAACAATAAAACACGACAGTTTGCATTCAGCGTCTTTAAACGGTCGATGAAACAACAACGATCAACTACCTCTTTTCAATGCACAGCCCACAGCTCACCGTATGCAAACGGGTGTACACATACACGCAAACACTACACAACAGCACTTTTTTATGTTGCTCTCACTTGACATAAAAAAGCATCTAATACACAAAAAAAACCACACACACACACACAACACCCAACAGTGGGCGAGAAAGGCTGCACGCGCATGCGCAACACACTTCAGCGACGCGTACCGAACGGACCGACGGCCATCTTTCGAATGCGGGCGATTGGTGCTGGCCCACGAGTCTTCGGCGCCCAGCAACGCGCGGAGAGCGATGCAGCTCGAGCGTGAAAGCTTCGAAGTTCGGTTTCGGGGGATTTGTGCTCTCGCACGATCTCCGGCACGCTCACGCGACCGAGAAAGGGGTTGTCGATCGGGCTTCGTGTAGGCTTTTTGCAACGGCAATCGAGCGAAGGGGTGGGCTTGTGTTGGGGAGAGAGAATTGAGAAGCGAGAAAGGAAAAAAAACGCAACGAGCCTCAGAGCCAGCCGAAGCGGTTACCCCAAGCATCGTGATGGGGTGCAGCTGGCTACATACGCACAGGGTGGTTGTGAAGATGGATGAAATATTGAGGAAATACAAACGACTTAGATGAATGAACAAACAACATCAAAATTGCATTGAATTTATTGCAAACGTGTAAGTTTTTCAGAAGACTTTTGCATTTTATCATGCAAATTATGAACTATTATCCTGTTCTATCCTTTTTTCATGTTTATCAAAGTTCTTTCTGTACTTTTCATTATGAACTTGTTTTTTTATTGTTATTATTTATTTGTTTGATATTTTCTCCTTTTTTATGTGTGTTTCATTATTATTTATATATTTTACTTTCCTCTTTTGCTTCCCATAACAAGTTATATGTTTTTGTATTTAGAGCTAACTCTGTACTATTTTGTGGTCTTTATGAAGTATTAAAGTACGATTTGTTGTGCTTTACATTTAATTGTTTTTTTTACTTCTCTAGTATTTATCCATTTGATTAATTTGAATAAAAATCATAAATAATTTATATAAACAAATATATTGGAATTCAAATTACGACATAACAACCAATACATTAGTACATAACATAAACAAATATAACATTTAACTTATTAAAGTAACAAATTTTAAAATACCTCAAATATAAAAAAAAGATTTGTTACATTCACGAATGATAATATGGAACCGATAGGGGAAGGTAGGTAAAGACGGACACGTTAAGGGAAATGGTAAAAATCTAGGGATATATAAGTGAAACGACCATGAAATTGTGCATACATTATCTTACACTCATGTTTTATCAGAAAATGTGTTGAAATTTTTAAGTTTCCATCGATTTTTTGCGTTTTTTCATGAATGAAAAACATGTTTTTTTACGTGCAGTTTTGAAATGTTAGGGTAAGACGGACACCTGATATGGGAAAGATGGACACCATGAAGGGTAAGAGACCTGTAGAAAAGGTTAGAAAGTGAAGAGCTTTACAGTATTTTAACAAATTCTATCGCTTTCCCCGTCCTGGTACGTTTATAAACCAATTTTTGGCCTATTGCAACGGCGATTCATTCAGCCATGAATTTAGGAATTGTAAACGGCGCTTGTAATATATCGTAGAATGCAGCATCTAAAGCATTATTGACATATCGCACACTTACAGCTGACGTTGCTCCAGCTTACAGAACAACAGTCTAGAACTTCCTTTTAGGAAATTACTCCGCAAAAAGCCCACGACCCCAGTATTTATGAGGGACTTGTTAATTGTTTAATCCATTTTCCACCATGTCAAATTCAACATTTGATTTTTGCAATCCCATAGAATTTCTCATCTATTCCTGAACAATGTCGTATAAATGCCTCATCTTTTTATTGCTTAAAGTTGTCCAAGTCGTGAGAAGATATTGGATTTCGTGAAGCGCCTCATCAGCGTCGAGCGAGTAATAGCATAACGAGTGGCTACTATTTTGACCGGTGTTTCATTTCTCGCTTATTCCTATACTTTCTCTAGTTGCTGATTGATTTATAGCTTCGGAATACCCTTATTTAAGGTATTTGAAGAAATATATTCATCACCAATTGATATAAGAAGTAAAAAAATCAATAAATTCGGTGTCCATCTTTCCCTACAACAAGGTGTCCGTCTTTCCCGCTTTGGTGTCAGAATGTTTAAACCACCAAAAAACAAAATTTTGTATTGCTTTTACTCTCGTTCTTTCACCAGTTTTTTCATTAATGATCACGACAACCCATTCATGAAATAAAACTTCCGGAAATATAAACAATAAAAGTTGTAGAGCTTAAGATCGGCAGAAGTCAAATTAGATCCACAAGGGTGTACATGATTGAATTTTTTTTTTCCAAGTTTTATTATTATTATTTATTAATCTTCAACGGGCCGTATGGCCTAATTAAGATGTAACAGTTCAACAAAAAAAAATACATAGCAAAAACATGTTCGTGGATTTAACCAATTTTATATATATTATGCCAAAAATGTTCTCAAATGTGTTGTTTTACCTTCAGTTTGGATTCTACATATTTGAATTACTCGAAAATTACCTTTTTCATGCATTTATGAGAAGTGTCCATCTTACCCGCAGCGTCCGTCTTTACCTACCTTCCCCTACAACAAATGACTTAAAAGATTACACACAAATATTGCTTCAAGATAATTTAATGAAAACGAATGAGAACAAAGTAAAGAAGGTAAAAATATAGCTATCGATCAATATTCCATATTCGTAATGTTGTTCACGACCGCACTAATTCAATGAAAAAACACACTTTCAAACAGCAACAACTACTTCCCTAAATGTATCACCATCTGCCAGCACTGTGCAGCGCATTGCAGCGTATGCAAATCGCACCAATCTCCTAATTCAATCATGACCTTTCCTCACGATCCTTCTTCGGGCGTCCTTTTAAGGTTTCGGTTTGCTCGAAGGCAACCTCACCAAAACCGCGGCGAGAGATAAAGCGCCGTTTGTTAAATCATCACTTTGGAACCGTAGCCGGGGCAGCAGCCGCTCTCATGATCTCATCCTAAAACGAACGGCTTAAAGGGAGGTTGTGAGGAACTGATCCAAATTTGAACAATCCATCGTGCATGCGCCGCTAACAATCGATGCACCAGTTGGGTCGATGGTCCAAACTAACGCGCCTGTGTTACTTTCCTGCTCCCACGGAACCCGGTGCGATGACGCACCGGTTTTTCGCACGGCGACAACCTTCCAAACATAGGCAAAATGGTGAAACAGAAAACGGTGCTAACGTGTGGTGCCACAAAACCTTGTGAGCTCGGTTGGCCGCTCGCCAGCCCGGCTTCTGGCTGCTCAGGCACAAGGAACACGCTGGCAATAAAGGGGAAAGGTTAGAAGCCTCTCAAGTGGATGCGGCGTACGCTGAACAAGTCAAACAAGTCTGCAGCTGGAACTGCATTTCGCAAATGGAACAGGCCGCGAGAGAGCGAAACGGCTTGTGTAGGGAAAAACAGAGGTGAGATCGTCGTGTCAACATGAGCCACAAAGCCACCCGAAAGCTTACGCTCAAAAGCTCTCCGTTCCGATCTCGTCGAGTCGTCGGCGGCGGCCACACTACACACGGCTAGCAATGCGCGATGCTCGGCCATTCTTCCTCCAGCTGACGCGTGACGAACGTAAACTGACCATAAAGTGGGAAAGAAAGCCTCCTGGTGTTGGTGATCTGGAAGATCTTTCTCTTTCGGCTGTGATGGACCTTCTTTCCTTCTTTTCCCCTCTCACATCCGAGAACCTTCAATTTACCCCTTTTCCTGCCATGCGCACGGTACCCGTCAATGCGCAACATGGTTGCGCGGAGCGGCGGCGCACTGTTTATGGATGTTTTTTCCCATCTCCTTCTCTTCCTTGCACGCTTCTTGCCGGTTGGTTGTGCTTAATTTATGCCAGAACATGATTATTACAGCGTGGCGAGACGCAGGAAGTATGTGCCCGAGTGTGTGTGTGTGTGTCTGCGGTTCAAGCAACGCGCTCGGAATGGTTACTCGTGCTGCCCGACAGTTGCCAGCAGTTTTGGGGGTTTTGTGAGCTATCTGTCTCTTGATACACCGAACATCGTGCACGGAGCGGCTGTGCCTGGGAACCAGCCCGGTGCTGTGTGCGTCGGATATTAAATCATTTTTACAAAGGTAATGACCGACGAGTTTTCGGTCTTTCTCCGAGTTTTGTTGCCATTTTTTTTTTTGTCCGTGACCGAGGCACGAGAGTGACACTTTCGTTGGGTTCAAAATTCTAGTTCTGGGTTTTTGCACTCCAACTTTGTGATATTATATTTGACTGCTTTAGAGCGATGATAGAGATGGATTTACGCGACTGTACAACTATAATTAGTGAGCTCACTTATTCTCACTCAGTAAGCAGTGAAAACTGCAAAAAAAAGTCCATTGAGCTATGGAATTGAGCTATTTTGGGGGGAAAATATCAATAAAAATATTCACGAATTTTCAACCACATCTTTCAGCTGTCAAAAGGTTTAGGGACTTACTCCTACAAGCCGAAATAGGCATAGATTTTTATAAGAACTTCGTAGGAAGTAGAACTTCGTTAAAAAACGGCATAAAACGGCAATATTTTGAACAGTATTTTCCGTAAAATTTTGTAAACTTGTAAGGCATTTATTGTTGAAAACGTTGGTTTAACGTACCTATTTCTGTCAGAAAGTCAAAAGATTTTGACTATTGTTGGAATTATGATACATTTTTCTAAGTATTTATTTACTAGGCGACAATTTTTGACAACTGTGATTTTACATTACAAAACACTACAAAAACCGTATAATTTGATTGTTTTTTGTGAAAAAAAAACTAATGAAACTAAATAATGAATTAAAACATTGTTTACACCTGAAAACCAACTTTTTCGCTTTATTAAAACTTCCAAAATTTTATCTTTATTTCGCCTTAATTGTTAAATATAATTTAAATTTCATTAACTTGTTAATTACTTCACATAAATTAAACAGTTTTGAAATACACAGTTGAATACAGAAGGTTAAATTTTGCACAAAACATTTGACATTTGACTTGCAGTCCAAATATTGATGCCTTAGTGGCGAAAATTGTGACACACTGTCGAAAATTCGTGCCTTACAGACAAACGACTGTAAAATCCCATTACAATCCAGTTTGAACGAAAATAATCATGTGTTTCTATAGGGAAATAACTTCTTAGTAACCAATCGCAAAGCTTTTACAAGATTTTACGAAAGCAACTCCACTATCAAGTTACGTTTAATGAGGTTTCAGTTTAACTCAATCTTGCTTATTGAAATTAATTAAAATTCAGCCCGCTAAAACAATGTCTTACACATTTCAGACCACAACCTTCATCAAACGGAAGTTCATTGAAGTATTTAAGCTTCCCTATACCCTCATGCAACATTTCAACCACTTCGCGGAGTTAGCTAAAGCGCACCCGATAGAAAAGGCTCAATGAACTACGCCAAACTATGCTGGTGAAAATAATGCCCCTTGCCAAATAACCTTGTTAGATACTTCCCTGTGCA